>NC_088863.1:49866268-50185229 GCF_032884065.1 Artemia franciscana | reverse complement strand
AGAGGTCAGGGATGGATCCCCGCTACAGCACGGTTTGGTGACAAGCTTGCTATGTGTCCCTTAATAATAAAAAAAAAATCCAGTAAGTAAAACGTCGAATCCATTCCCTACATGCTAGCAGTGGCTCTGGGGAACCTTTATCCTTTATGGGCTAGAGGTACAAATTCAAAAAAACAACGTAAGAAAGCAATACAGAAAATGTAATGATTTTTCCACCTACTTAGGTTCCTGTCCTCGATCATGCTTGTCTCAGAAATAGATAATTTTATACTTTAAGAAGTATAAAAGTCTTAAACCTCGTTATTTGTCAAGGTTCTCTGCAAGGTTGAATTTGATAGTGTTATGTTCCTCAGGATCACGCCACTTGTTGGGTATGCCTCCACTTTTTCAAGAGATTACTGGAATTTCTTATATTAATAACTTTCATTAAGTATCAGGATAAAAGCTTGATATATTTAAAATATCTGTTTCAAAAATGTCTTTAGAGTTTAGATCACATTAGACAAGAGTTCATATGCACATTAGATCTATGAACGAAAAAGAAGTAGCCTACCTTTTTTTTTATTGAAAAGCAAATGTTGGTTTTAAAATAGCAGCGTGTTACGTAAACCAAAACGGAGCAAAATTACTGAAAAATATTTTTGATTCTGCTTTCTTTTATGCGAAATTTTGCTAAATCTCCTCTGTTTTTGTCTTGTGGCTGTGGAATTGACTGAGACTTTCAAAACAGGGAGGGGGGTCCGGGAAATTCAAATGTTGTGCTTGGGCTAAAGGGCAAATTAGTTCGTCTCCGATCCTTACAAAAGAGTATATATGCTACTGTTTTTCCTTTTTTATTTGCTTGTTGTTCAACAGATTCAGGTGCTAGATAATAACAGGTTTCAATACTGCAAATTCAAAGACAGATACCAGATCTAAAGCAATGTGGCTCTATAAAATTTCCCGTTAACACATAAATATCTACACCTAGTTTCTGGGTGGTACACAATTAGTCTGTTATTAATTTTTCATTCGCGGGGTATCGTCAAATCTTTGGTAAATCTATAGACTTTGGCTTCGTGTATAGGGTGGCAACCTAAAGCTCAAATAGCTAAGTAATTGCTAAAACTGGAAAATAATTTGTAAGAACTTCCATTATGGATACACCTGGTATGCGAGCTTCTAAATTAATTGTTCAATTAAGCTAGCTTCTAACCCTAGATAATAGAAGCTCTGCGCTATGGCTGTCAAATAATCGTGAGATTTAGTATCGGATTTAGAGTGAAAACCAAATGTTCTTTTGTATTTAAGTATAAACTAGTCAACCCTTCGTTAAAATTAAGAAGTAAGATATGGCTTCAGTAAAATTAAGTGGAAAAACTAAATCTCTCTTTCCATCTAGTATGGGAGGCTATAGACAGGGTTGCAATGGCCCGACTGGATTATCTGGATTCCTTAAAATCGACCATGGACAATAATCAATAACATTGAAACGCTCAGGTTGCGTCTCGCGAACGTGTTTTGTGTTTTATATACAAGCTTTTATCATAAACTCAGTTAAACAACCATAATTGTTTCATCACCCAGTGTTTGAAGAAAAAAGATGTTAAACAATTTTTCACATTAATCCCAAATTTGGGTTTTGAATTTTCTACAAGAGAATTTACTTTAGTTATCTTGAAAGGCATTTTAATCCAGTATTGTCGGCTGAATTCAAAAATATAGCCAATGTATCTTCGGGATTTCTAGTTTTGCATACTTTCTTTTTTGAAGGTATTTTGTTAAATTTTTATTGTTTCAGACAAGTAAAAAAAAAAAAATGATTTCACAACATATCTAGCCAATGAGGAAACTACAATTTTATTTTAGCTTGAGCAATACAGTTTATTTTTCAATGTTATTTAAGTCGCTGTTACGAAATTTTAGTTAATCTTTGTTTAGAACTTACAAAAGTAAAACTGAAGTTTTGGGAATATTTTCTAATGTGTCTTTTTCTGGGAAAGAGCAATAAGAAAGTAGAATTATGAGGAAAATACAAAGAACTATTGAAAAACATCATAAAAGCTCCATTTTTTTGGAGGGGATGGGGAAGGTGAAACACGGGTCTCCAGTATTTGTCTCCAGAGAGACAAATCTCAGAAACAAGCTTCTTTTTTTTTACTCTATAGTAAAAAAAATTAATAAATAAAAAAAATCATGCAGTAGCCTATAACACCAGAATATACGCCTAAATTCGAAGCCAAATGTCAATAAAGAAATTGTCGAAGAGAAATCAACCTGATTGGCAATTGTGTATTGCTACTTCTACATTGAAAGAAAAAAAAAATTAAATTGAGGGTAAGAGGACAATGTGAATGGGTTAAATAAAAAATGAGAAAGCCTCAAGAGTTTTTTGTTTTCAATATACATGTAAGAGCCAATGCCCTGATTACAGCCATTGCGTGATGAATAAAGCATGACAATAAACTATTAACATCCTAAAATAAACAATTCTTAGTCCTAAAGATTCTTAAATCTTCAAGAATTATCAATCCACAGTACACAAAAAAATTCTGATTAATGCATGAAGACTTCCAAAGCTACCCGCTTAACTAAGCTGTAAAAAAAGCATATAGGACTGATCTAGATGTTAAAAATGGATTAAATAAAAAAAAAGAAAATAAATAAACATGTTTGACCCAGCCAAATAATAAAGCATTTTGATATTTTTTTTTATAATAAAGGAGGCTGAAAAACTTAAGAATTAAAAAAAAAAAATAGAAGGAGAAATATTTTGATTTAGCAAGCTTACAGACTTAAGATTAATTCTCTATAAATATTTGCATTTTTATCGTACACAAAGCAGTGTATTTTACTTCTATTTATTTTTCTTTCTCCGTATTTCTTCCTTTACAGCATTTATATCCGATAGCTCTTCTTACCTTTAATATTTGCATATGCTGTTAGGTTTTCTTCTTTAATAGAGCAAGCAGCATTTTTTTTTTTTTTTTTTTTTTTTTTTCAAGAGCAAGTAATGCTATTCCCTTCTATCAAATTTGACTAAAATATTGAATGATAATTAGAGGAATTCGATATTACTTGCTGACTGTGATCTGACAGCTCGAAATAGTGTATCTTGATACAATTCACTAATTTATTTCTGCCATTTTTACTTGTAATCAAATCTATTGAATGACCTAAGGGACAACCAAGCTTCTGAGCTAAGGTTATGTGGCTTTACTTACCAGATAAGGCAGGGGACGTTCCTTCTGAACTAATACCGATCCTTGTACTGTAGCCAGAGTCATTGTGTTTATCTTCATCAGCAAGAGATGTAATTGGATCAAAGCGGGAACAAGTCTTTGTACTATATTCTGAAAGTCTTGATTTTTCTTCACTGATGGGTGAAAGCATCCTTAATTCACTTGAGCTATATTTAGCTTCTGGTCCGTATCTGGAATTTTTTTGGTTCACAAAATTGTCAGAACCAATCTCGTGCAGCTGTGTACTATGCTGAGCTGTATACCTTTTTGCATTTGTCAATGACAGAGACATTGGAGGTGGTAACGAAATTTCTTTACTACTATCCATTACATCTTCTATTTCATCCTCAAGCCCTGATTCACCACTTTCATCACTACTGTATTCTTGATATTGGTCTATTATTTTTAGTAGCTCCCTTTCATGATCATTAGGAAGTGAGTTCACTAGCACGGAATATTTACGAGAAAGGTCTTGGGCTTGTGGCAATAAACCGATGCCAGAATCGGAAGAAGCTCTTTGGTTCTCAACGTCGCATACGTGTCTTACTTTTGCTTTGGATCTTTCACTCACATTTGTTGATTGGGAATTTGTTTCGGTTGATATTGACAAACTTAAGTGAGAATCATTCAACTTTGAAGAGGAATCCTTGAAATTTTCACTATGCACAATAGCTTCGGTAACAAATCGATTTTGATCACAATCACCCATGCTTCTGTCCTCTTTTCTTACGTTAATGGTATTCAATTTCTTTGTGATAAACGTGACATTATGGTTTGCATCAATCACCTGGCCATTCCAATCATACCTTCCTCCTTCTAAACCCAATCTATCAAGTGTAGATTGCATATCAGCCCGCGTTATGTAAATATCATCTTGTTTATTACAAGTCGGAAACATTTCGAGGTAGTGATTTTCATCTTTCGACTCTGGTACCCTGGGTAGATCAGAGTCGCTAGTCTTTGGGAGGTCGTATTGGGATTTGTGTACCCGTAACTTCTTATCTAATTTTCGACTTGAATGTCTCTTAGGCTCTAATTTCTCAGCCGCTTTTTGAATACCCACAGAAGAACTTTCCAATCCTGAAAAAAAAACGATATATGTTCTTTTCTTTAATCACCGTTACTCATTTGCGTTTTAATATGTTTTTTTTGCCAATTCTAATCCAAACACAAAAAAAACATCCTTTCTGTGAATGCAGCATATTATACTCACTCCAAACTTATAATAAGACTGTTTCTCGAAAAAAAAGCACGATTAATGCAAAGCACTAATCCCCATAAAAGACCTATGCTCTGTAAAAGAGGGGAAGATTCACATACTAGCACTAACTCTTAAACAATAAATATTAGCTTATGAGCAATAATTTATGAACATTCGATCTAAACAAAACAAAAAATAAATAAGAAGGGAGAAGGAAAAAGAAGGGAGAGTGGGAAAGATTTCAACAATTAAGAATTTAGTCAATCACTCAGCAGAAACGATACCGGCACCAATGAAAAACAAACAAGCAATAATAATAACAACGGTATAGAAAAAATTTAAAAGTCTTCTAAAGGTGTCAAACGAGCGGCTTAGTTCGCTAGTAGGATAGAGGGTGTGTTAGTCATTACTTTTCACACCAAATTCGAAACAGGTTTCAAATTATCAATCCAACATTAGGATGAAGGGGATTCGATACCTTGAAGTCGTTTCGCGAGCTTCAGCGTCCATCCATCGAGATGCCTCTAAACCTGTATTGCCAGGTTAGGCTATTTCCTGCCAATTGGGCTATTAAATTTTCATCTTCACGGGAAAAGTTAATAAGAACCCGTGGGGCGAATTTAATGTTTCTAATCTCACTACTTTTGGGCCAGAAGTCGTATTCACTTGAAGCCAAATAAAAATACTGTTTGTTATATCGATTTGGTCATTTACCTTCTTTGGAGTTTTGGACCATAATATAATCATACTGTGTCTTGGACTATGGTTACCCCCTTCTTTTTTCTCATCCGGCTTCTAAAGGCCAGACATGCATCCTTATTAATTACTCAGATTAAAAATGTTAACGAAAAATATAATTAAACTTGGCATTCTGAATATTATCGAACCACAATAAAGGTAGTCAAGCAGACAGGGTGAATTACGTTAGTTCGAATAATTCAATCAAACAATTCGTGGCAACGGACTGTAAGTAAGGAGCGATCTGGCTCAATAGAAACCGAAACTCTAAAAAAACGGCATTTTGATACCAATGGGTATATCAAAAGAATTGGGTTATTATGCTGATTGCAAATATACAAGTCTTGTTAAATTTCATCTTACCCATCAAAAGCTAACAACCGGAGAAAATTTGCCTGATTTGTGAAAAAAGAAGGGAAGGCCCTCTAAAAGTCATAAAATTGTAATGAAAATCACACCATCATATTCAGCGTGTCAAAGAACCCGGCTATTAAGGTTTCAAGCTCCTATCTGTAAAAATGTGGAATTTCGTATTTTTTGCCAGAAGAAAGATCACGGATGCGTGTTTTTTTTTTCTTTGTTTGTTTTTTCTCAAGGGTAATCATATCGACCAAGTTGCCCTGAAATATTGGAAGAGGGCTTGTCCGAACGGAAATTAAAACTCTTAGCGCCCTTTTGAAGTGGCCGAAAAGATTGGAGGCCAACTAGGCCCTCTCCCAGGCCCCTTTTTTTCTCAAAATCATCCGATGAAAATTTTGAGATAGCCATTTCGTTCAGCATAGTTGAAAAGCTGATTACATCCGTCTTTGGAGATACCAGAGTCCCCAAACGGCCCGAGGGGAAATGTCTTTTCTAGCCAATTGTGGTTCAAAATAATCGAAAAATTTAATAGCTACGTTTTTGAAGCTAACTTGACCCCTCAATACCCACGGGGAAATGGCTAAAAAATTAGAACTTCGGCTATTGTTTACATTTTTTGTTGGTTATTGGGAAATGTATAGGTATTTATTCGAGGGAATGGATTTCGGTGGGGGAGTGGTTATTTTATACGGGGAAATTTTCACATTGGGACGGTAGTTTCTGTAGGTGAACTTTCCAAAGAAAATTTGACACGGGGGGGGGATACTTTCTCAAAGTTAATATGCAAATTCTGTTAACATTTTTATGTACGTTGAGTCAAATTCGAACCTGTTAGTTGAAAAACGTTCAGAAATTCAAAAAAAAAAATTAACTGGAAGCAAGGAGTGACGTTAAAATTTAAAGCCAACAGAAATTATTCAGAAAATGAAAGGCGCTGTCCCCTCCTCAACGCCCCACTCTTTATGCTAAAATAGTTTTTAAGGACTATAAAAAGTAGAGTTGTGACGAAGAGTGAAATTAATCAAGGAGAAAGAATTTTTAGTCCGAGAGAAATTAAGATAAGGTAATCTAGCTTAATTATAACTGTACACAGAGCCATCCATAGCGTTGGTGATATCCGGGGAAAATTTTTAACAGCTCTTCTAACCCAACTCAGATATAAGCAAAACAAGAGCTCATTTAGCACTTTTGAAGACGTCGGAAGAGCCAAGAGCTTCTTCCCACCAAGTTTCATTACGATCTCTCCACTCTAAGCGTTTTCCAAGATTTCTGGTTTCCCCTCCAACTCCCCCCAATGTCATCAGATCCGGTCAGGATTTAAGATAAGAGCTCTGAGACACGAGGTCCTTTTAAATACCAAATATCATTAAGATCTGATAAACCATTCGTAAGTTAAAAAAAAACTCATTTTTCTAATTTTTTCGAATTAATCGTCCTTCCACTCCCTCCCCCCAGATGGTCGAATCGGGGAAGCGACTATTTCTAATTTTATCTGGTTGGGTCCCTGATATGCCTGCCAACTTTCAGCGATCGCTATATTGATACAATCCTAATAAGGGGCGGTTAATGCCAGAGTTGCCTCTCACTCCATTGGACTATTTGTCCTGGCTTTTACTACAATTAGCCATGACTTGATGCCACAGCTATTCCATTTTAAGTTTCAGATCTTCTTCATGTAAAAATTGGGGTGGTCTGGGATTCAAACCTGAGACTTTTAGCACCCTAAGCGAGAATCATACTCCTAGACCACAAGCTATTCTTAAAAAGAACAATCATTTGTTTCATCGGCAAAGAAAATTCTTCTCAGCTATCTTATTCGCTCGCCCCCCTCCAGATGGTCGAATTGGGGAAGAGACTACTTATAATTTAATCTCGTCTGGTCCTTGGCGATTAATGCCAGAGCTGCCTCTCACTCCATTGGACTATTTGTCTTGGCTTTTACTACAATTAGCCATGACTTGATGCCACAGCTATTCCATTTTAAGTTTCGGATCTTCTTCATGCAAAAATTGGGGTGGTCTGGGATTCAAACCTGAGACTTTTAGCACCCTAAGCGAGAATCATACTCCTAGACCACAAGCTATTCTTAAAAAGAACAATCATTTGTTTCATCGGCAAAGAAAATTCTTCTCAGCTATCTTATTCGCTCGCCCCCTCCAGATGGTCGAATTGGGGAAGAGTCTACTTCTAATTTCATCTCGTCTGGTCCCTGATACGCCTGCCTACCTTTATCCTCCTAGCTTATCTGGAAGTGCCCAAACTAGCAAAAGTGGGACCGACAGACAGACAGACTAACAGAAATCGCGATCGCTATATGCTTTCGTGGAGGGCGTGTTCAGTGTCATGAATTGTGTCAAAACAAAAGCTGTGTCAAAACAAATAGAATGGGCTTTCATTTCCTTTCGTCCATCTTAGTTACTGGAGGGTGTTTTTCTGGAGCGGAATATATTCTCAAACCTTTGTTCCATCAAAATTCATGTTTCAAGGGTTTAATAATTCAATGTTTAATTTTGAGGAAAGCAACGAATCAATAACGTCGAAGAAGCGGTATTAATGAAGAGGTATGAGAAGGTATGGAAAAAGAGGTATTGGATGAAATTTTTCACATTACCTAAGTCCTTTTGACATTTCCTAAGTTTACACCTATTTTCACCTTGAGTAACAATAAAGCTATCTGTAATTGTAGTTTCAGTCTGATTTTCTATTACCATAGGTTTTGAACATAATGGTTAAAAATTGAATACCTAAGAGTGCTTAATACTTAGGAATATAAGCCTCATGGAATAAATGGGATGATAGGGACGAAGTTGAAACTTAAAACGAACAAAATTATCATCCCTACACCTCTGTCGTCATAAAATTGATTAGCGCTTTATTGAAAGCAAAAATTGAATTAAGGATATTCTCTCACTGTTAGAAAAAAAAAGGCACTTAGCGGGCAGTACCCACTATTAATTATCGGCCAACCCATGGAGCCTATTTATCAGTGGTATGCTAAAAGCTTAGAACAAAACAGTGCAGGGGTGAATGTTCAGTTTGTCACTAGGTATTTTTTTTTTTTTTTTTAAGTTTACATAACACTATTTTTCGATAAGATCATGGCATGCATGCAATAAACCGAGTGTGCAAAGGACAGTTCACCTTTTTTGCTTTCAGTAAAGCAGTAGTCAATTTTACGACGGCGTACGTGGAGGGGTGGTTATTTTTGTTTGTTCACAGGGCTTTTATTTTGTTTTTTATCTTGATTTATGTGTAGGGTATCTGAAATGCCGATTGTATTTATTTTTTCTCGTTTTACCCATAATAGCGCCATAGTAGGGCATAACAAAGTTTTAATAGTGTTTGCTAGTTTTGACTACTTATTGCGCCGGTTTGGGCTATACGTTCTGTCGAAAACCTGGCAACCATGCTCTAGACACCATCGAGAGCTATTGATAATCTGTGGTTTGACTTTGAAATTGTGTTGAAAACACAATGAAATCTTTCGTCCTGTGTGTCGGCAAGGTTTTATTTGTTTAAATAGGTAACCAATGTCGTTAGATAAAGCATTCTCACATTGTTACATTTTTTTCGTCAATTTTCAATACAATGAAGTTTCTTGTAGTGTTACTAAAACTTTTGAATTGGGCCTTCTAAAGTCGTCACATAAAAAATGCTTAAGAAAAATCTTTAGTCACGTGAAAGTTTTAATATGCAAGAGTAACGTAACAATGGAGTTTTAACATTTCTATTGAGTTTTTATTTTTTCGAAAGTCGTCACATAAATGCACCACAAAAAATCTTTGGCCACATAAAAGTTTTAATGTACCAGAAGTTGTTAGCAGCTCATTTCTTCTGTTAACCGTTATTCATTTATTAATTGACATTTTGTAGTGATTTTGTGAGAATTAATTTACAAGTCCACGTTTTCTGACTACATGGATAATATAATAGTTAAAATGAGCCTTGGCATTCGATGATTAAAAAAAAAAATTACCCAGAGAGTCAACGGTTCTTTGCAGTCCAGCAAGCTGTCGTCGAGTGTTTTTCTCAAGACTGTCAATCTTGTTATTCAGCTGCTCGTGATTTTTGTCAACATGAACAACTATTTCCTGTTTGCTTTGTACTAAATGACATTCTAGCCGATGAAGAAAAGGACCACAATAACAAGGCGTCGTTATTCCAATCGGCCCCTGAAAAAGACAAGAAAAAAAATTCTGAAAAAAGGCTATAAGACGGTAGAGTACCAAGGACGATGAAATTGGAAACTTATGGTTAGGATTTGTAAAAGCGGGTGCCAAATTAGAACAAGAAATAGATGCCGGTGAAAAATCAACTTAAAAATATATGGGGCACCAAACAGCTTAAAAAGATGAAGCTTTCCATTGAAGATGGGATTGTCTTTGAGAATCAGCAGATTACCACTATTTAGCTTCTAAGTACGGGAAGTACTGTCATATTTTAACTGATGAAATACTGCCAAAAAATGTGTTACTTTCGTAGTCACCGAATAATTTGATTCCACCAAAAGAAAAACTCGTGAAAAATCGCTTTTTTCAGGTACCACAAATAGACCTTAGATGGGACCAAGGGGCAAAATATGCTTTTATTTGATATCCTTGGTGCTTTAAGATTTGTATTCTCTGTGAAACTAGATGGTTTTATTTGATGTCTTTGGTGCTTTAAGACTTGTATTCTCTGTGAAATTTGAGATAAACCTACAGCTGTAACTTGCACCAAAAGAACAAGATACTTATTTGACTAAATTGCTAGTTTCATATCTATTCCCTCACTGAGCCAAGAGTATAATATACTTGACCATCTAAGAGAATGATCTGAATTTGTTGAAAAAGAAATAATTTTTTTTTTACTTTTGCATGCCTCTTATCTACTAAAAGATTTAAAAATACAAAGCAAAGGGATTAATTAAAATACAAGAAAGTCATGTTGAATCTTTTTGGGTTATTTTGACGCTTGAAAAACACCCTCCAAAAGTTCGCCATCGCATTCAGCGTATCAGAGAACCACACTGTAGAAGTTTCAAGCTCCTATCTACAAAAATGTGGAACTTAGTATTTTTTGCCAGAAGACCGATCAAGGGTGCGTGTTTATTTTTCTTTTTTTTTAGGGGTGATCGTATCAACCCAGTGGTCCTTGAATGTCGCAAGAGGGCTCATTATAAAAGAAATTGAAAGTTCTAGTGCCCTTTTTAAGTAACCAAAAAATTGGAGGGAAACTAGGCTTCCTCCCCCGCCTTTTTTTTGTCAAAATCGTCCTATCAAAACTAAGAGAAAGCCATTTAGCCAAAATGATATACAAATTTCGTTTTAATTGTTCATTTGCGGAGAGCCAAAATCAAAACATGCATTAATTCAGAAACGTTCAGAAATTCAATAAAAAAAAGTTTTAAAGTTTAAATAAAAAAAAAGTTTAAAGATTTTTGCTGTTTTAAAAAGTAAAGTTGAGAGAAAGAGTCAACTTTAGCGTAAAGAGCGGGGCGCTGAGGAAGGAACAGCCCCTTTCATACATGGAGTAATTTCTGTTCGTTTTAAGTTTTAATGTCGCTCCTTACTTTCAGCAAAAAAAAAACCTGTTTTTCTTATTTAATCATGGTAATATGCGATACAGGCAGTCACATATACTTAAAACGCATGTTTGTTTTGATAAATTAATGAGGAATAGCTAAGAACAATCAATTGCTTATCTTAAAACTATAAGGTCCACTATGAAAAAAACCCTCGGTTTGAAAAATAAATCTCTTAATGTCGTCTAGGTCTACAGCTTGACTTGTACTGAATATTCTAGTATATATGTATTTTTTAAGTATTAAATTAATTTTAAGGACATTAAGCAATATCTTGTAGGTCATGACTGTTCTAGGAAGTAAAAAAGGGTTATAATTCGTTAAACAGTAGTCATTCAGAGAGTAATTTGTTTTCAGAATTTCATTCTATTTACTAAATCTTATCGATCAATAAAAAAGCATGATAATTTGGTTGGTATGAGGGTTCTTACCTTTTTTATGTTACCGCCCAGGTCCAGGAAATATTGTTCTCCGTCTCTCAAGGAATCCTGAGGTAAGTTTTTGATTTTCGGAGATAAAACTTCGGCAAGATCTGGCGTTGCGTGACAACCATACGGTGACCAGGAAACCCTAACATCAGAACTTTGTGACTTCTGAAGAAAAAAGTGCAATCTATAGCAACAAAGCTGGGATATTTTTGAAAGGACATAAGGAAGTTATCAACAAACATGTAGCTTTAGGGATAAAGACGCGCATTATACCCCCCCCCCCATTGAAAAGCTAAAAAATCCTTAGATAAATGCTCGAAAGAGAGTGTAAAGCTAGGTGTGGACAGAAACCGGTAAATTTCCTTCCTAGTCGATGCCCCCTCCCCCCGACAAAAATCCTAATAGTGCTTAAACATACTGCTTGGGATTTGTCAGCAAAAGTTTGCAATTTTTACTCGTATTCTATTTTTAGCACTAACTAATAGTAATCCAACAGAGAAAATAAACCCGCCAAACTTGGTGAAAATGGAAAGAATAAGAGTACAGGGAAAGTACTCAAAAGCTTGAAGCCTCAAAGGGGAGAGACACATGCCCAAACGCCCCAACTATGCATACGTACCTGTGTGTGCTATTTATTTCTTACAAAACAATGCAGGCATGGTTGTGATTTCTATAGATTGTCTATTATTAAAGATTGTATAGTAAATCCAAAAAAGGTGAGGCTAGATTACAACATGTTTATGCATTACATTTTGTCTTATGCTATTTTTAAATAGTCAATTAAGTGTTGGCAATGCGCCTCTGTTTTTAATTCCAAAATCAATCATAACGCCTTTTAAAAAGCTATAAACCTTTTAAAATGAGTTCACCCGCCAAACTTTGTAATTTACTGAAAACCTTAATCATATTAGAAAAAGAGACTCCTATCATCGTAGCTGAACCTCTTGCATGGTCTTTGATCAAAGATTTCAAGCCGCGATATTCGGTCTTATGCTTTTACGCCCTGTCTGATCTTGAATTTTACTAGTCAAATCTTTTGAATTTATTAGCCATTTGCATCAGAATATGCCTCCTAAAATCCCTCAGGGTGTACATAATCCCCAGCAGGTGGCAATTAATCTAATAGGCGTAGTAACTGCATCGTAGTTGATTGCACATGACATCTCCAGACCTTTAATCTAGTATTCTTCAATTAAAACAAAATGTAAAGAAGAAAAAAACAAGTAACCGAAAACCTAATACATTTCTTGACTATGATTAGTTTCAAGCCTAACCAATTTTAATTGTCACAGGCTTCGGCTTATTTTTTTAAGTTAGAGTAGTGGCTCCCCACAAAGAGACATGCTAAAAAAGAACGAGTGACATTTTTTCATTGCTAATTTTATGCTCTTTTTATAGATAAAGGTGCGTTTGTAACAATCCGATCCCCCCCCCTAATGGTCCCATATATTGGGTATATACAAAACTAACATAAAATGAAAATGTGACAAATATATTCCTTATTTTGTGCACCTGTGCAAAATAATTATTGTTGCCCTGAAAATGGATCCTCCCCCCCCACCTGATGGTCACATATATAGCTCTAATAATTTTTTTGTTTGCAGTTTGTTCCAATGTTAAACCGGTCACGCTATATAGACGCGTCATATTAAGTTTAGCCTGAGTGATTATGTTGAAAATTGTCTAGAAAAACAATGGAAGGAAATGTGACAATCTAGAAATAAGCTAGATACTTTAAAGTAAGAACTGTATTGTTTTTGTGCTTTCTTTTAGTTCGATTGCTTAGGTTATATATTCTAGGACTGTACATGGGACCACCAGAGGGGAGGGGTTTAATTGTCACAATCGCAACTTTAACCACAAAAAAATGCATAAAATTGGCAATATCATTATGTCTCACTATCGTTTTAGCATATAAGAACAATTTTCTTTCCAATTCATGCAAGTAATCAAAATACTACCAACTAGTGCTAATGGTCAAGGTCGTACCCAGGGGAAGGGTGTTATAGGGTTTGAGCCGCGCCGTCGTGAATTTTTTGTCCAGCTCGCAAAAACATAACAAAAATATTAGTAACGAAAAAAAGGAAATGCTTACGTAGTCATTTGCAATTAAAATGAAACTAAAATGTTGAAAAAAAAAACCTTAAAAGACATTCTAATGTGGAAATCTATTCAAAAAAATTTATATTTTTTTTACGTTAGTAATTGTAGCCAAATTGTTTGGGTTTTTCATATTATTTTTTTAAAACAAAATTTGTTTTTGTTTTTCAGTTTTATTTTCTTCTTAAAAGCTTTACCCGTTTTTACTACTTTTTTGTTTGTTTTAGTTTCCAAAGGAAAGGAAAGGGAATATTACTTCTGTATTTTAGAATCAATTCCGTCACTCCTTCACGAGAGCTCATTATCATGAAAATAGCCAAAGACATATCGCACGAAAGACATAAAAAAACTTAGTGCTTACCCTTTCATGAAGAAGAGAGAATGATGAATTGTTCCTTACATCCAAACACAAAATTCAAAGCCCCCCCCCCTAAAAACAACCTCATCAGCAAGTTCCTATACCATCACCCCACGATTATGTAATTTAGGTGCTTGAAATGTATATAAATATGACACCCCTTACATGAATTTTTATCCAAAATTAATGCTGCTCAAACTCGAGACCTATCTAGATCGTTTAATGTCAGAAAATCGCAGGGTGCCAATTAAAAAAAAAAAAAAATATGAAGCGGTTTTCAAGAAACATTTTTTCATACATACGTCTACTCACTTTAAACGGTCAACTGTATATTTGTATGTATAATTTTTTGTCTTTACTTTTTTCTATCACGAATTTGGCGAAATTCTTTTTTTTTAGAGATGATTGCATTAAACCTATGGAGCTGTATAAGGTTGCTCCTTATTTTATGAGAACAATATCATCTTAGCAGAATTGCTGCCTAATGTACTCGACATACAGCTAGTAATTACCCAAAATTCAAGATCATGATATCAAGTGATCGGTGACACTATGTATTTTACCATTAGAAAAAAAATTGAAACTTCAAATGCTTTAAACTTCAAATTAGCGCTTAGCGAGTATGTGAGTTTGGACGGGTGATAGCGCATGAACTGCCTTTTAATCTCGAACTTGGCAGACAAATCTTCGTTACCAAGACAATTAAACAGTTTCCCGTCCATTCGGGGTGAACAGACAATGAATGGAAAATCAAGAAATGTCACGTCTTCGTACAAATGATAGTAAATTCATGACTTTACTAAATTCCATTTATGGTAATAATGGCCTTGAGCTGTAAAGACCTGCTATTGCCGTGTCCTATAACAGAATAACGATTTGGTAATGACACCAAGACTTGAGCAAAAGTCAAACAGGGAAGAATATAATGTAATTCCAGGCCAAGGTCACGACGTAAAAGAGTTGATATTTCTGTACCTGTCTTTTCTTTTTATGCCGTCCTCCACTGTCTCTTGAGCTCCCACCTTCACTTTTTTCTCGTTTGCTATCATCACTGTTTTTACTCCTACTTCTTCCATGTCCTCTTTGCTTCCTTTCCTTCCATCTTTCTTCTCTACTCTTCAGAGGTGGCGGGCTACTTAGGAGTTGGACTACTTCCTTGTAATCTTTTCTTAATGCAATAAAAAGAGCAGTTTCGTCTTGTTTGTTTTTAAGAAGCATGTCACATCCTGACTCAAGAAGAATACGAGTGAGCCGACGGCGTCCCATTGCAGCTGCAATGTGCAGTGCGGTGTCGCCATTCTAAAAAAAAATTCAATAAAAAAATGTCATGTAAAGAAAATGAATTGTACTAAAGTTTAAATTAAACAGTTCATTTTTTGGTTCAAAAATCGAGTTACCGACTGAAATCAGGGGCGTTCATTGGAGGGGCCATGAGGATAGAGGCAATCCCCTCCCAATCTTCCCCCGCCTACATTTTTAGAATGCTTCTTTTTGATATTCTCATTGAACAAAGTTGAAAACCAACAAAATTGCACCTCCCTGTCAATTTTGAAAAAAATGTAACCCTCCCCCCTTATATCCTCGTAAAGTGGCCCTGCTGATTGAATTTAAATCTGACTTACGAGAAAGGCAAATTGTATTACCTTTGATAATTCTTCGATTCACTTACTTTGATTAAGACTGCCTCTTGACTTTGTTTGGTCTTAAAATGAAAGGCTTTAATAAAAGATGGGGAAGATCATTTTAATTCAATTTTTTAATATTTTATTTTAATCACATATTCCTGGTTAAAAGATGGAGAAAAAGTATTAGCCAAAAACTGTGCTTTAACGATTAAGCGTACACGTGAGAAGGAATGAAAACATTAGAAATATTATCATGAGCAGTCACAACTACTTTTGTACATGGTAGTGAGTGCTTTACAAAAGCATTTTGCTTGCAGTGGTCTAATATTAAACGGAACTATACAGGATGTTGCATGGCTCAACATGCTGTGCACATTTTCAGGCTTTTTTTTTTATTAAAAATCAAAACAACTAATTTCAAAAATATATACAACAGGGTTCCTATAGCTGGTTAAATTTTATTTTATGTTTTGCTGTACATTATTGCGAAATGAGTCGTGGCCTATTGCGAAATAAATTTTCCTTTGGCCGCAATTGCTATGAAACAGTCAGAGGCAGAAGAGGATATTTCTTAAAGTGCAATAAGCATCTTTCGTCGATAAAGGGAATGTGAAATGAAGATATAAGTAAAGCCATTGGTCTGGTTAAACAGCTGGTATAAACCATGGCATGATCATATAGCGACTAATTCTGCAGATATGATGGTGATAGTTACTTGGGCATTACGCAATAAACATAGTCATTTCATAAGAAGTCAGGCGCAATTTTTGGGCGAAAATTACAAAGTTGTTACAAGTCTTCTTCAGTTTTGTTATCCTAGATTGTCTCAACAATAAAATCTAGGGTTTTCCCTGGCTTTGCTAAACTGTTTATACACAAAAGCCATTATTTAAGATATTTTTATCAATAACAAATGATTTGTCAAGCAAAAAACCCTACTTCCACTTTTTGTAGCATCCCATCCAGTGATGTTATTTCATCCTATACTAAGCAGAGTTGGGTAATCTCTCTGGGCCCCTACGGTTCCCAAAATCAACTTAAATGTATTTAATAAATACATTTAGAACTGATGTCTGAAAGTAACTTACAGTTACAATTATTGCAACTCTGGGAATCAGCGAGTTTAATATTCCCAGAAATATCAATCATGGAACCTATATTCATCGATATGACAAAAGCCCTTTTACTAAATATATACAACAGATCACTGAGCCTTCCATCGCCAATTATCGCTCTAAGATAGGTTTCAATCAGGTTTAATTCTGAAAATAACCTCTTGTTACTAGCGCGTCGTGATAGGCAGCGTAATGACAACGTGTTTACAATGTAACAATGGATTTATGATATTAGCATTTCATTCAGAAAGTCATAAAGTTCAAAAATATCTTTTAACTTGTTGGCTGAAAGGTCAATCAATCTTCTCGCACGATCTGCTTATGGCTTTAACAGACTTTTGTAAACGCAAGGTTCATCATAATACCTGGCTACACTGGCTAATCGACTAGTACAAAAAAAACGTAGCCTATCAAACAGTTCGTGGTAACGAACTGTAGTAAGGAGCGATCCGGCTCAATAGTAATCGAAACTCTAAAAAATTGAATTTTGATATCAATAGCTACATCAAAAGAATTGTATTTTAATGCTGATTTTAAATATATAAGTTTCATCAAGTTTAGTCTTACCCATCAAAAGTTACGAGCCTGAGAAAATTTGCCTTATTTAGGAAAATAGGGGGAAACGCCCCCTAAAAGTCGTAGGATCTTAACGAAAATGACACCATCAGATTCAGCGTATCAGAGAACCCTACTGTAGAAGTTTCAAGCTCCTATCTACAAAAATGTGGAATTTTGAATTTTTTGCCAGAAGACAAATCACGGGTGCGTGTTTATTTGTTTGTTTTTTTTTTTTTTTTTTTTCCCCAGGGGTCATCGTATCGACCAGGTGGTCCTAGAATGTCGCAAGAGGGCTCATTCTAACGGAAATGAAAAGTTCTAGTGCCCTTTTTAAGTGACCAAAAAAATTGGAGGGCACCTAGGCCCCCTCCCACGCTCATTTTTTCTCCAAAGTCAACAGATCAAAATTTTGAGATAGCCATTTTGTTCCGCATAGTCAAAAACCATAATAACTATGTCTTTGGGAATGACTTGCTCCCCCAAAGTCCCTGTGGGTGGGGCTGCAACTTACAAACTTCGACCAGTGTTTACATATAATAATGGTTATTGGGAAGTGTACAGTCGGTTTCAGGGGATTTTTTTTTGGTTTTGGGGGTGGGGTTGAGGGGAGGGGGCTATGTGGGAGGATCTTTCCATGGAGAAATGTGTCATGGGGGAACAGAAATTCAATGAAAAGGGCGCAGGATTTTCTAAAATTACTATAAAAAAACAATGAAAAAATAAAAATGGAAAATTTTTTTTTCAATTGAAAGTAAAGAGTAGCATTGAAACTTAAAACGAACAGAGATTATTACGCATGTGAGGGGTTCTAAAAATACTTTAGCATAAAGAGCGAGGTATTTAGGAGGAGATAAATACCTCGCTCTTTATGCTATAGTATTTTTAGTAATTTCAACTATTCATTCTACGGCCTTTCTGATTCAGGGGTCATTCTTAAAGAATTGGGACAAAACTTGCGATTTAGTGTAAAGAACGAGGTATTAACGAGGGTACAAACCCTCTCATATACATAATAAAAATTAAAGAATATAAAAGTTTGTTACGTAAGATAATTCTTAAGTTACGTATATTTTTTACTAATAGAAAAATTCGTTAAAAATAAAAATTTATAGTTGCCTTTTTATGTAACCGAAAAATTGCATGGCAACTAGGCCTCCTTTCCCATCCCTTATTTCTCAAAATCGTCTGATCAAAACTAAGAGAAAGCTATTTAGCCAAAAAAGGAATTAATATGCAAATTTCATTTTAATAATTTATGTGTGGAGAGCCAAAATCAAACATGCATTAATTCAAAAACGTTCAGAAATTACATAAAAAAAAAACTAGTTTTTTTAACTGAAAGTAAGGAGCGACATTAAAACTTAAAACGAACAGAAATTACTCCGTATATGAAATGGGTTGTCCCCTCCGCAATTCCTCGCTCTTTACGCTAAAGTTTGACTCTTTGCCACAATTCTGCTTTTTAATACAATTAAAAGCTTTAGCGTAAAGAGCGAGGGATTGCGGAGGGGACAACCCATTTCATATACGGAGTAATTTCTGTTCGTTTTAAGTTTTAATGTCGCTCCTTACTTTCAGTTAAAAAAACTAGTTTTTTTTTTATGTAATTTCTGAACGTTTTTGAATTAATGCATGTTTGATTTTGGCTCTCCACACATAAATTATTAAAATGAAATTTGCATATTAATTCCTTTTTTGGCTAAATGGCTTTCTCTTAGTTTTGATCAGACGATTTTGAGAAATAAGGGATGGGAAAGGAGGCCTAGTTGCCATGCAATTTTTCGGTTACATAAAAAGGCAACTATAAATTTTTATTTTTAACGAATTTTTCTATTAGTAAAAAATATACGTAACTTAAGAATTATCTTACGTAACAAACTTTTATATTCTTTAATTTTTATTATGTATATGAGAGGGTTTGTACCCTCGTTAATACCTCGTTCTTTACACTAAATCGCAAGTTTTGTCCCAATTCTTTAAGAATGACCCCTGAATCAGAAAGGCCGTAGAATGAATAGTTGAAATTACTAAAAATACTATAGCATAAAGAGCGAGGTATTTATCTCCTCCTAAATACCTCGCTCTTTATGCTAAAGTATTTTTAGAACCCCTCACATGCGTAATAATCTCTGTTCGTTTTAAGTTTCAATGCTACTCTTTACTTTCAATTGAAAAAAAAATTTTCCATTTTTATTTTTTCATTGTTTTTTTATAGTAATCTATATCTAGAGCAGAGCGCACTCCAAAAGTAGAAAGGCATTCTTTGAGTGGCTTTCAAACATAGAGCACAGTCAATCACAAAAAAATAATCCCGTTGCAAAGCACCTTTCGTTGAATCTTTTTTATTACAGCTACATTGATTTGGCCAAGTGTGGACATGGTTACAAAATTACACAAGCAGGAAGCTACCTGCTGCACACACTTTGGTGGTTTTGATGAAGATTTAGAACTCTTAAAGTTTTGCCAACTACTTTTCAACAAAGCCAAACTCACAAGAATTTTTTAGCTTTCTGGAATACCTTATTTCATATTTTGCAATCCGATTGGTAGCTCTTGAAAAAACAAGTTTTACTGCCTGCAGCCACTTTAGAAAGAACTATTTAAGAGATAATTTTTTTTCTTTTTGCTAAATGAAGTGCAAATATAAATACAGTATCAATACGTCGAATCTGGTTGCAAGTCGATGAGCCTGAGCTTTCGATTTTTCATCACTAGACGTTTTGGTAATTGATAACACGACCAAAGTACAGTCGTTTCTATTGATTATTTTGCTCAGATATCTATACCAATATGAAAGTTGGTTTCCCTACCTTAACAACAGTTAGGCTAGTAGCCTTCTGAGCAAAAATTAATTTGGTAGCGCATATTGCTATTTTTGGAAAAATATTACATTTCCTAATAGTGGTTCTGTCATAGCATTCTACAACACGATTTGACGAGTTACCCTGTTTTCTGTAAGTGATTATCGATAACCCTCGACTGACCTTCTGAATAAAATTTTCTTATGTGAAAGCAACCAAGAGCTCCTTCTTTTGCTTTCCCATCATAAAAGTATCCCTGAGGAACCACATACAGGAATTCCCAAAAGTTTCACTGATTTTCATTCGTATCGACTCCATTACACCCATTTTTAAAATATTTGTTCTGAGAATTTTTTGAGAGCAGTTGAGAACATTTCTGTGCGAACATTATTTTTATAGTTAAAGTTATCAATATCAACATTTACACCACTCACAAGACCAGGAAGTTTGTATAAAACTCCCTCTGTCCCTTAATGATTAACTGGTCCCTTTGATCATTTTGGTCAACAGCACTGACCTTCCACCTGCAAGCACTCCCGGTCATTTCCTTCACTCCTTCTGGTCAGAAACTAGTGACTTAGGCCTTGAGGTGTCGTCGATTGTCATTACAAATGGGTTTTTAAGCCTATACCATACAATCAAACAGTTCGTGGTAACGAACTGTAGTAAGGAGCGACCCGGCTCAATAGTAACCAAAACTCTAAAAAATGGAATTTTGATACCAATAACTACATCAAAAGAATCGCATTTTAATGCTGATTTTAAATATATAAGTTTCATCAAGTTTAGTCTTACCCCATCAAAAGTTATGAGCCTGAGAAAATTTGCCTTATTTTAGAAAATAGGGGGAAACGACCCCTAGAAGTCATAGAATCTTAACAAAAATCTCACCATCAGATTCAGCGTATCAGAGAACCCTACTGTAGAAGTTTCAAGTTCCTATCTACAAAAATGTGGAATTTTGTATTTTTTGCCAGAAGGCAGATCACGGATGCGTGTTTATTTGTTTTTTTGTTTGTTTTTTTTTTGTTTTTTTCCCCAGGGGTGATCGTATCGACCCAGTTGTCCTAGAATGTTGCAAGAGGGCTCATTCTAACGGAAATGAAAAGTTCTAGTGCCCTTTTTAAGTGACCAAAAAAATTGGAGGACACCTAGGCCCCCTCCCACGCTAATTATTTTAGCAAAGTCAACGGATCAAAATTCTGAGATAGCCATTTTATTCAGCGTAGTCGAAAAACTTTATAACTGTGTCTTTGGGTACGACTTACTCCCCCACAGTCCCCGTGGGAGGGGCAACAAGTTACAAACTTTGACCAATGCTTACATATAGTAATGGTTATTGGGAAGTGTACAGGCGTTTTCAGGAGGATTTTTTTGGTTGGGGGAGGGGTTGAGAAGAGGGGGATATGCTGGGGGAACTTTCCATCGATAATTTGTCATGGGGGAAGAAAATATCCATGAAGGGAGCGCAGGATTTACTAGCAATATTTAAAAACACAATGAAAAAATAAATATGAAAAAGTTCTTTCAACTGGAAGTAAGGAACAGCATTAAAACTTAAAACAAACAGAAATTATTACCCATTTGAGGGGCTCACCTCCTCCTAATACCTCGCTCTTTACGTTAAAGTATTTTAAGTAATTTCAACTATTTATTCTACGGCTTTTGTGATTCTGGGGTCATTCTTAATGAATTGGGACAAAATTTAAGCTTTAGTGTAAAGAGCGAGGATCTGACAAGGGGGCGAACCCCCTCATATATGTAATAAAAATATGAGAATACAAAAGTTCTTTACGTAAGCTAATTTATAAGTTACGTAAATCTTTTACTAATAAAAATATTCGTAAAAAATTAAAAGTTCTAGTTGCCTTTTTAATTAACCAAAAAATCGGAGGGCAACTAGGCTTCCTCCCCCGCTCTTTTTTTCTCAAAATCATTCGATCAAAATTATGAAAAAGCCATTTAGCCAAAAAAAAAAAATGCAAATTTCGTTTTAATTATTCCTCTGCGGAGAGCCAAAATCAAAACATGCATTGATTCAAAAACGTTCAGAAATTAAATAAAAAAAAACAAGTTTTTTTAACTGAAAGTAAGGAGCGACATTAAAACTTAAAACGAACAGAAATTACTTCGTATATGAAAGAGGCTGCTTCCTCATCAACGCCCCGCTCTTTACGCTAAAGTTTTTTACTGTTTTAAAAAGAAGAATTGAGAGACAGAGTCAAACTTTAGCGTAAAGAGCGGGGCGTTGATGAGGAAGCAGCCTCTTTCATATACGAAGTAATTTCTGTTCGTTTTAAGTTTTAATGTCGCTCCTTACTTTCAGTTAAAAAAACTTGTTTTTTTTATTTAATTAGTTGAAGGCTCCAAGATTATTCTGTAGAATTGCATGATTTCATCTTGATCAGTTTAGCTAAGTGTTTTTAAACTGCATTATTATTCCATTCGTAAATAAAACGAAAATATAGAAGTATATAACAATCGGCTATGTTTTATAGAGACAGTACTATATTTGTAGTTAAACACTGTCTTAATTAAAAGTTTTATTTGTTATTATATACTGTTACATTTTTATTGACTCATAGATAAATTAGCACTTTTTTTTGCGAAAAAAGTCTCATTAATAAGCAATACTAACAATTATCCTAGGTTTAAATAATGGACAATTAGCACCATATTTTTAATTGAACTAATTTACCTGCTTGTCAAGAAAAGAAAAAAAATAATTTGTGGAGACGTAGCCGATGTTGAAAAAAAGAGTAGAAATTACTCCTACTTCGAAATAGTTGTAGGTGGGAAAAGTAATGATCATGCATAGAATTTCGCGTATTTTACTGAGTGGCGTAGATAGGTCAATTTCCTGGAAGTGTCTAGCTCATTTTGGGAAATGGGTATTAAGTTATGTAATTTTTTTTTCACATGCCCGTTAAATATACAAAAAATGCATCGCGTAACGCAATATATCGCTTTTCAGGGATTGTCTGAATCCTCTAAATATACTAGTGCATACGTTTTTTGGGGGTCAAGGTTGGGGCAATTTGAGCTAAATTGGGCTAATTAAAAAAAAGTCTGCAATATACTGGAATTTTTGCAAAAGGCTTTTTAAATCGGGAAAAGGAACGGAACAAAAGGAGACCCCTCATCCGGGCCTTCTCATAGACCTTCATCAGGCTTGAAAACGTGTCACGCTTAGCCTTTCATTCAGGCTCACACACCGATGCCTTCAGAGCCATGACTCCATGGATTTCTGGAATTCACCCCTTATTTTCCTGCCTTTTTCCAATAGGAGCAGTAATAGAATAATCAAACAGTTCGTGGTAACGAATTGTAGTAAGGACCAACCGACTCAATAGCAACCGAAACTCTAAAAAAAAAGAATTTTTATACCAATATACACATCAAAAAGAATCAGATTTTGATCCTGATTTTTAATACATAAGTTTCATCAAGTTTGATTTTATCCATCAAAAGTTACGAGACTGAGAAAATTTGTCTTATTTTCGAAAAAAGGGTTAAACATTCCCTAAATGCTATAGAATCTTAATGAATATCACACCATCAGATTCAGCGTATCAGAGAACCAACTGTAGAGGTTTCAAGTTCCTATCTGCAAAAATGTGGAATTTTGTTTTTTGTCCGAAGAAAAATCAAGAATCCGTGTTTATTTGTTGTTTCTTTTTGTTTCTTTTTCCAGGTGTGATCGTATCGTCCCATTGGTCCTAGAATGTTGTGAGAGGGCTCATTTTAACTGAAATAAACACTTCTAGTGCTCTTTTTAAGTGACAAAAAAAATTGGAGGGTAACTAGGCCCCAATCCAAGCTTATTTTTTCCCCAAAGTTACCGGATCAAAATTTTTAGATAGCCATTGTGTTCAGAATAGTCGAAAAATCGAAAAACTATGTCTTTGAGGACAACAGTCCCCGGGGAAAGGGCTGCAAGATATGAACTTTGCCCACTGTTTTGATATAGCACTGGTTATTGGGAAGTATACTGACGTTTTCAGGGTGAGTTTTTTATGATGGCAGGGGGGTTGGAGTGAGGGGGTTACTTAAGAGTACTTTCTATGGAGGAATTTATCATGGGGGAAGAGAATCTTCATGAGGGGGGTGCTGGATTTTCCAACGTTACTAAAAAAAAAATAATGAGAAACTAAGTAAAAAAAAGTTTTTTCAACTGAAAGTAAAAAGTAACATTAAAGCTTAAAACGAAGAAGAAATTATTACGTATATGAGGGGGTTCTCCCCTCCTGAATACCTTGTTCTTTGCGATAAAATATTTTTAGTAATTTCAAAAGAACTATTTATCCTAATTAAACGGCCTTTGTGATTCAAGGGTCTTATGAGGGTGTTCGTCTCCTCCTCAATACCTTACTTTTTACACTAAAGAATTTTTAGTAATTTTAAAAGAGCCATTTATTCTAAATAAACGACCTTTGTGATTCAGGGGTCATTCTTAAAGAATTGGAACAAAATTTGAACTTTAGTGGAAAGAGCGGGGTATTGACGAGGAGGCAAATTCCCTCATAATAGAAGTTCGCTACGTAAGTTAATGTGTAAGTTATGTATATTTATTACTAATAAAAATGTTCGTAAATAAAATTAAAAGTTCTAGTGGTCGTTTAAAGTAACTAAAACAATGGAGGGCAACTAGGCCCCCTCCGCCGCCCCTTTTTCTCAAAAACGTCTTATCAAATCTTTTAGAAAGCCATTTAGCCAAAAATTGTAAAATTAATAAGCAAATTTCGTGTTAATTACTCATGTACGGTGAGCCAAAATCAAAACCAACATTAATTCAAAAACGTTCAGAAATGAAATTTGAAAAAAAAAGTTTTCTAGCTGAAAGTAAGGAGCGACATTAAAACAAAAAAAAAGAACTGCAATTATTCCGTATATGAAAGAAGCTGCCCCCTCCTCAACTTTCCCACTCTTTACGCTAAAGTTGGACTCTTTCTCATAACTCTACTTTTTAAAACAATAAAAATTTTAGCGTAAAGAGCGGGGCGCTGAGGAGGGGACAGCCCCTTTCATATACAGAATAATTTCTGATCGTTTTAAGTTTTAATATCGCTCCTTACTTTCAGTTAAAAAAAAACTTTTTTTTTGTTTAATTTAGCATGAATCAAAAACCAAAATAATAACCATTAGCTCATTAAAATCTAAGATTGCAAGGGTATGCTTCTGAAGAAGAAAATTTTAATTTCAATCACGAAACCATTTTTTAAGAATTTAAAATTAGGGAATGAATCCACGCACCAAGTTAAAAGATGAAAAACCACACATATACAAAATATTACAGATTATAACCCGAAACCATAAAACATTTTTGTCTCACTCGTTACTTTGATAGCAAGTAAAATTAAATACCCCGAAAAAAGAATGAAAAGAAAACCAAATTGTTTTAAACATTAACCCCACTCATATCATCGGTTTACTCAGCCACCAGCTCCAATCCTGCTTCAGATTTAAATTGGTAAAAAAAAAAGTCTTATACTTGGACTAAGCTTACTCTAGAGGCACAATGCTTTATAAATAATTGAGAAAGCCCTCCTACTAGAAACTATGCGAGAAACTCCAGTTTTGTTTCTTGTCCAGGTATTGGATGATGAACGCCAGTTTTCTGACAGAATAAACATGTAAAGCAATCTTGACTGTAATCATCACAGTGTATATATGTAAATCCTGTGGACAATAAAATGCAAATCAGCGTTACTTTTTTGGTCTTTTTTTCCTTTTTTTATTGATGTCTTCCTCCCTGCTCAAAAGTGCTGGGTCTTCCCACCGAAACAAATTCATGCTTTTGATTCTTCCTTGGCTTAATACATAGCCCAAGACGACGGACCCATTTATCGGAAACTATGGTAAAACCTTACCTTATTTTGGACGTTTATGTTGGCATTTCCGCTTAATAGAATGCGTGTAACGCCTGCATGACCATATCGAGCAGCAGTGTGAAGAGCCGTATCACCATACTAAAATTTACATATACTATTACAGACAGGGCATAATTAACTGAACATAAAAGCGTTAAAAACAAGAAACAAACAAAAAAACACATCAGTGCTCTGACGTTAAAATGTGATTTGTTTTTTGTTTTTAAAAAGGGAGAAAGAAAACCTCCAGCTTTCCCAACCATAATAGTTCAAATTGTGCAATCTATATTGTGCTCTTCCGCCATTTTCAAGGGTTTCAAGCTCTTTTCAAATTCTCATAAGTTCTTTTTGTAATCAATTCTCACTGTTAACGTATTATCTTGATGAGAGTTACCATTCCTGATCAGCTTTGAAATCTCAATCATTAAGCAATTTCTTTCAAAGCATTTTTTTATTTCCCTTTATAATGGCCCTTTACAAGGATCAGCTATTGCTGCAACGACTATACTCCTCAATCCACTTCCTCAAAACATCTTGTTCTAAAGGGAATTGCTCTTTCTGCTTTTATTTTTATAGCTTTTTGATAAAAAACTTTTTCTGAAAAAAATATTATTTCTTATGAATGTTAAGGAACATTTGTGCTTTGTTTCACAAAGAAGTGTAGGGCTAGCGCTCTGCCTTTTAGAGACCAAAAAGTAATTTACTCTTTACTGATAACAAAATACATTTTAAACATTTTTTCTTTTACAACTATAATAATTCCTAGATTCTTGAGATATTTCAGAATGATATCAGTATACATTAAACTATCGATCTACACTCATCTTGTCTTTTCAGTAATCTTGGTTATTATGGTGATTTTTTTTTTCTGTTGTAAGACATAAAAACCCATAGCTTGAAATAAAATTGTTTTTCAGTAAAGTGCACATTACGTTCTGGTCTTAAGAAGGCAAATTACTTTTCCTTGAAAAGCCTCTTCTGCGGGATTTTTTTTTAAAGTTCTTAAGCTCTTCTATCATCTGAATCAAACGCTTGCTCATAATCTATAGAGCTGAGGTCCAGAGGGGTCTGATGACTCAGGCACTTCTCAATTACTAATCTAAGCATAAAAATTTGGTCGATACATCCTCTCCTTCTCCTAAAACCACAATGTCCTTCTCTTATAACTTTCTCTACTGCATCTCTAAGTCTAAAAAGTATCATCATACTAAGTAATTTGCTTCCTACAGAAACCAAGCTAATGCCTCCATAATTACCACAGTCGCTCGTATTACCTTTCTAATAGAAGGCTTTCATATGAAGCACTTCTGCTATTTCAAAAATTGCACGAGCGAGAATGGACAGGCCTTTATCGTTTTTTTTTTTGTTTTTTTTTTTTTAGCGGCTGGACGTCTAATGAACAATTTAAAACTTTATTTCGTTCTGAAGATTGTAAATCTGGCCTACAAGGCTCTTCTATCTTTAGAGGAGAATACCCCGCAATATCCATGTAAATGACACCAGCCCCTAGAAACAGCGAAGCATAGAACCTTTTATTAAACCAAGCGAACAACCAGCGAACAAGAACCTTTTATTAGACTAAATCTGTCATGGAGAAATGCCAAGTTTTAGTCGAACAGGAGAAAGACCTTATTACGCTCAGAATTATGTAAAACATTTTGGATGAAATCGTTAAAAATCTAATGATTTTACCGGAAAGTATATTATGGCCTGAAGACCGATATCTGTATTTGCAACTGTTACATATATTTAGCATACAACTAATACCTCTGCTTCGATTTGGAAACAGAAAACCTGACTAATATCGGTATATTTAGCTGAGGTTGTATCCTATGTAAGCTTTAGATCTATGATTCGAGTTAGCATTGTTCTAATTTCCTGGATGCTCATAATTTTTATTATTTGAGTAAATATTAGTCATTATTTTCGGTTTAGTTGCATAAATACCGTCTGTTTTAAGTTCATTCGTAATCCTGAGATAAAGTAACATAGATGTTTTCTTTTGACTATCAGTGCTTCAGTGATTTGAAGCAAAAGTAAAAGACATGTAAAAAAGTGATACAACTGGAGGGAGGATACTTCTAGTACTACTGACAGCTCACTGTAGCACCAAAGAACCTGAGACTGACATAGCTACGCAAGCTCTTCCTTCATCTCAATCTGTTCAAAGAATCCCTTTTTACCGCCTCCCAGGAAGCTCCTATTCTCCTTAATCTGTCCTTACAACATCCTCCCGTCCCATTGGGGCGACTACTTTTTTGTTTGGCCCTAGACGGTTGGCCGACAAAAACATTGTTTGGCAATCAGTCATCCTTCATCCGCAGAACGCGCCTTAGCCATCTCAACTTTTCTCTTATTATAGCCCTAAAAAGCGGAATTGAACCACGTTTTTAATGCTGATTTCTATTTGAGATACGGTCAGTTAATCGGATACCCAAAACAATCTGCTGGCAATTTCTCTGGAAAATATTTAGCAAGTCCTCATCCGTTTTTCGGAGCACTACAGAACCATACGTGACCACTGTCATTACTGTAGGTAGATTCCAATATTCTAATCAAGTCCTCCTCTTCTCTGTTAAACTTAAAGTATTTTTACCAGTATTCCTAGTTGCGATTCTAATTTTCTTTTCTAAGACACATCGGCGACTTTAAGATATTAAGATGTTTAATGTTAAGATGTTCCTAGCTCTGATTTCCAGAAACACTACAGTACTTAAAAGGTAATCTATTAGTCAAGTAACAGGACTACTAAAACATATATTTCTCTCTTACAGTAAAATCTATTTATTTGATTTTTGTTTACTAAACCCTAACTAAAAAATTGGAACATTGCAATGTGATCGTTACTACTACTACTAATATCAAATTAGCACCTTTGATATAACACTCACCGTAGCACCAAACCGTCTGAGGCCAACTCAGCTACGTATGCTCCGCCTCCATACCAATTTATTCAAAGCCTCCCTTTTTACACCGTCCCACGAAGTTCCCACTTCCCTTCGATCTTTCTTTGCAACATCCTCCCACCCCAACCGTAGACGACCTGCTATCCGTTTAGCCCTACACAAATAGATCTATTAAAAAGATCCCAATCTATTCAAAGATCATTAGTTCTGTTAAATTCGAAATATGTAGCGAAAACTTGGGTTGGGTCATTGGAATTGATATCCGCTCTAAAGCGAAGAAAATACTTTTTGGAATAGAGTCGTCAAAAGCAAATTTACTCAGGATTTCCAAATGAAAGAATCAAAATAAAATATAAAGATATTGTCAGTTAAAAAAGAAAAAAAATTACTTACACTATTCTGTTGGTCTGGGAAAGCCCCAGAGAGGACAAGATATCTTGTGGTTTGGTTGTGTCCATTCTGACAGGCTAGGTGTAAAGGAGAAAATCCAGCCCTGTTGACTATGTTGGGATTAGCTCCTGCCTTGCAAAGAAAATTCACTGTCTGACTGTAGCCTCGCCAAGATGCTTCATGCAATGCACAGTTTCCATGCTAAAGGAAAAGACAAAACTTTACTGTAAATAAAAAAAAATTCGGCTTAGCTGCTACTTTAGAAGTTTCGAGTTTAGTAAATCCTTAGCTTCTTTGGTTCAGAGATGGCCAACTCCCCAAAATTGCTAATAAGATAAAGGGACCCTTGACTCGAAAGCAGGATGACTAGGAAAATTGTTTGCAAAATTAAGCAGTTTATTTCATACATAAGGATCATAATGACATAAAGCTTAAGATGCCCGAGTGGTGCTTTTACACTCATGAGTTATATTATCCGCATTTCTAGTTTTATAATCTTGACGGTCTCTATTATAATCAAAAAGAGTTTCAAAAGCAGGGGTTAAGAACTGATAAGCAAGAAAATTGTTACGTTGCAGTCACGAGTTTGAGATGCATTAACTTATTCTTCAACAGTGTTGGGAAGTGCTTCAAGTACTTGTACTTCAATTACCACTAAGTACAAAATCAAGATACTTGAGTTTTACTTAAGTACATTCTTCCTGGAGTACTTAATACTTAATTAAAATAAATAGGTACTTGAAGGTCTCAAGTAACAATAAATTCTTAAGTACTTTCAAGTACTCTCCCAAGTACATTCTGCTTCAATTGAATATCCTGTTTTATTATAGCAAAAGTGTATTTTATTCCTTATATCACCGCAAGGGTAGACTGCTGCTTAATGTTTCAGGCATTTCACTTATATGAATTTTTCACGATAGCCTAATATTACTATTACTCTATCTACTACCACTACTAGTGCTACCATTATTACTATTGCAACTAAAAGGGGTATAGCTAAGGTTTTTAAGGTGGAAACTTGAAGGACTGTTGAAGGGATGTCGAACTAAATCAAAACATACTACTTGTATGCAGGTTGCGAAAAGGTTGTATCAGGAATATACCAGTGACGACTTAGAGTATTAAGTTGAAACTTCACGGGCAGGTTGAGGGGGATGTTGAGCTAACCATGAGGCACTATATACATGCTACTAATACTACCACAACTACTACTACTATGACTAGTGCTGCTATTATGATTGCTGCTACTACTGAAGCTAATGGCATTAAGATAAAATGTCCAAGGAATGTTTAAGAGGAGGTTGAAATTAATTTAAATACAATGTGCATGCATACTGTAAAAAAAGCATAACAGCAATATTTTAGGAACACCTTAGAGCATTAAGATGAAAACGATTTAGCATGTAGAGGAGGACACTGAACTAACTGAAAGTCTTAAAGTATAAAGTTGAAATTTTACGGCATGTTGAGGGGATATTGATCAAACAAAAAGGCACCATGTGCTTGGCACTATTACTATTACTACTTTCAACTTTCAGGGAATGAAGTTGAGCATTTTAAGCTAAATAAAAAATCACAATGTGCATGCAGACTGTCAAAAGGCGCATCAGCAATATCCTACGAATGGTTTGGCTTAGGGCAGCGGTCCCCAACCTCTGGTTCATGGACCACTTGTGGTCCATGAAAATGTTTAGGTGGTCCGCGATGAAAATGGATCATTATTAAACAGTGTATGTTTTTTACATTTCATGAACATAAAAAACAAGCAAAGATAATAAAGCTGATCATAGATTAAAATTTAAAAGTTATTTAATATTATAAGCTTTATTACGTCTGGAAAAGGCTAAAAAAATTTCTGTTGTACATTCTTGAATCAGCATACATCTATGTAAGGATACATTCAACGATTTCTACTGCTGCACATTCTTGAATGCGCATACATCTATGACTGGATGCATTTCTTTTTGCCTCTGTATTTCTGCGGAAAAATTTCAGTATGCATGCACATTGTATTTAAATTAATTTCAACCTCCTCTTAAACATTCCTTGGACATTTTATCTTAATGCCATTAGCTTCAGTAGTAGCAGCAATCATAATAGCAGCACTAGTCATAGTAGTAGTAGTTGTGGTAGTATTAGTAGCATGTATATAGTGCCTCATGGTTAGCTCAACATCCCCCTCAACCTGCCCGTGAAGTTTCAACTTAATACTCTAAGTCGTCACTGGTATATTCCTGATACAACCTTTTCGCAACCTGCATACAAGTAGTATGTTTTGATTTAGTTCGACATCCCTTCAACAGTCCTTCAAGTTTCCACCTTAAAAACCTTAGCTATACCCCTTTTAGTTGCAATAGTAATAATGGTAGCACTAGTAGTGGTAGTAGATAGAGTAATAGTAATATTAGGCTATCGTGAAAAATTCATATAAGTGAAATGCCTGAAACATTAAGCAGCAGTCTACCCTTGCGGTGATATAAGGAATAAAATACACTTTTGCCAGAATAGCGTTGATTTTTTATTTAAAATAGAATAGTTGTGGGCATCAAGTCATGGCTATTGTAGAAAAAGCCTAGACAGACAGTCCAATTGAGTCAGAAGCAAACCTGGCATTAATTCTGGCATTAGCTTCTTGAGCCTTTGAAAGTAAACTAATACTTATGTGAGCAAGTGGTCTCAAATTTGTAACATGTGATAAGCACAGCTATCAATTTCAAAATTATTTAATTAATGGACTTTCCTGAAACTATTGAAAAAAAAAGGCAAGGACCCATAATGAGTGAGAAAAGGCAAGTGAATATTTTGTACTTCTTTGGACAAAGTAAAGATAAAGCGATAAAAATAGCAATAATAGACAGCTGATCAGTGAATTAGACTTACCAGAGAATCCACAGTCTTCGTCAGACAATATTACAAAGAACATTCAAAAAGGATGCGAAAAAAACAGCAAAATATCGAGAAAATATGATTCAGACTACCTGAAATTTGGATCTATTCAAGAACTGAGTCCCTGTAGTGAGCTGAACCCAAGGCTTCTTTATGTTATTTATCATGAAATCGTGAAATTATGTCGTGAAACTTTCAATACTTAAAATTCACTTGCAAACCACATGAATATTTTCAAAGAGCACATGAAGGTATGAAAAAAAACAAATAGGGGTCTTAAGCCTGTGAAGCTGTCTTGGGAAAACAAGCTGTGCAAAAACTGAAGTTGATTCTTATGTCTGCTATCATTTTCTGGGACAGAATTGAATACATTGCTGAAGACACGGAAAAACAAATTATAACAATGGAAAAAATGCACTATTTTATTCCATGCAACTTGATGAATCTATAGACGTCAGTAACAAAGCACTTGTCCTTTTGTTGTAAGATTTGAGTTTCATGGAGAATTACAAGAAGAACTTTTTTCCCGCTGAACTTGCAGGGCAGAGTAACTAACTTCGAGATTGCTAAAGCCCTTGATGGTTACTTCCTGAAGCACGAAATTGAGTGGAAAAAAGGCATTGGCTGTCGTAAAGACGGTGCTACACACAAAAATGGACGTTGCTGAGGAGTTGTTGCAAAAGTAAAAAAATGATAGTCAACCAGACATTTTGTCTACCCATTGCATTATACATCGTAAGTAGCTTCTGGTAAAAAAAAAGAAATGTCACTAGAAATAAACGAAGTATTACCCAGTGTTATAAAACTTGTAAATGAAATTAGACATAAAGCTCAGAATTCTCGGATGTTTGAAATGCTCTGCAAAAACATTGGTTCCCAGTACACTCACCTTTTTCTTCATACTGAAAAGTGATCGAGGGGAAAAATACTGAGCCGACTGTTGGTCTTGCATGAAGAAATTAGATTTTTTGTTTCAGCGGCAAAATAATCAGAAATATCAAGGACTCTTGTCCGATGATGAGTGGGTAGCTAAGCTGGCATACCAGGCGGATATTTTTCTTTGTTAAATGAGCTAAACTTATCTATGGACAAGGACAAATTAAGGCTGTTTTTACTTTAAGAAGAAAGATAGACGGTTTTCGGAAGAAAATAACGGTGGTAAACTCGTTTGGCAGATAAACGTCTACAGATGTTTATGACTATTGATGAATATATGTAAGGGGAGGATTTCAGCCGTCAAGAGGTATCTATAATTTCAACAGGCAAACTTGCAGTCACTGACATAACATTTTAGTTTTTATTACCCAAGGAAAGAAGGTCCCAGACATGGAAATGTGCAGATAATACATTCACTTGCATCTAACACCGAAGAGGACAAATTAAGCATAAAAGAAACGGAAAGCCTAATTGATTTTTCTTGTGTTGATCGTCTCAAACTAAAACTCAAGTCCTCTTTATCAAGAGCTTATTTTTGGGCCTCTCTCAAAAATGAATAAATATTACTGAGTGCGAAAGATATGAAAATTTTGGTTCAATTTTCAACTACATATTTATTTGAAGAAGCATTTTCATCTGTGACAGTGATTGAAGTTCGGTACCACTATCGGCTTGTGATCAATGCAGGTCTTTGCCCCGCAGTAATATCATTGAAACTGAATATCCATATCATGATTTCAAATATACAAAAGCAAGCATCACACTAGAAAATGGCGTTTTTTTTCTTCTTTCAAAAAAATAATTACTATATATATATGTGTGTGTGTGTGTTTGTGTGTGTAAATTCATATTAGTGCCCCGTGGTCCACCAAATAGAAAATGTTACATTTAGTGGTCCATGAACGTCTGAAGGTTGGCAACCGCTGATTTAGGGCATTAAGTTGAAACTTTCAGGGGATGTTAAAGGGGATTTTGAACAAACCTAGAGATGTTCAACTAATGAAAAGGCACTACATGTATAGTACTGCTACTATTACTACTATTAATAGGTTAAAGCTATGAAGGTTTCAGGGATTATTCAGATGTAAATAGCGACGAAGACCAGACTGCCTTTCCATCATAAATAAAGATGTTTAGAAGGACGTTAAGTTGAATCAAAAAACAATAGGCCAATGTGTACGCAGGTTGTCAAAAGAGCACATCATGAATATCCTAGGGACAGCTTTTGGTCTTAAGTTGAAACTTTCAGGGCATGTTGAGGGAAATGTTAAAATAACCAAAAGGCACAATGTTCATACTACTACTGCTATTACTACTACTGCAATTACTACTACTGCAATTACTCCTACTGCTACTCATCAGGGAATATCAAGAGAGACGTTGAAGATTAAAGATATAAGGTGGAGCTTCTAGAGAATATTAAGGGAGGTTTTAAACTGAACAAGAGCTAAGAGCTCATATGACACTTGTGACGAGGCAAGAAGAGCTAAGAGCCAAGAGATCATATGGTATGAGCTCTAACAAAATTCTATGAATAAATAGATTGATTTAACAGGAAAATAAGAGGCTTAATGCCGGTCAGGATTTAAAATAAAAGCTCTGAGTCACGATGTCCTTCTAAGTATCAAAATTCATTAAGATCCGATCACCCACTTGTAAGTTATAAATACCTAATTTTTTCCAATTTTTCCTCTCCCTTTAGCCCCCCAGATGGTCGAATCTGGGAAAACGACTTTATCAAGTCAATTTGTGCAGGTCCTTGACACGCCTATTGATTTTCATCGTCTTAGCACGTCCAGAAGCACCTGACTTGCCAAATCACTGAATCCTTGCTCCCAACTCCCCCAGAGAGAGCAAATCCATTATGGTTCCGTCAATCACGTATCAAGGACATTTGCTTATTCTATCCACCAAGCTTCATCCCGATTCCTCCACACCAAGTGTTTTCCAAGATTTCCCCCTCCAAATCCCCCCAATGGCAAAGATCTGGTCGGGATTTGAAATAAGAGCTCTGAGACATGAATTCCTTCTAAATATCAAATTCCATTAAAATCCGATCACCTATTCGTAAGACAAAAATACCCCAATTTTCACGTTTTCCAAGAATTCCGATTTCCCCCTCCAACTCCCCCCAATGTCACAGGATCTGGTCAGAATTTAAGATTAGAGCTTTAAAGCACAAGATCCTTCTAAATATTAAGTAAAAAAAAACAAGTTTTTTTAACTGAAAGGAGCGACATTAAAACTTAAAACGAACAGAAATTACTTCGTATATGAAAGGGGCTGCTTCTTCATCAACGCCCCGCTCTTTACTCTAAAGTTTGACTCTTTCTCTCAACTCTTCTTTTTAAAACAGTAAAAACTTTAGAGTAAAGAGCGGCGTGTTGATGAGGAAGCAGCCCCTTTCATATACAAAGTAATTTCTGTTCGTTTTAAGTTTTAATATCGCTCCTTACTATCAGTTAAAAAAAAACTTGTTTTTTCAATTTAATTTCTGAACGTTTTTGAATCAATGCATATTTTGATTTTGGCTCTCCGCAGAGGAATAATTAAAATGAAATTTGCATATTTATTTTTTTTGGCTAAATGGCTTTCTAATAATTTTGATCTAAGGATTTTGAGAAAAAAGAGCGGGGGAGGAAGCCTAGTTGCCCTCCGATTTTTTAGTTAATTAAAAAGGCAACTAGAACTTTTAATTTTTTACGAATCTTTTTATTAGTAAAAGATATACCTAACTTATAAATTAAATTACGTAAATAACTTTTGTACTCTCATGTTTCATTACATAGATGGGGGGGGGGGTTCGCCCCCTCGTCAGTACCTCGCTCTTTACACTAAAGCTTAAATTTTGTCCCAATTCATTAAGAATGACCCCTGAATCACAAAAGCCGTAGAATAAATAGTTGAAATAACTAAAAATACTTTAGCGTAAACAGCGATGTATTAGGAGGAGGTGAGCCCCTCATATGGGTCATAATTTCTGCTCGTTTCAAGTTTTAATGCTGCTCCTTACTTCCAGCTGAAAAAAAACTTTTTCATATTTATTTTTTCATTGTTTTTTTTTTTAAATAATGCTAGTAAATCGTGCGCTCCCTTCATGGAAATTTTCTTCCCCCATGACAAATTCCTCGATGGAAAGTTCCCCCAGCATATTGCCCTCCTCTCAACCCCTCCCCCAACCAAAAAATCCATGTGAAAACGCCTGTACACTTTTCAATAACTATTACTATATGTAAGCCCTGATAAAAGTTTGTAACTTGTAGCCCCTCCCACGGACATATGGGGGAGTAAGTCGTCCCCAAAGACATAGTTATAAGGTTTTTCGACAACGCTGAATAAAATGGCTATCTCAGAATTCTTATCCGTTGACTTTGGGAAAATAATTAGCGTGGGAGGGGACCACGCGGGAGGGGGCTTACCCCTGGGAAAAAAACAAAAAACAAACAAACAAATAAACACGGATACGTGATCTGCCTTCTAGCAAAATATACAAATTCCACATTTTTATAGATAGGAGCTTGAAATTTCTACAGTAGGGTTTTCTGATATGCTGAATCTGATGGTGTGATTTTCGTTAAGATTCTATGACTTTTAGGGGGGGGGGTGTTCCCCCTATTTTCAAAAATAACGCAAATTTTCTCAGAAATGTAACTTTTGATGGGTAGGACTAAACTTGATGAAGCTAATATATTTAAAATCAGCATTAAAATGGTATTCTTTTGATGTAGCTATTGGTATCAAAATTCCATTTTTTAGAGTTTTGGCTACTATTGAGCCGGGTCGCTCCTTACTACAGTTCGTTACCATGAACTGTTTGATCAAATTTCATTAAGATCTGGTCACCCTTTCGTACGTTACAAATACCTCAATTTTCAAAATTATACCCCCACCCCCAACTCCACCAAAGAGAGCAGATCCGGTCCGGTTATGTCAGTCACGTATCTTAGACAGGTTTTTATTCTTCCCATCCAGTTTCCTGATTTCACCGCTTTAAGTATTTTCTAAGATTTCCGGTCCCCCCAACTGCCCCCCACCAATTACGCTGGATCCTGTTGAGATTTAAAATAGAGATCTGAGTTACGAGATCCTTCTAAATATGACGTTTCATGAAGAACCGACCACTCCTTCGCAAGTTAAAAATACGTCATTTCTTTTAATTTTTCAGAATTAAACACCCCCCCCAACTATCCCAAAGAAAGCGGATCCGTTCCGGTTATGTCAATCATGTATCTAGGACTTGTGCTTATTTTCCCCACCAAGTTTCATCCAGATCCCTCCGATCTAAGTGTTTTCCGAGTTTTAGGTTTCCCCCTCCCAGATCCTTCCCCAATGTCATCAGATCCGGTCGGGATTCAAAGTAAGAGCTCTGAGAAACGATATTCTTATAAATATCAAATTTCATTGAGATCCGATCACCCGTTCGTTAGTTATAAATACCGCATTTTTTCTAATTTTTCAGAATTACCCTCCCTCCCCTAACTACCCCAAAGAGAGCGGATCCGTTCCGGTTATGTCAATCATGTATCTAGGACTTGTGCTTATTTTTCCCACTAAGTTTCATCCTGATCCCTGCACTCTAAGTGTTTTCCAAGATTTTAGGTTTCCTCCTCCCAACTCCCCCCCCCCCAATGTCACCAGATCCGGTCGGGAATAACGGCTCTAAGACACGATATCCTTCCAAATATCAAATTTTATCAAGATCTGATCAACCGTTCGTAAGTTAAAAATGCTTTAATTTTTCTATTTTTCCGAATTAATGGGCCCCCACTCTCCCCAGATAGTCAAATCGGGAAAACTACTATTTCAAATTTAATCTGGTCCGGTCCCTGATACGCCTCCCAAATTTCATCGTCCTAGCTTACCTGGAAGTGCCTAAAGTAGCAAAACCGGGACCGACAGACCGACAGAATTTGCGATTGCTATATGTCACTACATGTAACTGCAACTGCTTACGACCGTTACTACTGCTACTACTACTACTACTATTGCTGCTGCTAAGTACTACAACTAATACTATTGCTACTACTAATTCTATTGAACTAAATCAAAAGAGTTTAGATGCATCCAGGTTGTCAAAATGGCACAAATGCAATATCTTAGGAATGAAATGGGGTATCAAGTTAAAAACTTGAAAGTAGGGGGGGGGGATGTAAAACTGAGTCAAAATAAACTATGTGGATCCATATTGTAAAAAGCGTGCCTATGCACGCTTTTTACAATCTTCTAATATTTCATAAAACGAAAGTATAAGAAAATAACGAAGCAAAAACTTCAATAATTACAATGGGATTGAATCGAAATGCTCCCGCCAAGTTTTAGAGTCCGGAAGAATTGTAGTTTTTTTCACAACCACAAAGTTTAAAGGGCGTCATTTAAAACACGTATTGTCAATGTTAATGTAAAAAAATCATGTTGAAAATTGAAGTGAAAAGGGGTTTTCCGGTTCTGCTAAATAGGTATAACTAGCACTTGACTTACTATTAAATCTTGACGATTTGAATCAGCACCATGGCGAATCAGCTGCATAACAATTTCCAGATGCCCTTCGGCTGCTGCACGTTGTAACGGAGTTGACATAGCCTAAAAGAAAGTTCACTAAATTAAGTAAAGGATAATTATTCGAATTAATGTTTATTGCATTAGTAATACATACTATTGATAAAGATAAAACAGAATACGACTAGTCGTAATCATAATAAAATGTTGTGTAACTAACAGAATATGTGTAAATTTTGAACTGATAATAATGTGCGCAAAAAATTCAGTAATGAGGTTTTAATTTCTCAGAAGCTTATTTGCTCTGACAATTTTATTTAATTAAGCTCTATGCAGCCAAATGATCGTGTTAGCACTTTATACAGCACCCTATAAGATCCTTGCGCATTGAACCATTTAATCCATGCCACTCCCCACCTCCCAAAATCCCAAAAATTTCACCTTGCTTCTATAATTTTTATGCGTTCCATTCAACCCACCTTACCACGTTTACATAGCCTTACCGTCCCCTGAAAAAAAGTGAATTCCTTCCATAAGTCCTTCGCCAGTGAATGTAAAAAGGATAGGACCTTGTGGAAAGATTTCCGCGAGGAAGAAGGAATGTATCATTTTTTTGAAAATAATTGGGCATTGCCCGGTGGAACTGATTGAGTCAGAATCTTTCTAAACATTGGGAGCGTATAATCATATGAAACAATCTTGTTTGTACATATACCTTATTGGCAATAGAATGAAGTGAAGAACGAGGATAATGTCGTGAATACAAAATTGGATAAACATTAGTGGTCTTTATGGCACTTGGTATTTACCAAGTGACATATAGCGATCGGAAATTCTGTCGGTCCCGGTTTTGCTAGTTTAGGCACTTCCAGATAAGCTAGGACGATTAAATTTGGCAGGCGTATCAGGGACCAGACCAGATTAAATTAGAAATAGTCGTTTCTCGATTCGATCATCTTGGGGGAGTGGGTGGGGAGATTAATTCGGAAAAATTTGAAAAACGAGGTATTTTCAACTTAGGAATGGGTAATCAGATCCTAATGAAATTCGATATTTAGAAGGATATTATGTCTCAGAGCTCTTATTTTAAATCCTGACCGGATCTGGTGACAATGGGGGGAGTTGGAGGGGAAAACCTAAAATCTTAGAGAATGCTTAGAGTGGAGGGATCTGGATGAAACTTGGTGGGAAAAATAAGCACAAGTCCTAGATACGTGTTTGATATAACCGGAACACATCCGCTCTCTTTGGAGGAGTGGGGGGGAGGGTTAATTCTGAAAAAATAGAAAAAACAGTTATTTTTAACTTACGAAGGAGAGATCGGATCTTAATGAAATTTGATATTTAGAAGGACCTAGTAACTCAGATCTCTTATTTTAAATCCCGACCGGATCCAGTGTCATTGGGGAAGTTGGGGGGCACCGGAAATCTTGTAAAACGCTTAAAGTGGAGAGATCAGGATGAAACTTGGTGGAAAGAATAAGCACAAGTCCAAGATACGTCACTGACATAAACGGACCGGATCCGCTCTTTTTGGTGGAGTTTGGGGGAGTGTAATTTACCCCCCATTTACGAATAGGTGACCGGATCGTAATGAAACTTGATATATAGAAAGATCTTATGTCTCAGATGCTCCATGTTCAGTTCGAATTGGATCCGGGGACATAGGATAGGGGGGTTGGAGGAGGGAAACAGAAATCTTGGGAAACGCTTAGAGTGGAGAGGTCGGGATGAAACTTGATAGGAAGAATCAGCACAAGTTCTAGATACGTGAATGACATAATTGGAACGTATCCAACCTCTTTGGTGGAGTTGGGGAGAATTCCCGTGTTTTGGCGTGTTCTATGCTTCTGGACGTGCTAGGACGATGAAAATTGGTAAGCGTGTCAGGGACCTGCACAAACTGACTTGATAACAGTAGTTTCCCCAATTCCACCATCTGGGCGACTGAAGGGAGAGGAAAAAATGAGAAAAATTAGAGGTATTTTTAACTTACGAATGGGTGATCAGATCTTGATGAAATTTGATATTTAGAAGGATCTTGTGTCTCAGAGCTCTTATTTTAAATCCCGACCGTACCCGGTGATATTGGAAGAGTTGGAGGGGGAAACGGGAAATCTTGGAAAACGCTTAGAGCGGAGAGATCGGGATGAAACTTTGTGGTAAGAATAAGCACAAGTCTTAGATATGAGATTGACATAACCGGACTTAATCCGCTCTCTTTGGGGGAGTTGGAGGGGGGGGGGTGTTAACTCGGAAAAATTAGAAAAATGAGGTATTTTTAACTTAAAAACGGGTGACCGGATCTAAATGAAATTTGATATTTAGAAGGAACTCATGTCCCAGAGCTCTTATTTAGATTCCGACCGGCATTAAGCCTCTGATTTTCCTTTTAAATCAATCTATTGATTTTTATAATTTTGCTAGGGCACATGCCATATGAGCTCTTGACTCTTCCGTCCTCGTCACAAGTGCCATATGAGCTCTTAGCTCTTGTTTAACTGTTCTAACATATGTTGGTTACCAAGAGATACAAAAACAATCCCGGTTAGAGCTAACAAGAAATCAGTAGCCAATATGGTAACAAACTTATCTAACAAACAGATCGGTTTTGAAAGACAATTGTTGGAGAATTTGAGGTGCAATAAAAGCAAGGGGACTAGCTTCTGGGCTAGATGCTATGACTTGAGAGTATAAGACTCAACCTGGATTCCTAAGGCCTTTTGTAGGGACCCTGTAAAAATTTCACACAGAGGTTAGCCTGGTACGCTGTTTCAATTTATTTTCTGAATTTGTAGTAATTTTTTAATCTATCTTTTTTTGTTCGGGAGAATTAATAACCGACAGTTTTTGCTTCCTAACATTTTTGTTTCTGCGAGCTATCCACAAAATATTAGCTAACAAAGGAACGGAAGAAAATTACCAATCTTCTGTGAATGACTCCAGATGGGTTGAATAAACGTTTCATACGCAGTACAATAGCGCTGTCTCAGTAAGGAACGAAGTGGGTCCAAGGTATTATTTATCCTTTTTTTTTTCTTCACTAGGGCCCTTCGTACGGAGGGAGTTGTCGTAGAAACTTCGGAAGGGCCTTCTAGTGGCCTTTTAAAGAGTCAAATCTGATTTGAGGTCAAATATCCTCGGAGGGTAAACATCCCTCCTCCCATGTCCATTTTCCCCCAAAAACATCTAATAAAATTTTGAAATAAATTTTTATTACAGTATACTCGACGGGCCCAATAAACATGCCTTTGGGGATATCATGCCCCCACCAACCTCAGGGAAAGGGCTGTAAGTTTTGCAATTCGCTAATTGTTCATATATAATATTCGTTATCGGGAGGGGGATACGTTTGACCTTTGGTATCCAAAAAGACCAAATGTATTCAGGTGAAGCTTTTAGGGAATTTTGAAGGGACTGTTGAACTAAATAAAAACACATTATGTCAATGCAGGTTGTCAAAAGGGCTGTTCTCAGGAATGGCGTAGGGCATTCAGTTGAAAATTTCAGGAAATGATGGAATGATGAAGGGAATAACAGTTGACAAAGAGGCAATATATGCACACTACTACTGCTAATACTTCAACTGCTATCACTCACTACGTTACTCAGTACTAGCATTAATCCTACTGCTATTTCTATTACAACCAATACTACTACTACCACTACTACTGCTACAGCAACAATTACTACTACTACTACTACTACTACTACTACTACTACTACTACTACTACTGGTACTTCTACTACTAATACAACTACTAAGGGTGAGAATATGAAGCTAAAAGTTTTAAGGAATATTGAGGAGGAAGTTGAACCGAATCAAAACACTCTGTGCATGCCGGTTGTCAAAAGGACGTTTTAGCAATATCCCATGATTGACTCGGAGCATTAAATTGATACTTGCAGGGCTTGTTGTGGGAAATGTTTAAGTAACCGACAGGCAATATTTAAATGCTACTGCCACTACTTCAACTGCTAATACTACCACTATTATTACTGCTGCTACTATTGAACTAAATCAATTAAACTATCTGCATGAAGATTGTCAAAAGGATATATTAGCAGTATCTCTAGAACGGCTTAAAATATTAAGTTCAAACTTTCAGAGTACGTTGTTGGGGATGCATTTTACAAGTTTTCTCTTTTCTGAACGTTTTCTCTCTAGCTTTAAAAATTCAAAATTATTAAGAATTCAGGAATAAATATCATAATTGATATTCAAGTCACTAATATTTTTTTTTCTGTAATTTTGGTTATGAAGGTAATATTTTTTTTTTTATTATTAGAAATAAAAACACATAGCTTCAAATGGAAATTGTTTTCAGTAAAATGGAAATTATTTTTTGGTCCTTAGAAAACACAGGAGGCGGTAGCCCTACTCTGTTTCCTTTTAGTTTCTGCTTGTTTTGTCTGACTCGGTTATCTATTGTTATTCCTGTAAGTTTTGAACTTAATTTATTTATTGATGGTGATTTATTAGTTTTACTTCCGCTCATCTTTCGTTTAATGCAATTCTTTACTTTTCTTCGGAAAACTTGGTTTGTGAATATTTTTTTTTATATTTATTAGTCACACAAAAAGGGACAGTTTCTCTTGACACAGCAAGATTCCAAAGGAGCTGATGGTATTCCAAAGGAGCTTACGACAATTTGTAGAACATAAAGTTCATCCTCAAAATTGATGAAACAAAAAACAAACCATTGACTGCAAGGAAATGTAGTGTTTTAATTTTCGCTTGAAGACATTAATTTTCCAAATGACATCAGGTAAAAAAAAAAAGTCATAAAAGCCAGCTGGGTGATGAGATGGCACTTTTAATGTTAGGGTTAAGGAACGAAACAAGTTAGTACTACGAAGGATTGCCAATTATAAGTTACTCTGAGGATTAATTATTCCAAACATGAGGCAGTAAAGCTATCAAATTCCTAAAGGAGTGAATCTAGCTAAATTATGAATTACGATGTATCAAAGAAGAGCCCTTAAAATCACGCTATATATACATATATATATATATATATATATATATATATATATATATATATATATATATATATATATATATATATATATATATATATATATATATATATATATATATATATATATATATATATATATATATATATATATATATATATATATATATATACTAACAACTCACCGTAGCACCAAGCCACCTGAGGCCAACATAGCTACGCACGCCCCTCCTCCATCCTTCTCCTAGGAAGTTACCATTTTCTTTAATTATCTCTTTATGACATCCTCCCACCCCAGACGAGGATTACCTGCTCTCCGTTTAGCCCTAGACGGTTGGCCGAAAAAGACTATCTTTGGTAATCTGTCATCCTTCATCCGCCGAACGTGCCTTAGCCATCTCAACCTTTCTTTCATTATAGCCCTAGAAAGCGGAATTGAACCACATTTTTCGTACAACCTACTGTTTGAAATACGTTCAGTCAGCCGGGTACCCAGAACAATCCGTAGGGAATTTCTCTGGAAAACATCCAGCAAATCTTCATCCGCTTTTAACTTTAAGTAGAATTCATCTGAGTCACTAGTATCTCCGTCAGTCGGTTCAACAGGGGTATATACCCCTATAACTGATACCCTGAACTTTTAATCATAAAATGAGCAATTAGTATTCTATTATCAACACCTTCCCAGCCTAAACAAGACTTAGCAGTTTCCTTATTTATCATGAGCCCTACTCCCTGTCTATGTACCTCATCCTTCGTGCCTGAATAAATAAATTCTATATCACCTAGTTTCATGCTTCCTGCCTCTGGAATATGAGTTTCTGAAACTCTTATTAAGTCCAGTTCGAATCCTCTCAATTCGTCAGTAAATATACCAATCCGATAGTCATTTTTAATATTCCAAGTTCCAATTTTCATATTCTTTAAATCACTGAAATTATTTTTGCCTCAGGAAATGCAATGACCTCGGATACCAGTGTACTTCATGGATCAGCATATTTTCTCAAGTCTACACCGAAGCGCTTAATCCGGCATAGAACCGGACAGCAAGAAGTCCCTGGGACCTCCCGTGAGAATGGAGGCTTTGTGCAATCCTGGGCCCATCTTGGTGAAATCATGGTTTTCAGCACTTGGGTCTGCTCTTCTACCAACAAGAGTCGAAATCCTGCATAGACAGCCGCAAGCCTATTACCTCCGACTTATTATATACGAGTCGAATGAACCTTGAGTTATATACGAGTCATTTTATACGAGTCTCAAGACTACTACGGGGAGGCAACCCATGGTAAATAACGAAGATATTTTTCAAGCCGAAAACGCCCGTAAAAAGAGACCAAGCCCAGGAGAATTATCCATTAATCATAATCCCATGCAAATGCTGTGTCGTTTACTAGGCTATAGTTTCTTCGGGGGGCACCACTCCTCAAGTTGGTAGAGTTGACCACAAGGTTTCCAGTCTTGTAGGTACCCCAAAAGGGTCGAGGCAGCCCTTTGCAGAGGCCGTTGTCCATAGATCTGGATCTTACGCCAAGCCATAGTTGTCCTCCTATAGAGGATCCTCCCACGATGGTGATATGCGTCGCCGTGTAATTTAACCAATTACTGGGAGAAGTTTTGTAGCTCATGGGACGTGTGGACACGCTGGTGTGCCCTGTTGAGTGTACATTTGAGGGACCTTCTTCCTCCTCCGTCTGTATTTATAGCCCCGGGCGAGGGTACCCCAATTTCTCTTATGGACCTCCAAGGACAAAGTCCACCTTGGTCCGTGCCTCCTATGGAGGTACCCTACATATCTGTAGGGCGTTCCCCTATCCCCACCTGGGGACACGCTGAGTGGCCTAGGGGATGCTCCTTGTCCAAGAAGCAATTGTTTATCTCGTTCAGCAACTCCTCTAGAAGCGATAAAGTTCAACCACGTCACTCACCCAGTCCCTACAGACCCAGAACTTGCTGTTTGTTCAAAAACCAGTTGTTTATCTAAGGCTCTTTTACTATCACGTCAATGTCATTGTAACATTGACTACTATCAAAAAGAACAAGAAAACATACAATGCTGACAGTAAAAATATTTCATTTAAACTTCCATCAATAAATAATGTACACGTCAAATCTGAAATTTTGAATTGTTTGAATCGTAAAATTCTAGTTTAGGGGCTTCTTTCTATTTTGAAAAGTGGTCTAGATAAGTGGATAAAACTTTCAGGAATGAATCCAGGGCCGAAAATATAGCCCGGGATGGCATTGCCAATCTACCGTGTATATCCTTTTCTTATCTGTAAGGGTTAGAAAGTAATTTCTAAAATGCAATGAAAATGTAATTCCTATGAGTTCAGTAGAATTTTGAGCTATAGCAAGGATTCTTTCCGAAATCTAAGAACAAGATTTACTAACTTTTAAAACGTTATAAGTTAGAATTGAGCATGGGTACGAGTTTCAAAACACTTTTCTTATCTATTACTTGAGCAGAAGATCGATTTTAAGGTTTTATTTTAAGTTTAATTTTTAAACCACAAAAATTTATAAAGGTCATCAAATTCCAGTGTCCTCCCAAGGGAGAAGGCAAAATTTTTTGCTTTGATTTATTTTTTGCCTGATTGGGCAACTAATTTTATGATTTAAGATCAAATAATGTTTGACTGGAAAAATTACGGCTGGTATACAAAATTGCCACTGTGTTCATGCGTACATGGTCGTATCTAGCATATTTTATTTATTTTTTTTTGAGGATTTTCCCCACGGGAATATACTATGGAAAATTTAATCCTGGTGAAAATTCACCCTGGGCAATTGTCCTTAACACCTCCACACGTAAAATTGAGTCAGTAAAGAGAAACCATGACATATAAAGAAATTTCGCATATGAATTCTGGCAATTTCCCCCAGTATACAATTTCTCCTGAAAAGTTCACCCCCTGGAAAATTTGCTCTCCATGGGAAATTCACCCCGTGCAAAGTCCCACCAGCAAAATAATTCGCCCTACAAATATTATACGTAAACAATGACGAAATTTTGTAACTCAAAGACCTTTCCCCTGGGCTGTAGGGGTCTTGTTTTCTTCACAATCATATTTATAAGGCCTTTCAAATATGCTGAATAAAATAACAATCTCAGAGTTTTGACCGGACGATTCTGGGAAAAGTGGCGTGGGAGGGGGCCTATTTGCCCTCAAATTTTTTTGGTTAAGTAAAAAGAACAATAGAACTTTTAGTTTCCGTTGGAATAAGCCCTCTCCCGATATTTTAGGCCCACTTGGTCGGTAAGTATACCCTTGGAAAAAAAAAATAAAACAAAAATAAACACACATCCGTTATCTTTCTTCTGTCAAAAAGTACGAAATTCTACATTTCAAACAGTTCATGCTAACGAGCTGTAATAAGGAGCGACCCGGCTCAACAGTAACCGAAACTCTAAAAAAAAGGAATTTTTATACCAATAGTCATATCAAAAGAATCGCATTTTAATGCTGATTTTAAATAGATAAGTTTCATCAAGATCAGTTATACCCATCACAAGTTATGCGCCTGAGAAAATTTGCCTCATTTTAGAGAATAGGGGGAAACACCCCCTAAAAGTCATACATTCTTAACGAAAATCCCATCATCAGATTCAGCGTATCAGAGAACCTTATTGTAGAAGTTTCAAGCTCCTATCTAAAAATATGGAATTTCGCATTTTCTGCCAGAAGACAGATCACGGATGCGTGTTTATTTGTTTGTTTTTTTTGTTTGTTTTTTTCCAGGGGTGATCGTATCGACTGAGTGGTCCTAGAATGTCGGGAGAGGGCTCATTCCAAAGGAAATTAAAAGTTCTAGTGTCCTTTTTAAGTGACCCAAAAAATTGGAGGGCACCTAGGCCCCCTCCCACGCTTATTTTTTCCCAAAAGTCACCGGATCAAGATTCTGAGACAGGCATTTTATTCACCATAGTCGAAAAACCCAATAACTATGTCTTTAGGGACGACTTACTCCCCCGCTGTCCCAGTGGGAGGGGCTGCAAGTTACAAACTTTGACCTGTATTTACATATAGTAATGGTTACTGGGAAGTGTACAGACGTTTTCAGGGGGATTTTTTGGTTTAGGGGGATATGAGGAGGGGGGCATTACATGGGAGGATATTTCCATGGAGAAACTTCTCATGGGGGAAGAGAATTTCAATGAAGAGGGTGAATGATTTTCTAGCATTATTTGAAAAAGCAATGAAAAAATAAATATGAAAAGTTTTTTCTACTGAAAGTAAGGAGCAGCATTAAAACTTAAAACGAACAAAAATTATTACGCATATGAGGGGTTTACCTCCTCGTTATAGCTCACTCTTTAGGCCAAAGTATTTTTAGTAATTTCAACTATTTATTCTACGACCTTTGTGATTCAGAGGTCATTCTTAAGGAATTGGGGTAAAATCTAAGCTTTAGTGTAAAGAGCGAGGTATCCACGAGGGTTGAACCTCCTCATATATGCTATAAAAACATACGAATATAGTAGGTCGTTACGTAAGTTAATTCGTAAGTTACGTCTATTTTTTACCAATGAAAACGTTTGTAAAAATGTAAAAGTTCTAGTTGCTTTTTTAAGTAATCAAATACTTGGAGGGCAACTAGGCCCCCTCCCTCACTCCTTTTTTCTCAAAATCTTCCGATTAATTGCAATTAATTCATATACAAATTTCGTTTTAATCATTTATGTGCGGAAAGCCAAGATCAAAACATGCATTAATTCAAAAACACCCAGAAATTAAACAAAAAAATAAGTTTTTTAAATGAAAGTAAGCAGCAAAATTAAAACTTAAAGCGAACAGAAAGTACTCCTTATATGAAAGGGGCTTTTCCTCACTCTCTACGCTAAAGTTTTTTACTGTTTTAAAGATGAAATTCAGAGAAAGAGTCAAACTTTAGCGTAACGAGCGGGGCGTTGAGGAGGAAAGCCCATTTCATACACGGAGTAATTTCTGTTCGTTTTAAGTTTTAATGCTGCTCCTTACTTTCATTTGAAAAAACTTATTTTTGTATTTAATTTTCAGATAGGAGCTTAAAACCTCTACGGTAGGGTTTTCTGGTACGCTAAATCTGATGGTGTGATTTTCATTAAGATTCCATGAATTTTAGTTTGTATTTTCCCCCTTTTTCAAAAATTGGGCAAATTTTCTCAGGCTCGTAGCCTTTGATGGGCAAGATTAAACTTAATAAAACCTATATATTTAAACTCAGCATAAAAACCCAACTCTTTTGACATATCTATTGCTGTCAAAATCCCGTTTTTTAGAGTTTCGGTTACTATTGAGCCGGGTCACTCCTTACTTACAGTTCGTTACCACGAACTCTTTGATTTTCATGTGTTGTCTATTTTACTTCGGATTTTTCAATGTTTCAAATAAATAAAAACGGTCTAAAATCAAAATTCCTTTCCAGATTAAATTTCCTTCTGGGATTTATTTACTTACTACTTTATTGACTACATTTCCTTCGAGGAAAGGGGGGGGGGCTCCACAGTGAATATATACAATATTATCCTTCTCAAATGATTTATAATTAACGCTTGCGTAGTTTGCGGCATCTTTGTAGGTTTGTTCTGGATTCTGTGCCATAAATCGCTGCTACGATTTGCTGTTATTCTCGCTTTCGCTTGTACACATACACTATTATATTCTCGGTTATATAATGAAGACAATATGCACATACGGTAAATAAACATATATTTACACTCCCCCGCCGTATGTGTATATATACAGAAATAGATAAATATACAAATATTGTTTAAAACATATATATATATATCTATATATATAAAAATAAGTTGTCTGTGGATCTGTGGATCGTGGATCAGGTGACGTCATGTTTCGGCTGACGTCATGAAATTAGTTGCCATCATTTTTGCTTTAAAGGTGATGTCATTCAAGTTATATAAGACATATGTTCGCGTAGAATTCTATTAATGTTTAAGTTTACAATGACTGATGAAGATGCTCAAAGAGTCTATGCCAAAAAACTTGCTGCTGATAGAGAGTCAGAAAAGAAAGCGTGCCGAGGAATCAAAAGAACAGCAAGGAAACAGGCTTGAGGCTAAAGAACGCAAAACCGCGCAGTTAGATGAAGATCCACCTGGACAGCGAGAGTCAAAACATATTAAAACTGAAAATGATAGCGATGATGATTGGGTTTGGGATTTTGACTTGGATAAGGTCATCAATGACTACCAGATTTTAGTTAAAAAAACAAAGGTTCGGCGATATGTATTTCATAGTGAAGCTGAAAAATAAAGAAGAAAAAGAAAACTGAAAAAAGAAAAAAGAGAAATTACAGACTGGGATACCGGGACACAAATGACGACCGTGACACAGGGAATATAAATGACGACCAGGACACAGGTATTTAAGAATATCGTTCAAAGACAAATTTTTAATTGTAAGAAGACCGTTGAAAGAGAAATTTCTAATTGTAAAATGACTGAAAAACCTACAATGGCAACGGTACCACCATCGAAGTAGATAACCAGTGGGTTTACGGCCAACCTACCATCTTCAAAGATACCACGATAGGAAGACTCTACACCGTTCACCCCAATCAACATGAATGCTTCTTTCTACGCCTGCTTTTGGTGAATGTACCCGGTCCGACATCCTTTGAGTATTTGAGAACTGTAAACGGTACTATACATGACACTTACCGTAGTGCATGCCAAGCTCTGAATTTATTGGAGAATGACCAACACTGGGATAACTGCATCAATGACGCGTGCGAAACGTCAACCCCAAGTCAAATTCGTACACTTGCTCTCCATCAGCTCCTACAGAGTCATGGGGAAAATATAAGTCAAAAATGTCCGAAGATATACTCCATCGAAAACAGTTAGAGACGTCAGAAATGACTTTTGATTTTACATCAGAAATTTATAACGACACTTTAGTTATTATAGAAGATTTGTGCGTACGTATGGCAAACAAACCTCTTCAGGATTTGGGAATGCCTTCACCTAACCGTATCGCTGCTGTTTCGACATGTGTAGAATTGGATCGTGAACAAAGTTACAGTACGAGTGATCTATTGTCGTATGTACAAAATAACATTTACAAGTTAACGTCGGAACAAAAAGACATTTATGATACGATAGACTCAATTTCAGGACGTATACAACTACCTGCTGATTTCTGTAGTTTAGTGACTTCCAAAAATGAATTGATTGAAAAAGTATTTCCGAATATTCTAAAAAATTATAAAAATAATAAATGGCTAAGTGAAAAAATAGGCGACCCACCAAAGCTTTGCAATGGCACGCGACTTGCCGTAAAAAAAACAATGGAAAGCCTAATAAAGGCGACAATCTTGACAGGGCATTTTGAGGGTAAGGCTGTTCTTATTCCTCGCATTCCCATGATTCCAACGGATCTGCCTTTTCAATTTAAAAGATTGCAATTCCCAATTCGATTAGCATTTGCAATCACCATTAACAAAGCTCAAGGTCAATCATTAGAAAAATGTGGTATAGATCTTAATACTGATTGTTTTTCCCATGGACAATTGTACGTTGCATGTTCGAGGGTCGGTAAACCTGACAATCTATTTATATGCAGCGACAATTGGACAGCGAAGAATGTTGTATATTCGCAAGTTTTACGCAGTTAATTTGTATTGTATCCATCTATCTATCTATCTATATAAAAACGAGTTGTGTGTATGCATGTTTGTTTGTTTGTAAAAAGAGCGTTTGCATATGACGTCATTATTAGTGCATACGGTTTTCTATATGCACAGACAATGGGAAAGCCAAGAATGTTGTATATTCACAATTTTTACGTAGTTTAACTCCTGCGGACGAAATGAATGCTTGCCTGAAAAATTCTAATTTATGGGCACACGTAAAAATATTAAAATTAACTACAAATATGCGAGTCCGATTGCAAAACGGTGATTCTGGTCAAACATTTTCAGATCAATTGCTGGCAATTGGAAACGGAAAGCTTCCAGTAGTGGGAAAGCCAAAAATGTTGTATATTCGCAATTTTTACGTAGTTTGAAACACATATATAAATCTATCTATATTCACAGGTGGGACACAGGGACACAACTACAATGGCGCGTAACTAATATGGCGCGTAACGACTTACGCGCGCGGGGGGGCTTGGGGGGGGCGCGAAGCGCCCCACCAACTAGGTGTTGGGGTGGCGCGAAGCGCCACCCCAACAGCTAGTATATATATATATATATATATATATATATATATATATATATATATATATATATATATATATATATATACTAGCTGTTGGGGTGGCGCGAAGTGCCACCCAAACACCTAGATGGTGGGGGCGCTTCGCGCCCCCCAGCCCCCCCGCGCGCTTAAGTCGTTATGCGCCATATTAGTTACGCGCCATTGTAGTTGTGTCCCTATGTCCCACCTGTGAATATAGATATATATATATATATATATATATATATATATATATATATATATATATATATATATATATATATATATATATATGTTTTTAACTACGTAAAACTTGCGAATATACAACATTCTTAACATTCTTTGCTGTCCCATTGTCTGTGCATATAAATAGATTGTCAGGTTTACCGACTCTTGAACATGCAACATATAATGGTCCATGGGAAAACAATCCGTATTCAGATCTATACCTCATGATTCTAATGATTGCCCTTGAGCTTTGTTGATGGTGATTGCTAATCGACCATTCCCTGAGTCACCATCGTCATTTATATATCCCCCTGTGCACCCCGGCGTCCCCTTTGTAGTTATGTCCCTGTGTCCCGGTCGTCATTTATATTCCCTGTGTCCCGGTCGTCATTTGTGTCCCGGTGTTCCAGTCTGTGATTTCTCTTTGAGTGTCCCGGGCGTCATTTATATTCCTTGTGTCCCGGTGTCCCGGTCGTCATTTATATCCCCCTGTGCCCCCCGGCGTCCCCATTGTAGTTGTGTCCCTGTGTCCCGGTCGTCATTTATATTCCCTGTGTCCCGGTCGTCATTTGTATCCCGGTGTCCCGGTCTGTATATACATTCGTTTTTTAGTTTTGTTTTTCTCCTTTATTTTTTTCTTTTTTCTTTTTTTTCTTTTTTAGTTTATTTAGATTTTTAGATTTTTTAGTTTTTTTATTAGTTTTTAGTTTTTTTGTAGTTTTTACCATTTTTTTAGTTTTTTTAGTTTTTTTTTTTACTTATGTCCTGGTCGTCATTTATACTCCCTGTGTCCTGGTCGTCATTTGTGTCTCGGTGCTTTGTTGATTGCTAATTTATATTATATTTATATTTATATTTTTTATATTTATTAATATTTTTTTAGTTTTCTTTTTCTCTTATTTTTCAGTTTTTTCCTTTTTTTTAGTTTTTTCTTTTTTAGTTTTTAGTTTTTTTGTTTTTTACCTTTTTTTAGTTTTTTTAGATTTTTTAGTTTTTTAGCTTTTTTAGTTTTTTTATTAGTTTTTAGTTTTTTTTTAGTTTTTGCCTTTTTTTAGTTTTTTCAGTTTTTTTTAGTTTTTAGTTTTTTACCTTTTTTTAGTTTTTTTTAGTTTTTTAGCTTTTTTAGTTTTTTTTCTTTTTAGTTTTTTTTGTAGTTTTTACCTTTTTTAGTTTTTTTTCTTCTTTTGTATTAGTGTGAAATAATTCAGACGTCATATGCGGACAAACACGACGTCACTCGACAGACAGACAGACAGACATAACCCACAAACAACTTATTTTTATATATATTTATTCATATTTTTTTAGTTTTCTTTTTCTCTTTTATTTTTCAGTTTTTTCCTTTTTTTTAGTTTTTTTCTTTTTTAGTTTTTAGTTTTTTTTAGTTTTTTACCTTTTTTTAGTTTTTTTTAGTTTTTTTAGTTTTTTTAGTTTTTTAGCTTTTTTAGTTTTTTTATTAGTTTTTATTTTTTTTGTAGTTTTTGCCTTTTTTTATTTTTTTCAGTTTTTTTTTAGTTATTAGATTTTTACCTTTTTTTTAGTTTTTTAGCTTTTTTAGTTTTTTTTTCTTTTTAGTTTTTTTTGTAGTTTTTACCTTTTTTAGTTTTTTTCTTCTTTTGTATTAGTGTGAAATAATTCAGACGTCATATGCGAACAAACATGACGTCACCTGATCCACAGATCCACACACAGACAACTTATTTTTATATATATAGATAAGTTGTCTGTCTGTCAGGTGACGTCATGTTTCTGTATCGACTGACGTCATGAAGTTAGTTGTCGTCATTTTTGCCATGACGGTGACGTCATTAAAGATATTTAAGACATGCGTTCACGTAGAAATCTATTAATGTTTAACTTTAAAATGACTGATGAACTTACAATGGCAACAGCCGAGGAAGATGCTCAAAGAGTCTATGCCAAAAAACTTGCTGCTACTAGAGAAAGTCAGAAAAGAAAGCGTGCCGAGGAATCAAAAGAACAGCAAGGAAACAGGCTTGAGGCTGATAGAGAAAGAAAGAACAGAAAGCGTTTCCACGAAAATAATAATTTAGTGCGTCTGTTCAAAACAGCCATCGATTTGATGCCTACTGATACGCATAAAATTGTTATTTCCGCTGACAAAACGCCTCCTGGCAAACATGTGCGTAGATAAAATGGCTCCAACTATCGACGAAGTGGCAATCGTTATGGTCGGTGATCAGTTTTTACCTCGAGATATTATTCTTCATAAGCGAAACGCTCAGCTTTTAAGAATTGCTGAAACTCATCGATGCTACGATGCCCTACAATATCCTATCATTTTTTGGGATGGAGCCGACGGCTATCACTTTAATATTAAATTGATGAATCCAGCCACTAACAAAGAAATGAATAAGAAATGCAGTGCAATGCATTATTATTCCTATAGACTAATGATTCGGCAGGATGAAGAAAATTATATTTTAAAATGCTGTGAACTGTTTCACCAATTCGTCGTTGATATGTATGCTAAAATTGAATCAGAACGTTTGCTATATATCCGCCTGAATCAGACCAGGCTCCACTCTGAACAATACATTCATTTGCGAGATGCAGTTATAAATGACGGTAATACCACAAACGTTGGAAGATTAACAATTTTACCTTCGTCATATGCTGGCAGTCCCCGTCATATGCATGAATATGCTCAAGATGCTATTGCGTATGTTCGTCTCTATGGTCGTCCAGATTTATTTATTACATTTACATGTAATCAATCTTGGGACGAGATACTGCAGCTTTTACTTCAAGGACAATCGGCGGTTCATAGACATGACATTACGGCCCGTGTCTTCCGGCAAAAGTTGAAATCACTGATAAACTACAAAGTAAAAGTTGAAGTGTTTGGGTCAGTGCGATGCTGGATGTACTCAGTGGAATGGCAAAAACGAGGTTTGCCACACGCACATATACTAATCTGGCTACATAAAAAATTACTTCGAACGAAATTGATGAGGTGATTTCCGCTGAAATACCTGATGAAAATGTCGATAAGGGGTTACATGATATTATTGTATGGCAAACAAACCTCTTCAGGATTTGGGAATGCCTTCACCTAACCGTATCGCTGCTGTTTCGACATGTGTAGAATTGGATCGTGAACAAAGTTACAGTATGAGTAATCTATTGTCGTATGTACAAAATAACATTTCCAAGTTAACGTCGGAACAAAAAGACATTTATGATACGATAATGCATTGTGTCGATAACAACGTTGGAGAAATTTTCTTTTTGGATGCGCCAGGAGGTACTGGTAAAACGTTTGTGATAAAACTGATTCTGGCATCAATTCGATCAAAAAATGATATAGCGTTGGCAATTGCGTCGTCCGGAATAGCCGCAACATTGCTGCCTGGTGGAAGAACTGCTCATTCCGCTTTGAAATTGCCTCTGAATTTGCATTCTACAGAAACTCCCACGTGCAATATTTCCAAATCATCTGGGATGGGTAAAGTATTGCAGCAATGCAAACTTACTATTTGGGATGAGTGCACAATGGCACACAAAAAATCGCTCGAGGCTCTGGATCAATGCTTGAAAGATTTGCGAGGGAAGTCGAAACCCTTTGGCAGCACATTAATATTGCTTGCGGGAGATTTCAGGCAAACATTACCTATAATACCTAGATCAACTCCTGCAGACGAAATGAATGCTTGCCTGAAAAATTCTAATTTATGGGCACACATAAAAACATTAAAATTAACTACAAATATGCGTATCCGATTGCAAAACGATGACTCTGGTCAAACATTTTCAGATCAATTGCTGGCAATTGGAAAGGGAAAGCTCCCAGTAGACTCAATTTCAGGACGTATACAACTACCTGCTGATTTCTGTAATTTAGTGACGTCCAAAAATGAATTGATTGAAAAAGTATTTCCGAATATTCTAAAAAATTATAAAAATAATAAATGGCTAAGTGAAAGAGCGATTCTCGCACCCAAAAATAAAGAAGTCCACGAAATCAACAATATTGTTTTGACCAAGATTCGAGACCAGGCAGTTCTTTACAAGTCAGTCGACACAGTTTTGGAACCAAATGAAGCGGTTAATTATCCATCTGAATTTTTAAATTCCGTGGATCTTTCAGGGTTTCCACCACACGTACTACAACTAAAAATAGGCGTACCAATTTCTTTTAAGAAATATCAACCCACCAAAGCTTTGCAATGGCACGCGACTTGCCGTAAAAAAAAACAATGGAAAACCTAATAGAGGCCACAATCTTGACAGGGCCTTTTGAGGGTGAGGCTGTTCTTATTCCTCGCATTCCCATAATTCCAACGGATCTGCCTTTTCAATTTAAAAGATTGCAATTCCAAATTCGATTAGCATTTGCAATCACCATTAACAAAGCTCAAGGTCAATCATTAGAAAAATGTGGTATAGATCTTAATACTGATTGTTATTCCCATTGACAATTGTACGTTGCATGTTCGAGGGTCGGTAAACCTGACAATCTATTTATATGCAGCGACAATTGGACAGCGAAGAATGTTGTATATTCGCAAGTTTTACGCAGTTAATTTGTATTGTATCTATCTATCTATATAAAAACGAGGAGTGTGTATGCATGTTTGTTTGTTTGTAAAAAGAGCGTTTGCATATGACGTCATTATTAGTACATACGGCTTTGTATATGCACAGACAATGGGAAAGCCAACAATGTTGTATATTCGCAATTTTTACGTAGTTTGAAACACATATATAAATCTATCTATATTCACAGGTGGGACACAGGGACAGAACTACAATGGCGCGTAACTAATATGGCGCGTAACGACTTACGCGCGCGGGGGGGCTTGGGAGGTGGCGCGAAGCGCCCCACCAACTAGGTGGTATATATATATATATATATATATATATATATATATATATATATATATATATATATATATATATGTTTTTAACTAAGTAAAACTTGCGAATATACAACATTCTTTGCTGTCCCATTGTCTGTGCATATAAATAGATTGTCAGGTTTACCGACTCTTGAACATACAACATATAATGGTCCATGGGAAACAATCCGTATTCAGATCTATACCTCATGATTCCAATGATTGCCCTTGAGCTTTGTTGATGGTGATTGCTAATCAACCATTCCCTTTGTTGCCGTCGTCATTTATATATCCCCCTGTGCCCCCCGGCGTCCCCATTGTAGTTGTGTCCCTGTGTCCCGGTTGTCATTTATATTCCCTGTGTCCCGGTCGTCATTTGTGTCCCGGTGTCCCAGTCTGTGATTTCTCTTTGAGTGTCCCGGGCGTCATTTATATTCTTTGTGTCCCGGTGTCCCGGTCGTCATTTGTGTCCCGGTGTCCCGGTGTGTATATACATTCGTTTTTGAATTTTTTTTTTTTTAGTTTTTAGTTTTTTACCTTTTTTTTAGTTTTTTTAGTTATACCTCATGATTCTAATGATTGCCCTTGAGCTTTGTTGATGGTGATTGCTAATCGAACATTCCCTGTGTCCCCGTCGTCATTTATATATCCCCCTCTGCCCCCCGGTGTCCCCGTTGTAGTTATGTCCCTGTGTCCCGGTCGTCATTTATATTCCCTGTGTCCCGGTCGTCATTTTTTTCCTATTTTTCTTTTTTTTTTCTTTTTTAGTCTTTTTAGTTTTTTAGCTTTTTTAGTTTTTTATTAGTTTTTAGTTTTTTTTTCTTTTTAGTTTTTTTGTAGTTTTTACCTTTTTTTTAGTTTTTTTAGTTTTTTTTACTTATGTCCTGGTCGTCATTTATATTCCCTGTGTCCCGGTCGTCATTTGTGTCCCGGTGCTTTGTTGATGGTGATTGCTAATCGAACATTCCTTGTGTCCCGGTCACTTTCTCTGTGGGTGTCCCGGTCGTCATTTATATTCCCTATGTGCCGGTTTCCCCGTCGTCATTTGTGTCCCGATGTCCCGGTCTGTAATTTCGTCAGTCGAAAACATGACGTCAGTCAACACACAAACATGACGTCACCCGACAGACCCACACACACACAGACAACTTATTTTTATATATATAAATATATGAATATATATATATATATATATATATATATATATATATATATATATATATATATATATATATATATATATATATATATATATATATATATATATATATATATATATAAGGTATTACGAGGTATTACGAGGAGGGAAACCCCTCATATGCGTAATAATATCTGTTCGTTTTAAGTTTTAATGCTTCTCCTCACTTTCAGTAGAAAAAAACTTTTCATATTTATTTTTTCATTGTTGTTTTAAATAATGCTAGAAAATCCTGCGCCCCCTCCACTGAAATCCTCTCCCCCCATGATAAGTTCCTCCATGAAAGGTTCCTCCCACGTAACCGCCCCCCTCAACTCTCCACCCCCAAACCAAAAAAATCCCTCTGAAAACCTCTGTTCACTTCCCAGTAACCATTACTATATGTAAACACAGGTCAAAGTTTGTAACTTGCAGCCCCTCCCACGGGTACTGCGGGGGACTAAGTCGTCCCCACAGACTTAGTTATTAGATTTTTCGACTATAGTGAATAAAATGGCTATCTCAGAATTTTGATCCGGTGACTTTGGAAAAAAATTAGCGTGGGAGGGGGCCTAGGTGCCCTCCAATTTTATGTCACTTAAAAGGGCGCTAGAACTTTTAATTTCCGTTAGAATGAGCCCTTTCGCGACATTCTAGGACCACTGAGTCGATACGATCACCCCTGAAAAAAAAATAATTAAACACGCATCCGTGATTTGTCTTCTGGCAAAAAATGTGAAATTCCACATTTTTGTAGATAGGAGCTTGAAACTTCTACCATAAGGTTCTCTGACACGCTGAATCTGATGATGGGATTTTCGTTAAGATCGTATGACTTTTAGGGGGTATTTCCTCCTCTTTTCTAAAATGAGGCAAATTTTCTAAAGCTCGTAACTTTTGACGGGTAAGACTAATCTTGATGAAACTTATATATTTGAAATCAGCATTAAAATGCAATTCTTTTGATGTAACTATTGGCATCAAAATTCCATTTTTTAGAGCCATTTTTTCCATTTTTGATGAGCCGGGTCGCTCCTTACTACAGTTCGTTACCACGAACTGTTTGATATAGCACCGTTTTCAAGAAAAAATAACAGATGAATAAACACATTTACATACATACATTTTTGTTTTTTGTTTTATGACATTGTTCGTAATAAGACAATTACTGTAATGGTTCTTTAGTTTGAAAGAATTGGTTTTAATAGGTCAAGGGTTTGGGAAAATTCGTTTAGGGCCTTAATTTTGAAAGAAAAAAAAATATGTATCTTACTTTTCAACAAGCGAAGCTCGATCCTCTGATACTTTTTGATTTAAATAAAATTCTTTTCGCACTGAGAAACGGTAGAATGACAATTTTCAGAAAAAATTCAGCACGGTTTTCGAGAAAAAATAACAGATAAATAAACACATTTACATATATAGGCTACAATTTCTTTTTGTTTTATGACATTGTTCGTAATAAGATAATTACTGTAGTCGTTCTTCAATCTGAGAGAATTAGTTTTAATGGGCCAAGGGATTGGGAAAATTCCTTTAGGGCCTTAATTTTGGAAGAAGAAAAATATGTATCTTACTTTTCAACGAGCGAAGCTCGATCCTCTGATACTTTTTGATTTAAATAAAATTCTTTTCACACTGAGAAACGGTAGAATGACAATTTTCAGAAAAAAATATAGCACCGTTTTCGAGAAAAAATAACAGATAAATAAACACATTTACATATATACAATTTTTTTTTTTGTTTTATGACATTGTTCGTAATAAGATAATTACTGTAGTGGTTCTTCAGTTTGAAAGAATTGGTTTTAATAGGTCAAGGGTTTCGGAAAATTCGTTTAGGGCCTTAATTTTGAAAAAAAAAATATGTATCTTACTTTTCAACGAGCAAAGCTCCATCCTCTGATACTTTTTGATTCAAAGAAGATTCTTTTTCATACTCAGAAACGGTAGAATGACAATTTTCAGAAAAAAACATAGCACCGTTTTGGAGAAAAGATAACAGATAAATAAAGAAATTTACATATATACAATTTTTTGTTTTGTTTTATGACATTGTTCGTAATAAGATAATTACTGTAGTTGTTCTTCAGTTTGAAAGAATTGGTTTTAATAGGTTTGGGAAAATTCGTTTAGGGCCTTAATTTTGAAAGAAAAAAAAAAATATGTATCTTACTTTTCAACGAGCGAAGCTCGATCCCCTGATACTTTCTTATTTAAAGAAGATTGAGCTAAATGAGTTTGATTTAAGTCAGGGGTTGTGTGTAATGGGGACTGAGTTGCATGGGAGTTAGTTGAATTGTGGTTGAGTTGAATGGGGGTTAAGTTATAAGGTGTTGATTCCAATTTGTTTGAGTTAAGGGAGAATTGAGTTAAAGAGAGTTGAATCATGCAGGTTTTAGTTAAATAAGGGTTCAGATGCACGGGAACCCTTCTTTACAACTCTTGCATTTCGAAACAAATGACAATGGAAGGAATCTTATCAACCTATTCAACTATTTGTAGAAAATGGAAAATCTTTTGAGCTAGCAAAGTTATGATAACTATTAAATTTAAAGTCGAAGACAGTGACCCGAGTCTAGTTTTACCCTTGGGCCTACCTAGTTACATCTATGATTGAAGCTTCCGGCACTAAACTTATTTCTCAATTGTAGCAATAGTGGTTTGACATACTCATTTTACAAGTCAGTTATTTATCTTGGATTGTTTTTTGTTTCAACAATAAGTCACTTGGCATGAAGGAATTTTAAAGCTGTTTATTTTATGAAGTATAATACCCAAACGTTTTGGTTCAGGTCTTTTTTTTTACCTAAACAGTTTTAAATACAATACAAAAAGTAGCTAAGCTTCTTATTGAGGCGATACCGGACGAAAATTATCCTGGCTATCTTCTTTTATCTTGATGACCAGCATAAATGGTTTTTTTCTTGGTGTGAAATAAAAATTTTCTATTGTAATTACACGGTTTTACTTTGATTGATTTAAATGATGCAATATATTTTTAAAACCATCACAAATTTACTCTAGAATTCAAAATAAAACATAGTACGTTTTTTTTTATGAAATAATTCAAGATTTTAAATCATAATTGAAGTCTGTTCTGTAATTAATCACCACAGCTCGACCACTAAACAACTCAACACCCTGAACTCAACTACCGCTTAACTCAACTACCTTAAATTAACCACCAAACAAACTCAACCAACCTCGACGGGACCACTGCATAGTTCAACCCCCACATTATTCAACAAAAATCAGCTCAACCCCAAATATCTCAGATCTGTTTCAATATTTTGTCTCGTGAGGGATTTTTTACTATATTGTTCTAAAAAGGAGAAAAAACGAAACATTGCAATTGCTGCTATTTTTTGAAGAGCACAACGCGACTCAAAGAGAGAAAAACTCGACTCCAGAGAATGAAATGCGTTTGGGCGATTCGTATTTATTTTTCTTCTATTTTTTCATAAAATCCTTAACAACTGCAAATGTTTTTAGCCTTTAAATTTATTTAAGCTTTTATCTGGCCACAACCACTAGGGAGGGGATAATCAAAAAGTTAATGGAAAAATACGTATTTGTGATTATTTTTACATTCAACACATCTTTTTACCTTTGCACATGAGCAACTGCTTTCAGATATATCTCAATTTGTTTTCTTCCTGAGGGTACGTTGGAACTGGTCTTGAAATTAATTGAGCAAGTATTTTATAGTTGGAAATTTTTAACCCCGCTGTTGAACCACCTGTAATGCCACCAGACGTCGAACAGCATTGTCACGCTTTGGCCATCAAAGAACTTTCAAAGACTTGAATGAGCGCAGATAAATATTTTTTTTTCAAGTATTAAGTATTAATACTAGCATCATTTAGTGTTTCATTTAAGTGTTTTATGATGATCGCTGATCAAAGTTTATGTTATTCGTGCCTTTCGTTTGTGTTGTTGTACTGTGTTCATGGCCATATATTTGGCTTTAAAATACACTTATCTATCTATCTATCTTTCTATACCTTGAAGGGGATTGCGAAAACCCTCAGTGGAATTCTTATTTTTCGCCATGCAATTCAATACACTTTTAGTGTGGTTCTAGAAAACTGGTACAAATCTTGGCAATACAACCCCCCGGTTTGGAAACTGAATGCCACGAACGTAGGTATCATTGAAGCAACTCAAGATAGGATCTTAATTATAACCTAAGGGGAAATGACTACATAGTTAATCAACTACTATTTCAATATCATGTAATGGAACAAAAGCTAAGGCTGAAATACTTGTAACGACGATATTAAAATTGGTGTCATTTCAAATTCTTGCTCGAGGCCCAGTGATTGAACTTTGCTTGTGAAAGGCTGTTAACAGTGAAAGAAACATCCAGATAACGTAGAATTTAGAAACTCAACTTGAAAAGTATTTGTGGCAGCTTTTTCAAAATCTATTAGAATTCTGGGATTGAGTCTTGGCACCAAGTCTTTAAGTGCTTGTAGCATGTCTTGATATGTTCTTACTGACTTATAAGGAAAATGAAAATAAATGCATGGTGGATATGATTCACCAGACTTTGCATATATGGTATATAGCTGGAAAAAATCTGGGCAAAATCTGAAAAGCTCCATCACCTTAAAATAGTTCTGATCTGTCAAGATACTGCAACATATTTCTATGGCCCAAAACCAAAATTCTTTTACGAACAATTTGTCTGGAATCGTAAAGGACAAGATCTTGATACAAATCTGGGACTAGAAAAGTCATCGACTGGGGTTCTCGAAGATTATAGTCGTTTTTTCGTCTTTCTCGACGAATGGACTCTTCCAAGGCACTCTTTGCAGGCATTCTAACAGATACGCCCTTATTTTCAATTTAAAGCTGTTGCCCTAAAAGGTTTTTAGTTGACGCATAGGAAGTGCTTACTGCTTGTTTAATGTTGGTCTTTATTTGAGAAAGCCTCATATTGATTGGATCACCAGGATGTGAATGCTCACCAAGCTTTGTTGATTGACCAACAGATCTGGATTAAAATAGATCTGAGTTATGTGGTGGTTTGAGTTGGTGGTAGTTGATTTATCTGGTGCTTGAGCGATGCGGCGGTTGGGTTGTTCAGTGGTTGATTTGAGGATAATTGAGTTCAAGGTGGTTGAGTTGTTTGGTGGTTGAATTTAAGGTAGTTGAGCCATGTGGTAGTTGAGTTTAGGGTGGTTGAATTGTTTTGCAATGGCTGGGTTTGTAACATGGTAACCACACCATTATGCTATGAGCTCATCCCTTAGGATCTTGTCTGGAAAAATACTCACAACCCCCTCCCCTCCCGTTGTCTAGAATGCGAGATTTCCAGTAAACAGCATTAGATCGTTATTTCGCATGTGTAAAATTGAAATTAAAATAAAAATAAGCAAAATCAAATTTAAAATCTAAATATTTTAATTTAATTGAAAATTTGAAAAAAGTAATTTTTTTTTAATATTCCTGAACACCAGAACACTTATGGCGGTCCTAACTCTTCTAAATTCGTCAAAATTCATGTTAGGTAGTTTTCCAGGATCTTTAAAATAGACTAATAGGCTACTTTTGAATCATGAAAGTGAGGTACATTGACCAAAAGTTACAGCATACAGACACGCACGTTGTACATTATAAATAGATGCAGAACAGAAATACTGTTCCTTGCAAAAAAGGAAGGAAAGGTGAACAAGGGAGTGAAACATTTCACAACAGTCTATTTTGAAAGGCCACGCTCTTTGGAGCTTTTTTTTTGTAAATTTAACCAGCGCAAATTAAATCTTGTCAAGAAAAAAAAATATAATATTGTCTAACCATAACTTATCTACTTGTTAAAGAGCCTCTACCAAAAAAACGGGTGCAAAAATCTTACTGAGTCTGTTCCATGTATATCGTATCCGTTTCCTAGCATTGAATTTAGAGCATCTTTTTTCCCTTGAGCTGCAACGTTGTGCAAAAAGCCACCTCCAAATACTTTCTGCAAAATAAAAAAAGATTAAATGACAGCATTACCAATACAAAACAAATAGAAATACTTAATGGGAAGTCAGTAGCTAAGAACTGACTGTCTCTTACGAAAAAAGTATTAGTTTTCAGGTGTTGAGTAATAAGTAGTAATATTTTAATTACGTAAGTTTTTACACTCTCTAATCTTTCTGTAGCCGACAGACAATTTTTGACAGCCAGATTTTATGCCACCAATGTTAAAACGTCTTTGTAGGCTGACACAGTCTCTTACGCTTCTCCTTCCCCCTAATATAAAATATAATTATTTATCTGGCAAGCAAAGTTGTGTTCAAAATAATTCAAAGCTTTGTTTTTGGAAAAGGCTTTATTATATATGTTTAATTTATTATTTCGTTTTAAATAGAAAGGGCTATTCTAAGGATTTAAACATTTTCGGTTTCGATCCGAGACGTCAGGTGGAAATCACATAGCGACGTTGACATCCATAAAGACTCAGTGTCATCCATTTACCTAATCAAGTTGTGGGAATCTGCTTTGCATTCTCTTATCTTTTTAGGTTGACAAATACGTTAAAAGATGTTCCATTAAAAATCTTTAAAGGCTTTTCTATTTTTAAAGCAAGTTTTATATCATTCTCTCAGGGAAAATTTAAGTAATATCATAATTCCGAGTCGGAAAATAGATAGATATGAAACTAATAAATCCATTATATGAGCATTTTGTCCTTTTGGTGCAGTTCACTGCTTTAGTCTCGTCACAAAATTGCACGTTTCACAGGGAAAGAAACCTCAAGGGTGGTATTTAAGAAGTATAATATATACCTATTTGTTAGTGCAAAAGCACCTTGTTTATGATTAGAAAAAGATAGAACCTACCAACCCTGTAAACATTGAATTGATGCTCTGTTTGATAATATAGAGGCTAAGGTTCAATTTTAAGAGCCGTGAGGTTCGGAGACAGGCCTCTCACCTGTCCCTATAAAAGGACCCAGCAACTGATGTGTCAAGTTAACACCCTATGCACCATCAATGGCTTTGGAGGGTCTTTATACTTCACCTTAAAACCTACCAGTTTTGCCTCATCTAATGCTAGTGTATCGTAACTTGTTGGCTCTAGCCACAAATCTTATGTACTGCAGCACTTTCACTATCAAAGTCTTGCATGGCAAACAATTTCAAAAATTACTCTACAGAGAGCAAAAGGATCTATTGCGCTTGTTTCTTATTTCCTTTATCGCGGGCTGGAAATAAAACCGTTTTTAATTCTTTTTCGAAATTTTTACAGCATTTGGTGGTTTTAGAGCACTTTTCATTTTGTTTTATGTAGTTTTATTTAGGTTATTTGGCTTTAGCAAAATCTGGCAAACAGTCGGTATAATCTGTTATCCTTGTCCACATAAACGTTTTGGCTTGTGGCGCGTCTGATCCCAAAAATAATGTAAGTAGAAATAAATATCCCTTTGAACAAGTGACCAAGGCAACAAAAACACTACGGAACATTTCTCACTTTTTGAAAAAAATTTCGAAATTTTACAGCATTTTATAATTCTGCAGCACTTGTATTTCCTTTTGCCATAATTTTACTGACGTTACCTGGTGCAACTGAAACCTGGTAACATATTTGGTAAAATACGCTGTCAAAAATTTGCTTGTGAAGTCACGGGCTCCAGAAATAAATCTGATTTATAAGTAAACTCCCTTTGAACCCGTGGTCAATAAATCAAAGACTGTTTTGGAATCGAAATCACCTTTGCTCACAATTTGCTCACTTTGAAAATGTATAAGATGTACCATCTTGTTTTTGGAAGGACGGTACACAAGGGTGGTCTGAAAAGTTTCTGATTTTAACAAGAAGATGGCAAAACTTGTCAATCAAAGCTAGAGAATGTGGTCCTGCAAGTTCTGACACAGGGATGCAGAGTTCTTGTTTGACAATCGTTTCAATGAGATGGTATGACAGTTTTTGTGACAATGAAAAAAAAAAATCAAATATCAAGCATTAATTGAATATTTGGTTTGAGAGTTAATACTGAGAGGCAAATTGAAAGTCAAATGAACATTATTTACAGGGACTCTAGAGCATCATTATCCAACGTGAAATTCTGGGTTGCTCAATTTAAACGTTGTTGTGCCACTTTCGTAGAAGATTGACAATTGGGACTTGGAAAAACAGGCTTCACTGTCAGTTTACCTAGTGGCATTAGAAAACCATCAAATTAGATAGCGGCAGAGGTAGCCTACCAATTCATGAAAAAAGAACTTTTTTTAGTATTTTTTTTGTCAAGATGCAAATAAACTTAAAAGTGACAGGCATGTTTTGGGGAAAGTCATCAAACTCTTCCTGAGCTTTTCCCCCAGGTCTCTCCAGGTACCCATTTGGATCTGGGTAGACTTTTGCAGAGCTTATAGGATTTAGCGCTGAGCCCTTTCATAAACCAAATAATTAGCGACAGCAGGCCTCGCAACCTGCCCCAAAATACATACTATTGCAAGTTCAATGTGGCAGCCACTTGGTTAAGACGACAAAAAGATGCAATAAAAGATATAAAAAGGGCAGTTTTAAAAACTAGAGGGGTCAGATTTTTTTTCAGTTCTTCAAAATAAATCCCGTAAGAGGATGTTTTTTTTTTTCAAATCTGCAGGTGCAATTGCCCCTTTCCCCTACCTCTAATCGTTTACCTTAATAGAAGAGGCAATGAATATTTCCAAGTAATATACTTGTCATACATAGAAACAAACATATGGCATGGAAAGCTTGTCCACAGCTGGACACCATTTCCATGCTTGCAGGCATGGAAATGGTGTCCACGGGCTGAGTGCGGTAATTGCTCGCGCTCAACTAAAGAATGTTCTAAATGAAGATTCTGACGATTGGTTTTCCTGTTAATGCAAAATAAAATCTAGGTTTTAGCCCTAATTAATTGCCATACCTGAAACTCATATATACCATTATCCATCCGCAACAAAAATAGAGCAAAAAAGGAAAAAAAAAAAAAACAAGAACAAAACTGGCTCCAAAAAAAAAAGAAGCAAAAAGCCATTTAGTGATGATGACTCTTCTCTGATGGTGTTATTTTAATCGATGATCTTCTGAAACAAGAAAAAGAATGCAGGAGCACACTACACATCATTATTTGAAAATTTGAAAAGAGAGCAAGGAAAAATTACCAGGTTTGCTGAAAAACATTCTGTTTTACAAAAAAAATGCACCATCTTATACCTCAGCATTTCCCATATGAAAAATCCACGAATTACGATTTGATCACTCTTCTTACTCACTATTCTTACTCACTAGATTTGGCTCAGAGTATCTTTTCTTTGATCCGTAATCTTAAATTGCACTCTGAGGACGGCTCAAAGGAAAATGTCCTTTTATTATCAAAATAGAATGACATTCCTCTTAAACAATTATTTTGCTAAATTAGTTTTTGAACTATTTGAAGAAGCATCACGGGAAAAAGTCTAGAATGACAAAGAGACTTTGTAAAAAACCTAAAAGTAAATTCAAAGAAAAATTATTCTTTTCATCATTTTTCAACCCGATCATAGTGAGACCAATCTGAAACTATAAGCTCGTCACTTGTTCTCGCATCGCTGGCCTGCAAATCATTGCACGTAGAATACTGTACCTTCTTTCACCAAAGAACCGGTGTTCTCAGTTGTCATTAGCCACAATTTGTTGGGAAAGTCGGAATTTCACTTACTGACTGTTCATTTAACCGTGTTTTTAACCAGAAACTCGAAGAACTGCAGTGCTTCTCCGTAGGATTTCACCACGTCCCTCATGTTTTCGGCTCAATGTCCAAAAGCATTCGGAGAGTCCAAAAGCATTCGGAGAGTGCCCTTCATCCAAATACCTGTCATCTCTACCAGCATTACACTACAATTATATGTAAGACCAATCGGCAAGTATGCTGTATGCTGGTGCTCCAAAAATGTTGCCGGCACCACTCCAAACGATTCAAAATCGGGCTAATAGGGCAAGTTTAGTTGTTCCACATGACTCTGTCTAGTCTTTCAGTGAGTGGCTTGATGGCTGTTTTCTTTAATTGCTTAAATTCACCTCTTTCTCTAGAGCTTTCTCGCGTTGTATCCCTAACTGTCCAACTAACAAGACAGAAACGAAGGCACACAGCTCAATAAAATTATCTTAAGGCTGTCAAGCCAAGAACCGAGTACTTGAAGAACAGCAATCGGGGTCCAGCGCCCCATACTTCGAAAAGGATAGCGCCATTGAATCCATGGATGACTCCAGGTCTCCATAAAAGCTGGAAAAGGGAAAATTATTTGTGGAAGCTTTACAAGGCTTCACCATCTTTAGCTCATCACGAACGATTCAATGCCTATAGGAATATATTTAATTCTCTGTGTCGGAAGGCAAGGTCTCAGTATTATCACAGAAAATTTTCTGAATGTGGGAAGGATGTAAGGAAGACATGGTATTTAATTAATTCAGTTCTTAGACCTACTCCCCCTCTGCCTTCAGTTCCATCAATGCTGAAAATCGATGGTAAAACCGTCTAAGGAGATGTAGATGTTCAGCTAGAGCTTACCTCTTATTTTGCTAATATAGGAAAGGTAACTGCTTCCTCTGCAAGCTCTGCAACTTCTCGTTGCGATTTCAGAACCTTTCTTTGACCCTCATGTTTGAAGTCGATGGTCTTGATTTCTGTTTCTGAATTTGAGGTAGCTCGTATCGTGAATTCTCTTGAAGGATCATCCTCTTCAGGACCAAAAGAAATTCCTACAAGAGTTATCTGTGCCATTCTGCCTGCTACTCTGTCACCACTGACTAAGCTCGTCAATCTGTCTTTCGAGAAAGGTATTATTCCTGAATCTCTCAAGCGAGCTAAGGTTATAGTACTCTACAAAGGTGGTTCTCGGAGTGATCCTGCTAATTATAGGCCAATTTCTCTTCTATCTGTTTTCAGCAAAATTTTTGAGAAGGCTATGCTATCCAGGCTTCTTAGTTTTCTGGATGCCAAAGACTTTTTGCATGATTTTCAGTTTGTATTCCGAGCGAGTCACTCCACGGAGCATACTTGCGCAGCTTTATCGAATTTCATTTATTCGGCAATAGATTCTGGTCATATCCCGGCAGCCTTATTTTTGGATGTTCGTAAAGCTTTTGATTCCTTGAATCATCGGATTCTTCTTTGGAAACTGTTACATATTGGTATAAGATCAAACGCTTATTCTTGGTTTGATTCATATCTTTCAGGTAGGCTTATTTCGATTGATCCGCTTTTCCGGAGCCCTTCTGAAGTATATTATGGCGTCCCACAGGGATCTGTTCTTGGTCCAATTTTATTTTTGATTTATGTTAATGATCTGATTTCGGCAGTAAAAAACAGCAGGCCTCTGGCATTTTGCAAGCTGTGTAAGTCTGATGCTCAGTCGGGTTCCAATACGACTTCTAATGAAGATTGTCTTGTTGCTTTTGTTGATGATACCACACTTGGGACCCTTGGGAAGACGGAATGTGATCAAGTCTAAACTTGTGGCATTATTTGAGAGAGTTATGTCATATTTTAATGCCAATTACTTCGTCTTGAATGTTGGTAAATCACATTTTCTTATTTTTATCGAATTGGTGTAGCTTTCCCTCAGCTTACACACCTTCAGGTGTCACAAGGCTCCTTGTGTAGACCAGAGAATCGGGTGGTCCGGTTTCTTGGTATCCTGATTGATGAGAACCTTTCATTCGGAAACCATGTAGCCATGATTAGGGTTAAGGTCTCACGGAGTTTGAGTATCATTCGAAAATTTAGATAAACATTTCCTGAATCTATTCTGAAACTTCTTTTTTTTTCTGTCTTGTCCAGTCATATGTTTCATATTGCCCCATTGTATGGATGTCTACTTTTCCGTCTACGCTGCGGTCACTTTCCGTCATTAATAATAAAGCACGACCTCTGGTTATGGACACCAACCGTTCTTCACCAACACAACTCTTAAGTCTACGGTCTAGTTACATTATTTCTTGTGCTTCTTTTGTCTATGATCAACCCCACGGCAATCTTCAAAATTTCTTCGGAAAACTCCTATGTTTATTTCTGATTCAGCTCCATATAGCCTTCGTTCTTCAAATAATATCCACGTTCCGCCTACCCCTACTATTCGATCAGACTTCAATCCCCACATTGCTTGTCAATAGGTCTGGAATTCACTAGCTTCTTCAGTACAGAAATGCCACTCGTTTGGGACTTGTAAAAGGATTCTTGAAGATCATTTAATAAAGAATCAAATAGATTAATTTTTTTTCCTCTGAGGAGTCGATGGCTCCTGTGTTTTGTTAGTGGTGTGTGGTTTTCCTCGCTGCACTTTGCTCCCAGGCCTCAGGTATGTTCTCTATGTCTTTTTTTTTCTTCTCCTTCTAGTTGTTGCTTATATTGTAACCCCCATAAATATATTGCCAGTAAACTGCTATATGTGATTGCCTATATTGAATTTATTGCTTGTATAATAATTTTTTTTCTTATCCCTCTTGTATCCCTGGCCATGGAGCCTTTCGAGGGGAAGATTTTGAATTGTATTTTGTATTGTCTTCTATTTAATATTAATAAACTTCTCTCTCTCTCTCTCTCTCTCTCTCTCTCTCTCTCTCTTTCTCTCTCTCTCTCTCTCTCTCTCTCTCTCTCTCTCTCTCTCTCGCTCTCTCTCTCTGACATTGTACTTTGATCTGCAATGATCTTCCTTAGGAGGTTATCCCTAAAAGTTGTTCTGATGACTCTTTTAATAGAAGATTCAATAGAAATTTAAAAACATCGATAAAGACTTACGGCAAATCACACATTTAGTAATATCTCGCACCGTGAATTTAGGGATAAAAAAATGTAAAAGAAATTTTTTTGTCATTTCTGTGGCAGATTTAACAGGTAAAAACCAATACTTAAGTTAGCCATGTAAGGATCCTTGCAACACATCAGGAAAAATGACAGTTTAAGCCTGCAAATTAGGAGGGTTATGATGTGGGCTTGGAAAGTGGAACGAGGACCTTGAAGACTTACCCTAAGGGAAATACACATGCAATTGTAATAGCTACAATAACCATGGATACAGCTACAGCTGGTACTCTACACCGTAGATGAAACGAAGAGAAAGTAGTATTGCAGTGAATGTCAGTAAGACAAACAACTTGGCCACATCTGATTCTCTGCTGATGCTAAAATGCAAAGATGAAGTAGTTGAGCAGGTCAAAGAATTTAAGAATCTCTGGAGCTGAATCGAATGTGGTGGTACCAACATTAACAGCCAATAAAATCAACAGGAGAATTGGGTGAGCGACTTGAAGCATTGCCTCCTGAGTAGTAAAGTGAAGTCCATCCTCCTCTATACTATCAAGTGCAGGAAGCGAAACATTCAACAGATGAAACTTGTCCTAGCCTTTGAAAACATTTTTCATAGAAGAATCCCAACCGAATAGGGGTAAGAAAAGTTCACCAAAATAGATGTTCCGCGACAAACCGGCCAGCCATTATTTACTCACCTTCTGAAGTATAGGATTTTTACGCAAGAGGTTTGCTCAAAATAGGTCGAGAGGACTTAAGTTACGGTGGCAGCATGACCGGAAAATTTCTCTTAAAATTCAGCAAGTAGACGTCAAGGCTGCAGCTCATCTCCAAGATACCTCACGATGTTTTGTATGCGTCCATTTGCCATTCATGGTTCTGAAGGATCTAAGGCACAAGGTAAAAACCAACGTAAGGGGACGAAGTAACTTGGTCTTAGAATCATGTTGATTTATTTCTGAAATGGTGCATTTTCGCCTTTCAAATTCCTATAGACTTTAAAATATCAAACATATCAAAACAAGTTTTTGTTGGAAGTCCACCTCCACTCAAAATTTTTACTCAGCACAGAATTCGTTTTATGGCAACATCTGAGCTTTTGAAATAAGTTTCAGGTTGAAAAAACTCATATTTTAACATCATTTACGCAAATGAGCCTTATTATTATTTGTTTCAATGTTTTGTGATCAACCTATTTGACTATAGTAATTTATTGATAAGCTTATTTACACGATTTGTCTTAATCTAAGTTTTATTGGCAATATATATCCTTAAGGCTGGACGGACTCGCAAAGAATCTTCCTATACCTCCCATGTTAAACATTTGGAGTTTGCCTGACGTTCCTGAATTAGTGATTTTGGCGGTTTTTATGTCAATAGAAGTAAAAAAATCTGGTGAATATTTTGGCATAATCAAATCTTAAAGCCGACAATTATTTTTTTTATAATTCCAAAATAATTATAAAACCTGTTTCGGGTTTGCATTCTAGATTGCTATGCTTGACATTGTTGTTGTGGGGTATCAAAAAATAGAGCAAAAAATTTTCTATTCATCAATAAGAAGCTTTTTTCTATAATATATACCTCCTGGCTGCAGTCCCTTCAAATACTTTACATATTTGTGTTCCGAAATCAAAATTTCCCCTCAAAAGGTTAGATTGAGCTGTAATCGGAGCATCTAAGAATGCAAAAATTACACCAAGGGGCTAACCACTCGGATTGTTCAGGAGCGATTCAGTCAAGCATTATTTAGTTCTAACCTGTTTAAACAGAGTCTAGAGAAGAAGTAAGGTGCAGACACCAAACTGCCGGTTAATGAATATATAAGAAAATTGTATTGTATAAATAATTAAGGATAAGCTGCGTCTAATCCTAGAGATAAATTGAACACAGCACAAGAGCCGAATAAGAAGCAATGGTTTTACTTTAAAAAGATTGATCTATCGTTTTGGTTTAATTAAAATAAATTCAGGACAAATTTATGTATTGTAGTATAAGTACAATTTTGCATAATCTTCGTACTGAAATAAGAATTAAAAATATATAAAACAAGCTAATTAATAACTAATGAATGAAACAAAATAACTAATGAACGAAACAAAATGTCCCCAGAATATTTAAATTTGTTATAGCAAAACCCGAGTCTTGCTGTAGAACTACCAAAGCAAACAACAAAAGCAGTCAATGACCAGTCTCAAGTCCAAGGCCTTTCCAAGAAGCAATCCCACCCCTTGGTAAATAAACCCCAATAAAAATTACCCATACTAAAGCAATCAAATGACCAGTCTCAAGTCCAAGGCCTTTCCAAGAAATAATTCAACCCTTTAGTAAGTGAACCCCGATAAAAATGGTCAAAACCCTAATAAAGTTCTTATATAGTTCTTGTTATTGACCACAGTAACATGGAAAAAAAAAGAAATATACGAGGGCTCCATTTGCCAAATGTGCAGGCCCATCGTGAAAAGTTGAAATTAAATTATCGGGCTAGAGGCAGACCGCGTTTACCAAAATATATGTTAGAAGACTTAACGGATGCTTCGGTTCAAGACGAATCAAGTTCCGAAGGAATTGGAACAAATTCTCCTTTTGTGTTGAAAGTTATCACTTCTGGAAGAAATTTGGGGTCAGACCTTCTAAAAGGCTCACGCTGGATTGTGGATCTGCCTTACCTTTTTGAGAATTATGAAAAGCTCGTGATTCGCCACATGTAAGTTTTTTCTTTGTCTTTCATTTTACGTCATTGATTTACTGCTATCAAAATTATTAGGATGGGGAATTATTCTGGGTTGCAATTAATACAACTTGTACCTTATTAATTCGTGATAATTGTCTTTTCTGCTATAGAGAAAGAATGTTCGATAACTTTTAAAGATATTTTCATCCCAAAACAGAAAGTTAAGAAAGTAACACCATCAGATTCAGCGTATCACAGAACCTTATTGTACAAGTTTCAAGCTCCTATCTACAAGAATGTAGAATTTTGTATATTTTGCCAAAACACAAATCCCAGATGCGTGTTTATTTATTTAATTCTTTTTTCCAAGGGTGATTGTACCGACCCAGTGGTCTTAAAATTTTGCGAGAGGGCTCATTCAAATGGAAATGAAAAGTTCTAGCGCCATCAAAATCCTGATATAGCCATTTTATTCAGCATAGTTGAAAAACCTTATAACTATGTCTTTCAGGACGACTTACTCCCCCAAAGTCCCCATGGGAGAAGCTGCAAGTTAAAAACTTTGACCAGTGTTTGCACATAGTAATGATTATTGGGAAGTGTACAGACGTTTTCAGTGGGATTTTTTGGTTGGAAGGAGGGGTTGAGAAGAGGAGGTTATGTTGGGGAAACTTTCCATGGAGGAATTTTTGATGGGGAGGAAAATTTTCCATGAATGGCAGGGGGCAGGATTTTCTAGCATGATTTAAAAAAACAATGAAAAAATAAATGTGAAAAAGTGTTTTCAACTGAAAGTAAGGACCAGCAGTAAAACTTAAAAAGAACAAAAAATATTACACATATAAGGGGTTCATTTCCTCCTAAGCTCTCACTCTTTACGCTAAAGTATTTTTTAGTAATTTCAATTATTTATTCAATTATTTATACAAATTTGTGATTCAGGGGTCATTCTTAAGGATTTAGGACAAAATTTAAGCTTTAGTGTAATGAGCGAGGTATTGACAAGTGGGCGAGCCCCCCTTATATACGTAATAGATACCTGCAAATATAGAAGTTCGTTAGGTAAGCTAATTCGTAAGTTACGTATATTTTTAATAATGAAAACAATCGTAAAAAACTAAAAGCTCTAGTTGCCTTTTTAAGTAGCAAAAAATTGGAGAGCAGCTGGGCCTCCTTCCCCGCTCATTTTTCTCAAAATCGTTCGATCAAAATTATGAGAAAGCCGTTTAGCTAAAAAAATAAAAATTCAAATTTCGCTTTAATTATTCATCTGCGCAGAGCCGAAATCAAAACATGGATTAACTAAAAAAACATTCAGAAATTAAATAAAAAACGATTTTTTTTAAATGAAAGGAAGGAGTAACATTAAAACTTAAAACGAACAGAAATTACCCAGTATATGAAAGGGGCTGTTCCCTCCTCAACGCCCCGCTCTTTACGCTAAAGTTTTTACAGTATTAAACAGTAGATCTTTTAAATTATATTTTTGGTAAAAAATAAGGAGAGGGGCACATTTGAAGGAAGGCCTAAAAATTCAGAAAAGAACTTAAAACAACCATAAGTAGCTACTTATACTATTCCTAAGAGCGAATGCTTCGCTATACCCCACCCCTCGCCCCTCTTTAAGCGACAGTTTATAGCCCATTATATATTTCCCCATTACATTTTGAAATAGCCCCACTTTTTACTTCTGTATTAATTTATGACGAAAGCTAATCAATCGGCGGAAAAAATGAGTCGCGCTATTCTGAAATAAATAAAAAAAAAACAAGTTTTTTTAACTGAAAGTAAGGAGCTACATTAAAACTTAAAACGAACAGAAATTACTCCGTATATGATAGGGGCTGTTCCCTTCTCAACGCCTTGCTTTCTACGCTAAAGTTTGACTCTGTCTCACAACTCTCCATTTAAAAAAAAAAAAAACTTGCCAATTTGAAAAATAAAAAAATATACTATGACGTTTAGGGGTGTTTCCCCTTATTTTCCAAACTCGTAACTCGAAGAAGAGGGGGATATGTTGGGGGAACTTTCCTTGGAGGAATTTGTCATGGGGGAAGAAAATTTTCATGAAGGGAGCCCAGGATTTTCTAGTATTATTTAAAAAAAAAATAATTAAAAAATAAATATGAAAAAGCTTTTTTCAACTGAAAGTAAGGAGAAGCATTAAAACTTAAAACGAACAGAAATTATTAAGCATACGATAGGCTCACCTCCTCCTAATACCTCGCTCTTTACGCTAAAGTATTTTTAGTAATTTCAACTATTTATTCTACGGCTTTTGTGATTCAGGGGTCATTCTTAAGAAATTGGGACAAAATTTAAGCTTTAATGTAAAGAGCGAGGTACTAACGAGGGGGTGAGCCCCTTCGTATACGTAATAAAAACATGAGGATACAGAAGTTAGTTACGTAAGCTAATTTGTAAGTTACGTATATCTTTTACTAATAAAAAGATTCGTAAAAAATTAAAATTTTTAGTTGCCTTTTTAAGTAACCAAAAAATCGAACGGCAACTAGGCATCCTCCCCCGCTCCATTTTTTCTCAAAATAATTCGATCAAAACTATGAGAAAGCACTTTAGACAAAAATAATAAATATTAAAATTTCGGTTTAATTATTCATCTGCGGAGAGCCAAAATCAAAACATGCATTGATTCAAAAACGTTCAGAAATTAAATAAAAAAAAAACAGTTTTTTTTAACAGAAGTAAGGAGCGACATTAAAACTTAAACCGAACAGAAATTACTTCGTATATGAAAGGGGCTGCTTCCTCATCAACGCCCCGCTCTTTACGCTAAATTTTTTACTGTTTTAAAAAGTGGAGTTAAGAGAAAGAGTCAAACTTTAGCGTAAAGAGTGGGGCGTTGAGGAGGAAACAGCCTCTTTCATATACGGGATAATTTCTGTTCGTTCTAAGTTTTAATGTTGCTCCTTACTTTCATTTAAAATGCTTGTTTTTTTTATCTAATCATTAAAAAGTACGGATAAAAGTTCTGAAAGAATGTCTGCAAAGGCTTTAAAGGATTTGAAAAATAAACTAGCTAATTTGATCCTCCTAACTCATAAAAGCATATTGGTATTTTTAATCGTACTAATAAGAACTTTGTGAATTACTCGAATAAAAATTTAAATGATAGTTGAGATGCAACTGAATTTGGGGCACGGATTTTTACTTTGAATTTAATTTTAGGGAGTCAAGTGAGACTTAATTTTTCTTGGAATTTGGTTAATAATTTCCGTTGGAATTTGGTAAATCGACACGGGTCTGTTTAGAGGGCATTTCCTGTCATGCCCCAAAGGATTTTGTAAAGTTTTGAAATACTTGGCTTTCCTGATTGGTAGTTCCAGGACAGTTTTTGGCTTGGTTACATACATAAATAAAATTGGGTGGTTTAATCTGACAATGAAATACAACAAACTTTCGGTTAGATCGTATAATTTCCACTTCTCGCCCATTTCTAGCTATATTTTATATTTTATTTCATATTTTAATTACCCTACATCGCTCACTACTCTACATACTACCTATCCTTTTTGAAGCTATAGCACTTTCCTTTCTACCAAAACAATAAAATCGCTACTTTACTATTTTACTTCCTCACAACCAATTAGCATTTTATTTACAGGTGCCAAGACATCAATTTGGTTTCAAATATGATGTTTTCTAAAGAACATAGAGCTGGATTGCGCTCAAGACTCATCTTCAAATGCGAATCATGTCATGAGGAAGCCACAATTCACACAGAAAAACCCCTTGCTCCTAGAAGGCTTAAAAAAAAGACTCAACGAAAACCGTAGTCAAAAAACGGAAAAAGACTGATTTTGATAGTGTGAATACTATCAGAAAGAAACACAAAACAGAAACAGGAACAGTAAGTGTCAACAAAGAGGTAGTGGTTGGTGCAATAAATGGTGGAATGACTCACACCCAGGTTCAAGAACTTTTCTCTACCATTGGAATAAATACCCCGTCTCAAAAAGTCTTTACGAAATTTGAGAAAGAAATTTGCGTAGAATTGGAAAAAGTTCTCTATGACTATCTTATCGAAAATGGGAAAACCGAGCGAAGGATGGCACTGGAAGCAGGTGAGAAACTTCACCCAAATGGAGCTGTAGAGACATGTGTTATAGTTGATGGAAGCTGGTGTACACGAAGTTATGGGAATAGATACCGTGCACTCTCAGGCTGTGGAGTGGTGATAGGTTTCTATTCGAAGAAACTCTTAAATCTAGGAATTAGGAACAAATATTGCTGTACTTGCGTGAAATACAGGCATCAAGTAAATAGATCTGTTCCTGAACATACATGTTTTATGAACTGGCAGGGGCCCAGTACAGGTATGGAGACAGATATATTAGTTGACGCATTCCGAATAGCAACATCCATGCACAATCTAAGATATACTCGATTTGTTGCCGACGGCGATTCAAGTACCCATTCTGAAATTATAGCAAGGGTACCATATGGCAGAAATGTAAAAAAAAATTGAGTGTGCTAATCATGCGTGCAAATGCTTGAAAAACAGACTATATAAGAAGCAGCATGAAAATGCCGAATGCAGAAGATTTCTTAGTGCCGCAATAATAAAGAAAATGTGTGATTTTGCCAGAAATGCAATTGTATGTGCCACCACAGAGAAGAAAAGCGTGAAGGATCTCATCAGTGCGCTGAAGGCAATTCCTCTACATTTTTTCCGTGGCGACCATAGATTTTGTCCTACACGCTGCTCGTTCTCCGGGAAAGTTCTACAGGTCAATCCTGAAGACACCCCTAGCAACATCTTTCTCAGCCATGTGTATTCAGCCTTTGATACGCTGACCAGAAGGGCTCGTCTACTGATAGGAAACCACACGAGCAACCTGGCAGAATATTTTATGAGCATAGTTGCAAGGCTTATAGGTGGCAAAAACATCATGGTTAGCCAAAGTGCGCGATATACCACCCGTGTTAAAGCAGCAGGAATCCGATTTACGAAAGGTCACTCAGCTCGCCTTGAAATATTTCGAAGAACTGTAGGATCTACACCAAGTAGGCAGTTGAAAAAACTTGCACAACAGCGGGCCATGACTACTGCTCGACGTAAAAACTGTCTGCTAAAAAGCGGATTTTCACTAATGCTTCCACAAAACTCCCTTCAAAAGAAATCAGGGAGCCAACCGGAGCAGACAAAAACTACGGCTCGAACGCAACTGCTCCGGATCTTGATTGCAGTGCGCTCGAAATTGCAAAAACAGATTTTTTGACTCGTCTCCAATGTACTGCAACAGATATCCTCAGTATCGAAAAAGCCACTAGGCTTCAGAGAAATTCTATCGATAATAGCTGGATAGAATACAGAAAAAACAGAATTACAGCTTCCGTAGCTGGTGCTGTTTGTAAAAGGCGGTTGAAGATTGTGGGCTCATTAGTTCGGCAGCTGCTGTATCCCAGAAACCGCCAAACAAAGGCAATGGAGCATGGTCAGATGTATGAGCCTGTAGCTACTGCAGCTTTTGCAAAGAAAATGGGTTGCATTGTGAACTCTGCTGGGCTTTTCATTCACAAGGAATATGGGTTTCTAGGGGCCAGTCCGGACGGGATAGCAATTTTTCCTTCGGGTGAGAAGGCTCTTTTGGAGGTGAAGTGCCCTTTGACAGCAAAAGGGCTTACATTGGAAGAGTGGATAGCGCTTAAAAAAAATACATGTCTAGAAAAGAAAGTTAATAGTGAAATAAAGCTGAAAAGAACACATGACTACTATTACCAAGTTCAAATGCAATTGGAATGTTGTGACATTGATTTTGCATACTTTGAATATTTTTAGGGGAAGAGGAATTATATTATGAAAAGATTGGTCGTGAACGTGAATTCTGGTCTAACAAAATGCTGCCAAATCTACAAAAATTTTATTTTGAGGCACTGTTACCAGAAATTGTCGACGGAAGGTTGCCAAGAAGTATGGAGATACGAGAACCGTTTATATAAATCCAACTGTGCTAGGTATGGGTAGTTATCATGTGTCATTACAGTCTTATCCGAATACAAATTCAGATATACAAATACTCAAGCAACAATCGAACTTTAGAATATTTTTAATGAACCCGTATGGATAAGCTAAATAAAAAAAACAAGTTTTTTTTTTAACTGAAAGTAAGGAGCGACATTAAAACTTAAACGATCAGAAATCACTTCGTATATGAAAGGGGCTGCTCCCTCCTCAACGCCCCGCTTTTTACGCTAAATTTTTTTACTGTTTTAAAAAGTAGAATTGAGAGAAAGAGTAAAACTTTAGCGTAAAGAGCGGGGCGTTGAGGAGGGAGCAGCCCCTTTCACATACGAATTAATTTATATTCGTTTTAAGTTTTAATGTTGCTCCTTGCTTTCAGTTAAAAACATGTCTTTTTTTTATTTAATACCTGAATGTTTTTGAACTAAGGCATGTTTTGATTTTGGCTCTCCACAGATGAATAATTAAAACGAAATTTCATATTTATATGGCTTTCTCATAATTTTGATAGAATCACTTTGAGAAAAAAGGAGCAGGGGAGGAGGCTTAGTTGCCCTCCAATGTTTTGGTTACTTAAAAAGGCAACTAGAACTAGAACTTTTAATATTTTACGAACGTTTTTGCTAGTAAAAGATCTACGTAACTTACGAGTTAGCTTACGTAACGAACTTCTGTATTCTGTTAGTGTTAAATTTTAATGCTGCTCCTTACTTTCAGTTGAAAAAACTGTTTCATATTTATTTTTGTATTGTTCTATTTTGAAATAAGGCTAGAAAATCCTGCGCTCCCTTCATGGAAATTTTCTTCCCCATGACAAATTCCTCCATGGAAAGTTCCCCCAACATAACCCCCTGTTCTCAACCCCCCCCCCCAACCAAAAATCCTCCTGAAAACGTCTGTACATTTCCCAATAAACCATTACTATATAAACACTGATCAAAGTTTGTAACTTGTAGCCCCTTCCACGGGGATTCTGGTGGAATAAGTCGTCCCCAAAGACACAGTTATAAGGTTTTTCGACTATGCTGAATAAAATGGCTATCTCACAATTTTAATCGGGTGACTGTGGGAAAATAATTAGCGTGGGAGGAGGCCTAGGTGCCCTCCAATTTTTTAGATCACTTAAAAAGGGTACTATATACTTCATTTTTTATATATAATTCACTTGTATATAACTTCATTTCCGTTGGAATGAGCCCGCTCGCAACATTCTATGACAACTGGTTCGATATAATCACCCCTGGAAAAAAAAATCCATATTTTTGCTGATAGAAGCTTAACACTTCCACGGTAGGGTTCCCTGATAGGCTGATTCGGATGGGTGTAATTTTGGTTTTATTACTTTTATCGGGTGTTTCCCTCTATTTTCTAAAATAAGGCAATTTTTCTTAGACTCGTAATTTTAGATAGGTATCTCATATATTTAAAGTCAGCATTAAAATGCGATTTTGTTCATGTAGCTATTGGTATCAAAAATCCGTTTTTTAGAGTTTTGGTTACTATTGAGCCGGGTCGCTCCTTAGTACAGTTCGTTACCACGAACTTTTTGATAAAATGAAATAAATTTGTCACTTCGCTGCGAGCAATTATTTAAATTATATTTTTCTAAATAGGTCTGCATGAAGTAAAAACCCGAAAATATGTACTTTTTATTTGTAATTTCCACAATTTTATACCGCGTCTCCTGGCAAATAATGATGACCAGACCACAGGCACAGACGCAGGCGAGGGATTCACCCACCTTAAATTTGTATAATGCTTAATTTGTCAGCGAAATGTTTAATTTTCCTGTGTTTTCCTGGTATTTCTTTCGTAAGAGCTGAAACCCCCTCCTCCAAAAAAAAAATCTCGAATAATAATTTCTCTAATTTTCTCCTCGAATAATAGTTCTTTTCCAAATAAATATTCCTATTTACTTGTCGAATTACGAAGAATGAATTTACATTAGTCGTAATTTTCAGTGAGAAACCCCTTGAGTTTAATGACGGCAGTGAAATCTGATAACCTTGAGTATTTGTGTGATATGCCGCGATTGAAAAAGAACTAACAGGCAGTATAATTTTTTGAGGAGCGTCCGGCATATGGTTCCCGTAATTGGTTATATTCTAGTTTGACCCAGTTCGACATTTTGAATTATAATATTATAATCTTCGGAACAGGGATAATGAAGCAAAGAAAATATCTCCTTTTAAGTTATTTAGAAGTAAATTGTACTCTCCAGCCGTGTATATTCTGGTTACCGGATTTTCACGTTCGGAAAAAGTACCCGAAGTGCTTTGAAAGCGCAATCAATTAAAAATTCGGTCAGAACTTATAACAAAAAAAGCAAATTTTCTACAGTCTTTCAGCTATTAATTCAGTAATATGAAAAATCAAATAATCAAAGTTGCCCACCCGTAGGTTTTGAAGACTATATGTTGCCTCCTTCTACATTTTTCTCAATAGGCAGCCCTTAATACCCCTTCTCTTTCCAGAAATATTTGATCATAATCAAGCTGCAATAAACAGCTCAAATGGTCCTAAAATTCCTTAGTATAGTGCCTCTAAGAGTACATATATAGTACCTTGGATTTTGTTATAAAGTGATCAGTGTAATTTAGTAGTTAATTTAGACCTTCAGAAAGATGAGAGGTTCAGCCTTACAAGTCCATGAGTTTTCACATTTGTTAGCTGTTTGAAGTGTGAATCTAATTTTTACCACTTCACAATTTCATATCATGTGGTTGTATCTTTGAAATGGGAATATGTGATCAGAAATTACAAACTTTACCATTGAACTGGGTGATCTTTTTAAGTAAGCGCAAAAAAAGAAAATCTGTAATAAGAATTAAAATCCAGTTACAAAAATCTTGAGCAATTTTCGCCTAGCCGTATTGATCAACTGTTTAGCTCTAAATGAGAAAACAAGAAAACTACCAAAGGAAAAGAAAGGGAGATGAGTCGTTTGCAACTGTTTGTGTCATGCTCATGTATCGTTTAAACATCCTTTTTTGTAATTCCTGAAAGTACTATTTAGCCAAAGCTCTAACAGAAATTGATTTGTTTTCATTTTGCGATTTGGCATTTCTACCTTTAGCGCATAGGCATAAATATGAAAAAAGGGGGTAATGTCAGCTTGAAAATCCCTCCTTGAAAAGTATTCTCAAAGCAAGTGTAAGTCTAAGTTTTGACAGATAAATTGCGAACCTGTTTTTCTTTCCTGTCCCAAGAAACAAAAACTATAGTCGCATCCATGCCCCTGGGAGGCCCAAGGGAGCCTCAAACATAGTCTGCAGTACCAAAATAAAAATCTGTATATTCTCTAGCTTAAGAAGCCAAAGAAGTTTGTAGTTGGATTTCCAGTTCTGCAAAGAATTTGAAACGTTCGTTTTAATTTTGATAGGCTATAGAGTATCTAAGAATAGATAATTACTAAACTCAAAATTAGATAAATTAATGATGCTTTACCTACTATAAATTAACACTATTAGGTCACCATCAGATAAGTTAATGGCTTTTTTACTGTCTCTTTAAGAGGGATTGAACAACAAAATTACAAATATGTTTCTATTTAAGCCGAATCTGACACGGTGAAATAGGAGATTGCTGTTTATGTCCATTTAAATAAATTTACTGAATCTGACTTTTGATGAAAAATCACTCACACTGAAAATCATTCTTAAACTTACTTGAAATGGTCGAAATTTTCCAGTACTGTCGTGATCCATGTTCAAAATCCACAAGTCTCCCTGAAAGATGAAATATTGTTGGCAAATAAATAAAGGATTATTGGGTGGGGGGCTAACAAGCTCATACTTACATTTATATTTTTAACTTTTTTTTAGTTTAAAGCTTTTTTCTATTTTGGGGATAAATTTAAGACTCTCAGTGATAGTTTCCTTGGAGGGGGGTGGGGTCCCTGATCCCGCAACAACCATCAAGGTAAATTCAAACAGTCTAAACTGGTTTGACATTTGAATAATTTCATCCTTAGCGATCAAAAGACAATTTCCAGCAGTTGTGCTTTTTGGTACTGGTGATCTGTGATTGTCACCAAACTGCTTGAAGTTCAGTAGCCCTTTTGTTCGCTATTTACAAGCCCATAACTTTTGGTCATGGGAAAAAATGTTTAAACGTAAAGATTGGTGAAAAGCAAGAATAGACAATAGATAATATGAAAATCATTTATATTAATTAATATCTAATGATGGGAAACAATTTCATAATGTCTCAAAACAATTTCACACACAAACACCAGTTAATAAAATGTAGCTACTGTAAGCGGTGAAATCAAAAAGCCCTCATGGTAACCATGGACCTGGCAATGGTTAGGAAACAGAATTAGGGAAAACTAAAAACAGGGTAGTAATAACAAGGCTGGTCATACAAAACAAAACCATATCTACCAAAACCAACACTTCTTAAGCATTCTCTCCATTTATGGTTTTGGCGAAATTGACAAGCTGACCGATAAAAAAAAATTCTATGGTAAAAATGCTTCACTTCCTCCCAGGTGCAAACAAAAGTTTTTTTTTTCTATTTCCAACTATTTGAATTCATGCCAAACATAGAAAAAAAGCAAAAGCCCCATTCTAAAAAAATATTTAGCCTGTCCCAAGATATAGCTACTGTCAGACCCATTCATGATAAAATTTAGCTAAATTCCAGCGCCAACTAGGCCCAGCACAGAAGTTTGGATTAACTGAAAATTAAGTTTTAGCCAGTTAATTGAGACTATCAAACCACATCGAATCATTTTATTTGATGCTTACTACAACTCATACAACTATTAACAACTCACTGTAGCACCAAGCCACCTGAGGCCAACACAGCTACACACGGTCCTCCTCCATCCCAATCTATTCAAAGCCTCCCTCTTCACACCCTTCCAAAGCCATTAAAAATAATTACTAGAGTCCTTTTAGATTTTCTTGTGTAATCTGTAAAACTAATAAGCGCTTAAAACAAAGGGGCTACATAGGGGAGCTTTATTCTAAAACAAGTCTTATGAAGCTACAGTAAACGTAAAAAAGCTGGGATAAACTTAAGTTTTTGCACTAACTTAAATATTTGAAGCACTGTTTTTACTCTTTTTGCTAGTTCGAAGTCAAGGGCTTCGCATTTCAGACCACTTGCCATCGTGATGCCAGTAATATTGTTTCGTAAGCTATCAGATTACTTGGGAATCGGGACTGGCATGTTACAGTTTTATCAAAAAGAAAAATGAAGTTCAACACGGCGCTTTGAATCAATAGATGTCATTGTGGAACAGTGGCGGATCCAGGGGCTGAGGGCGCTGCGGGTGCCCCCCTGCTCACTTAATGTTAGATTTGTGATTGGGAACGCTTGCTCTGGTTTGGGTTGGGATGAAAAATATTTGTTTGTAATGGGTTTTTAATAGTTGGGTTTTTAATTAGTTTTTAATTATTAAGACAGTTCCTTTTTGCAAACAAGTTTGAACCAAGTTTTTAGTTAATTTGTACGGTCTCTGTTAGACTTTACTAATGACGCATACCACCAAAAAGAATTTAATTAAATTTAGGTTTATCAAGGGAATCTGTTCGTATCACCACAAAAGCCAACTGGGAGGTGAAAATCTTTATTTAGTAATAACAAGGAGGGAAAATTTCAAATCCTAACTGCTTTAGGCCGTCGAAATGATATTTCAGGATTATGATGTCATAACGGGGCTGAAAAGCAAAATATTTACTTCTTTGTACTGTCAAAAAAAAAAATTTCGAGTTTTGCTATGATACTGAGGTGAGGAAATTGATATCATTACTTGTTTTCGCAGTCTGTTTTGTTTTTCTTTTTGCGAAGCGGGATGGTTTTTACAACATTGTTGTTTTTAGGGGATTTGTATAATAGAAAGTAAATGTACGAGAAGTGCAAAAATTATTAATTTATGTTTTTGATTTTGGTGAGTAAATGGTGGCCACTTTACTGGCTATTTTAATCAAATTAAAGCTTTGCATTATACGACATATTAGCTCATCTGTTCATCCTAAAAAAAAACTAAATTAAAGACGAAGCTCTTTAAAGCTTTAATAAAGGTTCGTATAAGTATATACTTCAAAGTAAGTATATGAGTCCAACTACTGTTTTAAAAGTCTGAGTAATCATTTAAGAAGAATAGATTTTTGAAAAATTGTTTATAAAAGAAGGCAAATAATTATGTTTTTTTTTTCTAGCTAGTATACATGGGTCTCGGAATCCTTAGTTTGAATCAGTAGAATGGCATCAATTTTTTTTCGAACATTTACTAATAAAATGTTGATAAAAAGGGGAAATTTACACAACTTAAATTAACCACGGAAACAGAATGCAACTACAATATTACTTCAGAATTTCTCACCTACTCAATATCAACCAGTCACAAAATATAGTTGTATTTTGTATAGGGGTTGCATAATATTGTCTGAACTCCTATATATACCGCTGAGGTTTTCATGCTCATTTTGATACATGCCATCCAATCATATTTCCACGATTACTTGTTTATAAATCAAAGTTTTACAGGATAATATTCTTACTTTATGCTGAATCTGAGTCAAATTTCAAATTTTTATTTTTGTGCACAACAGACATATCGAAAATTAAACGTTTGAAATGAATACCTGAAAGTATCAAGATTAAAAAACAAAAATATATTAATTAGAAATCTCCACAGCTTGAAACCCTGAGAATTTAAATCACCAATCTCTACCTATCAAATAGAAAGATAATAAACATACAGTTATTTGTTCTTTAAGGAACGTTTCGACTGATATACTTAGGTTAAAGCACATACCTACATGCATCTTTAAGAGAGCTCATATTTTTCAGACTATTTTGGTCTTTATTCGAATATTTTAGGATGAATAGAAGAGGAAATACTAATGAAGGGCTTTAAACTAACAGGACTCTAGACCGACAGAGAGAAAGGCTTGAATTTAATCCTTTTCAGTTTTAGAAAGTCAGCTTAGGACTGTTTTGTAAAGATTCAAATATCCCTCAGTGAAATTCCTAACATCTTTAAGTGACAATGAGCCGTCTCGACTCAGCGACAGAATATACGAAAAGTCAGCTAGAGCTCGATGACAAAATGTTCACTGTAGATATGTCTAAAAAGGGTAATAAGCTCGAATTTGAATATAGTCTAACTACAGTCCAAGGTCGGGCCGCAAGGTTGGAAAGTCTTAGCCATGTTTCCAAGCTGTCTTAAATCAATCAAAGGCTAAATCTAAGACTTTAAATGATGCAATAAAAAGTCCTTAAATTTTGCTAAAAGTTATTTTAGACATCCCATGGAAATTTATTTTTACATATTTCCAACAAATAAAAAACAACAAACCCGTTTTTTAAGCAAGAGGAAGCCCATATGACAAAGAAATGGTAATGAGAATATGACTCAAAGGTTTTTAATTTTTTCAGGGAAAGCACTCACTGGATCGTTTCAGTATAATTAATGCTTTTGTTCACTTATTGCCAGCATTGTTTGCCTGGCTACTGTTACCATTATCTGACTGTGTTGAAACAGAGGTGATTTTGTTCTTTTTTTTAGCTCAACTACTTACAACTAGACCGATGAAATAAACCTTATAATAAATAGATCTGCCATTAGCAGCGACTCAGCATCACTTCTTTCTCACTGCTATCTAAATCTTACCGTTGCCTGAAAGACTTCAGTGAAAGACTTAAGTTGAAAAGATGGTCTAATAAGATATTATTAAGGACGAGATAAACGCAGAGTTTTTCAAGCTACAAACGACAGTATTTCTGCAAAACGAGCGCATTTTATATCATCTCTCGAGTTAGGAACTACTATTTCTAGATTACGACAGTTTCACGATGACTTGCATACCTTTGAAGTTTTAACTCAATAAAATTAAATATAGTAAATAAGCCTATCAAGCTACTTTACATTAAGATCCGTGAAAACATCATCTTATCTCTGATCAATAGATTATTATGAGATAACCAATCCGACACCGCTTCACACTCCTACGTAAAGGAGCATGCAGTGTGAAATCGCAATGTAAGACCAATGCTACACTCATCCAATCTTACTTTAAATGCTACTTGACTGATAAGCTAAACAAATCGTCTTTTCAAGTAGCCATATTTCAGAATTGCAGAATTCTTGCCAAGGGAATGTTGGTTTTTGGTGAAAAGGCCAGCACGCTATTCACATATTTGTGTTCTTAAAACGGTACGCCCGTCGGCCCTTGGAGTGAGAATAGTAGTTCAGTGTGAACAGAAGGTTGTATTAGGAAGAAGAAGAAGACAGTCGTTTAAACAGGTTTGAAATTCTATTATATTACAGGTTATTTTATTTGATTTCTCTAGGACCATAGCTCAAGAATATTTTTGGACTACTGATATCTCTGGAAAGAGGAACTTGCTAATAAAAGTTATAAGCCTAGCCTACTATTAAATTTCTTATTTTAAGCAAGGCTATTTCCAAATTGCCTATACATATTGTCTGCCAATGCACCCCTACCATCCTGATGCTCCCATATATAGCCCTTAGAAGCTAAAAGAAAATAGTAAAACAATGAAATTCTTACTTTAGGCTATAATGTGTGTTATACCCAGTCTATGTTTCAATTAATAAGATTATCATATTTTCTTTGATGATTATCCATCTTTTAAAGCTATAAGAGAGAAGGCATCTACAGGAAAAATTTGATAAAAGAAATAATATCACAAGATGTAGGCCTACTGTTTTATGCTGTTTCCAAACATTAAAGCTCCTCTTAAGTTGATACACCCCCTCCTCATTATGGAGGTTCCATATGTAACTCATAGAAAATAGGAATATGGGGAAATGTTTAGTTTTGTTCCAAGTACTTTAAAGTGTGTATTACTGCATATAGCAAGATTCTGATGATTGCATATTGTTTCTTTGTCATTATTAGAAAAACACATCCATTTTTTAGCTTTCTAAAATCCCCCTGCAATGAGACTAAAACTGTATATAGTGGTCTTGCTTACAGGTAGCATTACCTATAGAGCAAAGTGTATTAGTCCATGAGCCCTGCAGGTAGCAGGGCAAGGTCTGTATTCTATATCTATTTAACAAAGAGTTATAAAACTAAAAAATAAAATAAAAATGAAACAACCTTGCTCTGCTGCCCACAGGGCTCATGGACTAATATTATTCACTCGATAGGTAATGTTACCTGTAAGCAAGCCCACTTTATGCATTTTTAGTTTGCCCTGTGGAGGAGGAGGGTCAACCAGAAATGGATGAACTTCTAGAATTAGCATTTCTAAGTGCTCTAAACTGGAGCATAACTAAACATTTACCAGAATATCATTCTCAAAGCCTTTCACTTTACTTTACTGCTCCCTTCCTCCTAATGGTCAAATATATAGCACAAGATATATATTCATCATGAATTTTTGTTAAATATTGAGCAGTTCATATAATTAACCCAGAAATAAATTCAATATACCACTTGATGCCATTTTTCTGCTTTTTCTGGATCTAATAATTACTTTTATTGCAAGTACAACATTAAGCCTTTTTGGACCTTTGAAAATGATAATTTCTTTCTATGGTTTTTGGATAGGCTATAAGATTGGTTTCAAACTTAATAATTCATTATAAAATCTATTTGTTCAAGTTATATAATCCACAAGAATTTGTTACAATTAAGTTGTATAAAAAGCTCAAAACCATTTTTTTATCCACTATTCTTTTTCTGTCAGCTTTGAATTTTTTTTACATTAAGGTCAAACAACAGTTTTCAAATGGCCTAACAGAATAAGAAGAAAACATGGCAGAATTGCTTTGATCTTTTTTTATTCAGCTTTATCATGACAAATTAATGTTTTTGAAACATATAGCTTTTTTAAAAGATTTAAAATGAAATAGCAAGTTTGAAATCAATAAAAATAATAACATTTTATCACTCACCATCTATAAAAATAGATTATAGTAGAGCACTAAAAAAGGAAAAAGAAACTAGCTTCCAAAAAGATAGAGATACAACACTCAAATAAATGCAGGTTAGAAACTTTATCTATCTAATTTAACTCTTCGCACTGAATTATTTTGAATGCTAGACTGTTGTTTGAATGGCCCTGTAAGACCATATTTTTCAAGGTGGGAATTCCTAAAATGCTTGTATATGTTTAGTAAAAATTTTGCATGTTTATAGTAACACTTTTTGATGTTTTCAGTGTCTCTCACTGACAGCATGCATGATACACTAGCAAGGTAGGTTATTTGTTGTAGGCAAATTGGACTATAAATCAAGGCAAGATATTTCCTAAAATAGCATCTGTGATTTGGAACTACAGATGCATAAGCATGTTTAATCATAGTGGTTGTTTGCTTAACAATTGCTTGTCTAGTTTTAATAATCATTTTTGTGATCATAATACCAAGATATCTCAGCTCCAATACCACAGGGGCAGCATGATTTCTGATAGTGACAGAATTGCTTTGTGGTGAATTAAAGGTTAAACAAATTTACACTTATCATTATGGATAAAAAGCCCAATAGATTGAAAGTCACTTAGGAGTAGATTCAGGTTGTCTTGTAAGTCTGCATTGGATCTACTGAGCAGAAGGACTTCATCAGTGTATGTCAAGTAAGACAGGTCACTACCATGCAATAGGAGAGAGGTTGAGGTTTGGTCCAGAATCTTGAAGATTGCATGTTTAAAAATACGAGGCTAAGAATGCTGCCTTGCCTCACACCTCTTCTGATTTTTGTTGGATCTGAAATTACACCTTTCCATTTGGCCTGCACAGTAAAATTTTTGTACCAAAACTTGAGAGTACTCACTATGCTAAAACTTACTCCATTGTGTAGTAGAACATTCATTTCTTGCATATGATTCATGCTATCAAACGCTTTCAATGTATCAATAGTGAACATATATAGAGGCAACTTATTTCTTTCCAAGTCCATAAGTATGTTACCCAGAAAGTAATAAGCCTCTGGGCACCCAAGACCTTTTTGGAACACAAGCTGATTGCCCACAGTGTCCAGTATCCAGCTCAGAGAAAATCACACATTCAAACAATTTGCTCAAGATGTACAAGATAGTTATGGGTCTATAAGATTTGCATTTGTCTGGATCTTTTCCTTTTTTGGCAATAGATGACATGTCTGCTTTCTGGAAAGTTTTGGGAACAGAAGTCCTGGTAGTGAATATCTGGATGATAAGCTGAAGATGGGAATAGTCATTCAGGTAAGTGCTTGAGGTGTTTTACTGTAAGGCTGGTGCTGTCTATCCTCTTCTTTGCTTTGGAAAGTACTTGTCTGACAGCTAATTTGATCTTCTCAAGAGAAATGGGAACAATTTAATGCTGCACTGAGAAATGTGCAAGCCAGCTGGAAACTTTGGTTTCATACTGATTGGTTACAATAAAATTCTCATCTCCCATACATCAAAGTATAATGTCTGGTCTGATTAGGCTTAGCCATGATTTCTTATTTTCCAGCAAACAGTTGCTGGATAATTTGGTAGCTCTTCATTTCAGCTTTGTATTTATGTTTTTTGCTCCATTTCAGCTTGAATACAGTCCAGCATAGTGGTCTACCACAAAGCAATCCAAATGTTAAGCCATGTTTTTGCATGTCATTTTGCCAACTGGAGTTCAGTGGATTCAAACCATATTGGTTTCTCTGTCCCAATTTTGGCTTGTCTTGTAGGAACTGCTTTGGATTTGGCAACTTTCAGATCATGGATGACATGAAGGTGATAAGTGCTGAAACCTACAGTGGCTAGAACATTGGAGGAGCCAAAGCAGAGTAGATGAAACAGAAATTTAATGCAACTTAGGACCAAAGCAATAGTGGCAACATAAAGGGGGATATTTCTCTTCTCCCAATTTTGCTTGTAGACCTACTTTCTGGAACAAGCATTATTAGTGCTACGTCATGACTGCATTTGAAATAATTCTTGAATGGTGACTAATTGGATTGTCAGTGCAAGTCTTAAAAAGGGGACAAAGTGGTATAGTCACTTTATTTATAAGTCAATTATATGAACAGCTCAATATTTACCAAATTTTCTTCCTGCTTGGTTTTGTTACTGTTGTGTGTTTGCCATTAAATATATTTGAAGAAAAGAGTTATGAATAGAAAATCCGTGGATAATATAACCTATAATTTCAGCTATATATTTGACCATTAGGGGTGGGGCTAAAGTAAAGTGAAATGCTTTTAGTAAATGAAATCAGCTTTAGTAATAATATTCTAGAATTTTTTTTTATGTTGTTTTCAGTACTTTATAGTGTTTTCTTGTTAAGGCACCAACAAATACACAAGTATCATGAGTTGTATTGTCAGAGTAGCAACAATTATATTGAAAAGCAGTATAAGATAAGGCATATAATGGTACTACTCTTATTTCACGAAGATTTTAGCTTTAAAAGAGCCTCTTCTACAGTATTACCATCATGTCAATTAATATTTTGGATGTTAATTATTGCAAATAATCCCAGACAAAACTAGACCGCATCAGGTCAGGATGGGAGAAAACGTGTTTCAACCAAGAACTTAATGTGCATAACAATATAAAAATGTATTATGGATATATATATATATATACATATATATATATATATATATATATATATATATATATATATATATATATATATATATATATATGTATATATATATATATATATAGAACTATTAGACAAGATTGGTTGTATGGTAGCCTAAGAAAAGAGATAATAATATTTAGAAATAGAAAAAAATTATCTGATGACACTACATTTATGTTGTAAGCATGCCCTCCTTCAGAACCCCCAATTCTCCACCTTTACCAGCCTATTAATATTGGGTTAAGCTCTACCTGCTTTGTCTTTTAACTGGCTTTCTGACTGGATTTGTCTTTTAACTGGCTTTTTATGTATAATGGCATTTTATGTAATGGCTACATCATAATCTATAAATATAGTATGCATTGTTAAAAGTATTTAATGCATTTGACATGGAAAATAAATAATGATTGTTTAAGGATTTGGTAAATTTACTTTGGCTGAACATATCAAAAGGAAACATGCTTATAAGATCAGATTGTACAATCAGGTTGCTCATCAAATACAATTCTTTGTTAAAATATTATTTTAAATGATTTTGGAAATGTGGATAAAAATAGAAGGAAACATGAAAATCTGATTAATAGAAATGCACTGTATATCATCAAGTAATAATTTCATTGTTTAAATGTTCTTTTTTTTACTTTTATAAATCCTACGGCTATATATGGGGTCATCTCAGGGAAACGGGTGCACTGTCATTAAAGCAGGCAAGATTTTTTGGAAAGATCATAAAAATTAGGAATTGAATGGTTCTACTTATATTAGCATGTTTTCTTTAGATGCTGTCAACCACAGAAAGGCCACTTCTAAACAAAATCCAGGAAAAATCTTTATAGGGCTGGAAATCCAGCTGAAAGAATAAGAATTGTGTATTGCAAAGACTGGAGACCAAGCTTAAGGTAAAGCCTGTTGACCCAAATTGGATAGCCTTGGTATTGACCAGTCATGTATAGACTTCAATTATCTGTTGTTTACCTATAGTATGAGGTAGATCTGTCATTTAGATAGGTATAGACCTGCTATCTAAGCCCTGGAAACAAGCAGCCTTTGGCAGGGGGTGGGTGAGTGCATCCCACCCCCTCAAAAAATTTTTTTTTGGCATTTGGTAAAATTTTGTAAAAATTTGTGGCATTTCGTATTTTTTTTTTGTAAATTCGTGACTTCTGCAGAAATCAGATAGCAATTCAATAAAATATAGTTTCCCCGCCCCCCCCCCTAATGAAAAGAGGCTTGGGATGCCCCTGGTCCTAGGAAAGGGTAGTAATAGTAGCTTGATATCAGTACTTTTTTGGCTTTAGTGACAAGTGACATCAACTAGTGACAAGAAAGAAGAACAAAAAAGTGCTACAAACCATATTATCAGCACACGTGTTTATATACCTTATGGCTATATCTAGCCTCATTAGGAGGGATAGTGCTAGGGCACAATTGTGTTAGCAGTGATAGTCGCATTTTGAAAGATCATTTAATCAATCTTGTTTGTTTTATGTTTTTTTATTTAGTTTGGTCGCTTGAAAGTCTTGCAGGAATCCCATCATTGTTTTGGTCAAAAATAATTTGGATTTTGACAAATGTTGCCCCAAGAATAAAATGCAGGCGTGTAGATTTTATAATTTTATCAGAGTAAATCTATGAGTTTGGAATAAAAACTCAGCATTGGATTTTGAATCCAATGGTATATTATTATCTCAGTTCTAATAGGAAAAAAGAATAGGAAGACAGCACCACATTTAGGGTTCCTTTGAGGCTAAAAATGCAACTTTTTTGGATAGGATTTAGTACAGAATTCACCCTTGGTTTGATACTAAGATAATCAAGATAATTTGCCTTAATGTCCATAAGAATTTGGATTTGAGTTCATTGATCTACAATTGCACAATAACAAATATTTCCCTCTAATTTTTAATTTTTCCCGAGTAAGTGTGGGGTAACATACCATTCACTGGCACCTAAAAGCATGTTTTTGATTTAACAAAAGCATAGCTTAATTTTAAAATCCAGTAATGCCTAAGAAAGATGTATCATTGTCAAGTGGACACACTGGGGAATTTGAAAATGTAAAGTTTGCATAATTCAATATTATCATCTAATGTGCAATTGTTCCTAACAGGAACTACTAAGTACCCCAAAAAAACTGACGACATAAGAAGATAGCTGTGGTGAAATGTTATTCTGCTAGTGTAGGGTAAATTAGCCTAATCAGCAAACTGATTACCTGTACCCATATTGATTCTTAGACCACACTGTCTTTTTGTTTACAATTAAATGAAAATGAGAAGATATAAAAATGGGTAAAAATTTAATATGACAAGGAATAGTAATTCAATGTCTTAATTGTGAATATTATATATTTTGTTTTGTTTAAATTGCACCTATACCCAAGAAAAAATACAGAAATTTTACAGTAATGTTTCAAAATTTTTTAAGCAATTAGTCAATACCTCAAAATTAAATGGAACTGAAACAGACTGATTAATAAAAGTGCTATGGATAAGTTCCAGATATTAAAACTAGTTTAATGGATTTTTGTAACGTTGCAAATTCGTTGAGCTAGACAAATAAAACCTTAAGTATTGAATCTGCTACTAAACTTAGGTCTTTTTTTATGCACCCATCTATACCTCTTCCTCTCACTAAGACACTGACTTTTCACAAAATAAGCTAGGCCTAAATTTGGAAATGCGTTTCTGGGGCCCAAAGTTTTCCTGATAATTCTATTTTCAGCGACTCTTATCTAGCTCCAGTTTTACAAAGAAATTTTATTTCTAGAAGTTTCATTAAACTACTGCAACAAAATTTTATATTAACCAATTGTCCGTTTTTTCTGTGGTTTTCCTGCAGTTCCAATGATATCAGTTGGAATCCTAACCACTCAAAAAGTTCTTAGCCTAAATGTAATATTTTTTTTTTCAGCTAAATTTCAATAGATCTGAAGAACCTGGGACATAGATTTTTTGAAGGCATTCTTGTCATCATTTTAAAATGTCAGATACATAGGGATGCAGTTTAAAATATTCTTGTATTCTACAATTTTAATTACAATTGGTGACTGTAATGGCATTAGTAGCTAAAACTGTTCTTCATCACATTTACTTGGATGAAGATCCTGTTATATGCTTAACACATACAATAAAAGACATTAGGCCCTATATAACACTTTCAGCCTAAAGAGCAAGACTGATAACCAAGCTAACATTAAAAAAAAGGAAAAATTGGGGATGATTCACCACCATGGAGCAATTTATTCTGGACTGAATACAGATGACTCAAACTATAGTGCTACCCCAACTTCTATTACACATATGGTATAAATGAAACAACATAAAGAATAACTAGGAATTTTTATAATACAGTAAACATACTATATTATAAATCAGGAACTTAGATAGATTTCTCCGCTTAAAAGTTCCCATACTCTTTCTGCCCCTTAAAACTGTCATTCACGATATTGTGTTGAAGAAAGACTCAGATTAAAATAAGACAGTGACTGGAAAGTCATAGACCCATTTTGTAATGCAACTTTTGATTGCAGTAAAACATCTTATAGTCTCCAATTACTTTAGTCTTCTGAATGCATACTATTAGTCTTCTGAATATTAATTTTCAAGCCCATTCTTACACCCTGAACTCTCAAAACCTCCAAAAATAACTCATTTTGCTAAAAATTTCTTCTAGGATACCCAAATCATCAGTATAATCCATGTCTACTAGAGTTTTACTCCTCTGCTTAAATCCTTGTTCTCCCATAGTCTTTGTTGTGCTCCTAGGGACAAAGTCCATCAAAATGATCAATATAAATGGGAATAGAATATAACCCAGTTTAAGTCCTGATGCAATACAAATCTAGCTTCTGCTCTCATTCCCTATCTTAACTGCAGCAATGCTATCTTCATACATAACATAAGTCACTTAAGTGTATTTATCTGGTTAAGCTTTTCTATTAGCTGAATCAGGCGCTTGCTCATAACTGAGGACTAAAGGGACTGATGATTAAGGCACTTTTCACTTATCAATCCAATAGTACAAATTTGGTCAACACATCCTCTACCCTTCCTAAAGCCACATTGTTCTTATCTTAAACTTTATCTACGGCATCTCTACGTCTAAAAATTATTATCATGCTAAACAATTTACTTCTTGCAGAAACCAAGCTAGCGCCTCTATAATTACCAGACTCACTTCAACCACCTTTCTTATAGGAAGGTTTGATTAAGTTTTTCTTAAAACCATTAGACACTTCTCCTTAAGAACATCTATTCATAATCTAGCAATTTATTTCCAACTCCGCAACCACCAAATTTCCATCCTGAAGTCTACCTACGTTGTAACCTCTTAGAAGGTATTTACCCTGCTTAAGTTTCATCTTTAGATTAACTCTAGACTCTACTACAAGATGTCAAGAGCTCTTGTTGTTGAATGGAGAAATAACAAAATGCCCATAAAAGATATAAATTTGAGGTCAGAAATAAATCTAAGTGAAACCTAACTTTGATAAATTTTAAGTTTTAATGAGCTTTTTAACTTCGACAACAAAATAAATTTTGCCACCGCAAAGTTGCGTTTACAGCCATTTTGCGCCGCAAAACACTGAAATAGCAGATCAATTTAAAAATTGTTTTAAAGCTCTATGTATGATTTTCTGCAGAAAAACTCATCAATATCTGAAGACAAACTACTGCAAGGCAGAGCATTCATTCCTAAGCAAATATGCAGTCTTTACTTTGTAAACAGCTAAAACAGCTTTGTAAGAGCTAAAAATTTTTAAGCTTCGTTGAGTTGATGTAGCAATAAAATCATTGTAGATTAAAGCTGTGATTTTTTATTGTGCTGAGGCTGTGATTTTGAACCTTCAAAACCTCTGTTTTATTTAGGCTGCAGATACGTACGTTTCTTGAAAAAACGTTTAGACTCAGTATGGGTGTAGTCCCTTGAGTTTTATATTTTTTATTTCAAACTTTTATTTAGCGCTAAAATCTTTGGATATCATATTTTCTTCGTCTTCGTCTGGCATCTGGTGATTTTTTGCTTGCATTGCAGAGTTGGCAGTTTATTTTACAAATTCGCCTGGATAGTGAATTGGAAAGATTTAGTCCCAGACTTTGATTCCAACTAGATGAAGCGTGTCTGATATTTGTGAAATATGAACTATTACTGTTAAGGCTAAAGGTATTAAGGTGAAACTTTCAGGGAATGTTGAGGGGATGGAAAATTAAATGTTGAGGGGATGGGAAACTCAATCCATACACAATGTACATGCAGATTGTAAAATCAACACTATCTTCTTATCAGCAATATTCCAGGAACAACTAAGAATATTTGGTTGAAACTTTCAAGGCATGTTGAGAGGGATGATGAACTAAGCAGAATGCCTTATGTGCATACTTCTACTGCTACTATTCCTACCACTGCTGGTAGTGCTACTTCTAAGTCAAAGGGTATTGAGATGTATTTTCTAGGGAATTTGAACTGAAATACAACGCAAAATGTGCATGTAGATTGGCAAAAGAGCATATCAGTAATATATCAGGAATGATTTAGAATATTAAGGTAAAACTTTCAGGGCATGTTGAGGGGGATGCTGATCTAACCAAAAAGCACTAAGTGTATAGGATACTACTGCTACCACTACTGCTATTAGGCAAAGACTATAAAGGGCAAATTTGAATGTTAAGGAAGATGTTAAACTGTATCAAAATACACTATGCGCATGTAGGTTATTATAAGGGCATATCAGCAATATCTGAAAAACGGCTAAGAGTATTCAGTTGAAACTTTCAGGAAATGCTGAACCAATCAAAAGGCATTCTATGCACAATACCACTACTGCTACTACTACTACGAAGGCTAGGGTTTAAGGGTGAAACTTACAGGGAATGATGATGGTGATTTGAACTAAATAAAAAACCTTATATACATACAGGTTTTCAAAAAGGTATTCTAGCAATATCTCAGGAACGGCTTACAATGTCAAGCTAAAACTTTCAGGGCATGTTGACTAGCCATAAGGCACTGTACTACTACTTCTAAGGCTAAGGGTATTAAGTTGTCAAAAGAATTATCAGCAATGTCTCAGGAACGGCTTAGTGTATTATTTTGAAACTTTCAGGACATGTTGAGAGGGATGTTTAATCAACCAAAAGATAATATGTACATACTACATTATTGTAGTATATACTAACGGACTAGACATAAACGGACCATATCCGCGCTCTTTGGGGGAGTTGGGGGGCGGGTAATTTGGAAATGTTAGAAAAATGAGGTATTTGTAACTTACGAATGGGTGAAGGATCTTGTGCTTCAGCGCTCTTGTTTTAAATCCCGACCTGACCCGGTGACAGTGGGGGGAGTTGAGGGGGAAACCGAAAATCTTGGAAAACATAAAAATTGACGTATCTTTATCTCACGAATGGGTGACCGGATCTTAATGAAACTTGAAATATAGAAAGATCTTGGGTAAAATTCTAGTTAATTGACTTCTTGCTAACTCAGAAAGGGTTTAGGTTAGGAAAATGAAACTTTCAGGGATGAATCAACAGACTAAACTATGTCTGGGAAGGTATTTTGAAGCAACTACCTCCACTCCTTCTCCCTCTAGAGGGCCCTGACCTTTGATGACCTTTAAAAATATGTGTGTTATAAAAGTGAAACCTTGCAAAATAGATCTTCTGCTTAATTGATGTACAACTAAATTGTTTTCAGCTTCATAACTTTGCTCAATTCCATTTTATAAGGTTTTAAAGATATGAAAATACATTTCCTAAATTTTGGGGAAAAAAACATTGATAAGCCTCAAAATTCTACTCAAATAACAGGAATTGCATTTTCAGAACTAAAGGCAGAGAAAAAGCAACTAGTAACTGAAAATTAAAGTAAAATGTTGCTTTGTCAAAATTTCAATAGGTAAAGACCTGTCATGAAGGCTAATTTCAGGGCCCTCCAATGGGAGAAGGAGTGGAGGTGGGTACTTTAAAATACCTTCCCAGGACACACTTTAGGCTATAGACCCATCCCCGAAAGTTTCATTTTCCTAACCTAAACCCTTTCTGAGATAGCAAGAAGTCAATTAACTAGAATTTTACCAGATCTTGTGCCTCAGATGTTCCATTTCCAATTCAAATCGGATCCAGGGACGTAGGGGGTTGGAGGGGGAAACAAAAATCTTGGGAATGCTTAGAGTGGAGAGATCGGGATGAAACTTGATGAGAAAAATGAGCACAAGTTCAGGAAACATGATTGACATAATTCGAACGGATCCACTCTCTTTGGGGGTGTTGGGGGGATTTCTAGCGCTTTGGCGAGTTCGGTGCTTCTGGACGTGCTAGGACGATGAAAATTGGTAGGTGTGTCAAGGCCTGCACAAATTGACTTGATATCAGTCGTTTCCCCGATTCGGCCATCGGGGGGGGGGGGCTGGAGGGAGAGGAAAAACTGAAAAATGAGGTATTTTTAACTTACTAATGGATGATCGGATCTTAATGAACTTTGATATTTAGAAGGACCTCGTGTCTCGCAGCTCTTATTTTAAATCCCGACCGGCATTAAGCCTCTGGTTTTCCTTTTAAATCAATCTATTGGTTCTTAGAATTTTGCTAGAGCTCTTACTATATGAGCTCTTGGCTCTTCCGACCTCGTCGCAAGTGCCTTATGAGCTTTTAGCTCTTGTTTATTGTAATTTCTGTTGATTTTGAGTTTCACTTAGGCCTATTTATTGATAGTGATTTATTTTTGTTTTAAATTGACTCTATTTTCACTTGTCTTAAGTTTAATGCAGCTCTTTTCTTTTGAAAAGTAAAGATGTTTTCTAGGATGAGAGTTTACCTTCAGTAGTTAGGTCTACCCACACAAAACACCTGATCCGCACTGCATTTATTTTCTGAACAATCTTTGAAGTTATGTTTAAGCCTTCACTTTCTTGTAATCTTAAAACAACCTTGTATACCTAGTAACTAGGGTGAAATCCTAGTTTGGCTGTTTTTCACTATCTTGGAAAGAGGTTCGTTTAGAAAAATGAAACTTTCAGGGATGTGTCTACAGACAAAAGTTTGCCCTGGAAAGACATTTTGAAGTACGTATCTCCATTCCTTCTCCCTCTAGAGGGCAGAGACCTTTGGTGACCTTTAAAGGTCTCTGTGTTATAAAGTTGAAACCTTTCAAAATAGATCTTCTACTTAAATGAAGTAGAACAAAACTTACAGCAACAAAACTTACAGCTTCACAACTTTGCTCAATCCCAATCGACCGAGATCCGTTGATTTTTGAATTTAAAAAAGAGGGAATAGTTGTGGGAAAAGTGGAAGTCATGGCCAATTGTAGAAAAAAGCCAAGACAGATTTTTATGAGGTTTCAAATACATTCCCTAAATTTAGAAAAAAAATCATTGATATGGCTTAAAATTCTACTCAAAGAACATGAATTGTACTTTCAGAGCTAAAACCAGAGAAAAAGAAAGTGGTGACTGAAATTTAATAAAAATGGAGTTTTGTCAAGTTTTTGACCATGGATTCATTACTGAAAGTTTCATTTTCCTAACCTAACTCTTTTCCAAGATAGGAAAAAGTAGCTAAACTAGAATTTTACCGTAACTGGCGCTAGATATTTTATTAGGCGCCCACTGACGGTGCTTGGCATAGGGCTTACTTATCGGTAAATCTGGTCCTGTTGTTAAGGTTTTTTGGGATGGCGGGAGTCAGAATAAAAATCAGTGTATTACGTCGGAAAATGGGGTAAAGACACTACGGTAGGTCTTCATTTCGCATGGGGCGTGGAGGTCCTCGAGGGGGTCCACAGTTTATTTTAAGGGTTCAGTAAGGATAATAAGGTTGTAAACTCAGATTGTGATTGATCAAGAAATCAAAGCAAGCTTTTTACCTTAGTTGAACTCCTTTAATGTCGGCTATGTCTTAATCACAGTATGATTGTGTTAATACTGAATTTGGTGACTATTTATCCTATTTGCACTGGTATATAGTGAATCGTAATATCGATGCATATTCCGAAATTATGTTGAAACCACACTTTTGGTTGTTTACCCTAAAGTTGGGTTGAAAATGAATCTCACTCCCTTTTCAATATAAAAATTAGATAAACCTCCACAAAACCTTCATCACCTGTTTGTACTAGAGGTAGACACTAAGCCTTGTACTGAGCGGTTTTTACCTGTGGGCTTTCGTACTACTCCGCCGCACTATGTAAAATACCTGGCCTGGAGGTGTTATGATATATCTTCGTTGGTCCAACAGTGCTTATGTTGTGGAAGCCACGCTTGAACTAGAGGAAAGGTATGTTTATGCAATTTTGTTTTATTTAATTTCAAATATCTTCGTTTTTACCCCCTTGTATGTAAGGGAATAACGTTTCAGAGGAGGGTTGAGAACTGTTTGGATTAATACCTGAACTATTTTTTGAAAAAAATTGAAACTAATGATGTTTCTTGAAATTCTGGGGCTATTATAGTTCCCCTCAAATGACGTGGGAACTATGTGGACAGTCGACCTGACATACCCTCAGTATAATATGTTGCAATCCCGCTCATTCTTAAAGATGAAAACCTGGGTCGGCTATAACGTATTTCATTAATAATCAAATACTTTTAAGATATGGTTATCTTCAATGTGAATATAAAGACTAACCTACATTACTATGATTATAACGAAGTGCTGACCAGTTTTTATGTTATAACGGCCCGACGTTTTTACTAAATTGTAATTATATCAGTTATTAGGGGGGTGGGGGGTGGTGGTGGTGGTGGAATACTGTTTATCGTTGTGATTATATATTTTTGTTTATATCTTTTGAACTTTTTGTCAGCCTCTTAAAAAAATGTTCGCTCTTCATACAAAGTGGCTGAAGCTGTTCAAGTCCTTTTTTGTGAGCTTTGGAACGGGATAATATATATTCGGACTTCTGAAAAGGTCAAATAGGGAAGACTGGATTCATCTGAATGATTCAGAGTAAGGGGATTTGATACCATAAGGAATCAGCCTATCTCGTCCATTATAAACTTTTTTAGTTAGTGTGGCCAAACTATTTAGAATTAATTGGGCGGTCTTGTCATAAGTTGTAGAACTTGTAAAAGCGATCCGAATAAATGGAAGAAAATTAAAAGCTACTTTTCATAAAATCTTTGAAAAACCTTACAACCTCTATTGTTTTGTGCCGGAGATAGGTTTAGATTTAGGGAAACGTATATCATTAGGAAGTGTAAATTTTGTTTTTTCGATCAAACGAAACATAGTTTTCGGTATTTGTTAATAATACGGAAGACACTCAAGAATTACGCATAGGTTACATCTCAGAAAACCGGTTTCATAGCTACAAAACAAGTGACGGATGATACAATGCATTGGGCTTTAACAGACTGTATTGGACTTTAATTTAGGCTATATATTTGCACAAAAGGGGTGAGGGTTAGGCTTCCATAACTTTGTTTCGCATTATAGAGTTTGGGTAGTGAGTAGATTTAATTAGATAGTGCCGAATGTTATAAAACATCCTGTTTTGTCTCGGATCGAATGGAAACCTAGGGGGAAAGGAAAGGGAAGGGTGGATAAGACGACTTAGAGTTTTGTGCCTAAGAAAAGAAGGGATAATCCTTTGTCGGTGTGTGGTTGAAGGAAGAAAAAATAAATAGTAGATAAGACTATTGCATTTAACAGATGAAATTATTGTGAATGTCCCATATACAAGAATATTTACTCCACGGAATCTCAACAGTTCAAGATTTATCTAAGAGAATTTTAATTTTGAATGTTACACTTACGTAATGAAGTTTTTTCTGAAATATATTTAGCTTTCAATAAAATGGAAATGACCCAAGGCTTTAAATTATTAGGGAGAAAGTGTGTGGTCGTAGCCCTACTCTTTTTCTGTTCGCTTTGGATCTAACTTATTCTGAGTCTCTAAACTCTCCTTTTTAGTGACTATAACGTAAGTGTATTCGTGGTGTGGTGTGAAAAAGAGCCATTTTGGAAATCCGAATACGCGTAATTTCTCTTGATATACTTCAACATCACTCTCAACATTCCCAGAAAGTTTCAACTTGATATTCTTGCCACTCCTGAGATATGTAGAGACGGACTTGAGACAATTTTGGTGCAAACATTAGTGCTGGGTGGTAATTTGATTATTATATTTTTACTTTCGATGCATCAAAATCGATATTTTGAATGAAGTTTTTGCTCAGATTAACTCTTGATTTGTCAGACTTCAATAACAAGAATTGTAACTAAAGAGTACTTTGCATAATTTCTTTTTTAACTTCGAATAATATAAATAAAACAGTAAATAGAAAATTTGATTATATAAAAGAATATTAAGAAAAGCTAGATTTTAATCAGGCTCAGAACAAAGCCAATTACTCAGGTTCAGGACAAACAAAAACAAATTACTGGCTATTAAAAGAAAAAGCAAAAAAAAAAAACAACAACAACAAGTCAATGCTTTCCCTAAGAGTGGGCTCTATTTTTCACTGATTAACTGACCATTTTTCACTGATTCACAGATAATTCCCAATATTATGTAGAAGTTCCAACTGTTTCCAAGGTACTATAGGATGCTCTTAGTATATTTTGATGTAGTTTAATATCCTCCGATACATTTTCTGAAACTTTGAACTCAATACCCGTAGCTGTTCCTGGGATATCACAGATACGCCGTTTTTAAAACCTATCTTTTATTTAATTCTACATTCCCTGTAATTTTTAACTCGATCCTATAAGCGGTTCCTGATATATGCCAAGTTTTGGTATCCTGGATGCACATACCGTCTTTTGATTTAATTCGTTGTGTCCCTTGACATTCCCTGAAAGTTTCCACTTTATGCCTGTCGACGTCCTGTCGTGTTGCTGTAATACTTTCAGTTGTTCCTAATATATTGCAACTTTGCCCTTTTGATTATCTGGATGCGCATAGTGTATTTGATCTAGTTCAACTTCTACCTTAATATTACACGAAAGTTTTAAATTAATACCCTTGGCCGTTCCTGGGAAGTTCCAGATACGCCCTTTTGAAAACCTGGATGGTCATAGTGTCTTTTGATTTGTTCAGCGTCTCTCTCAGCATTCACCAAATGTTTTAAATTTATACCCTAACACAAGTCATTTGTGAAATACTACCGATACAACCTTTTGACGATCTAGATGTACATTGTTTCTTTTGGTTTAGTTCGACACCCCCTCAACATTCCGTGGAAGTTTGAAGTTAATGCCTTTAGATATTCATGTGATTTTGAAGATATGCCCTTTTGACAACATGGATGCATATAGTGTCTTTTGATGTAGTTACTTTTTGCATTTAGCCATTATTTATGTATTGTATGTATGTTGAAAAGCGGGACGTAAAAAGTGTCTTCAGATTTAGTTCATTTTCCCCCTCGACATTTGCGTAAAGTATCAACTAAATGTTCTTCGGTGTTCCTGAGATATTGCTGATACGCTCTTTTAAGAACTTGGGTGCACAGTGTCTTTGGATTTAGTTCAATATCCGTTCAATATTTGTACTTAGTATCGTTTATTCAGTTCAGCACCCCACTGAACATTATCTGAAATGTTTGACTTGAACACCCTAAACTGTATCTCAGATAGTACACAAGGCCTCTATCTAAAAAAAAAAAGGCATTTTTCAACAGTTGCCAACTCTTATTCATTATGTTTCATGGCCCGGGGCATGTTACGGTACGGTTATTTCATCCCCGAGGAACTTTGGGTATGTCATCCCCAGAATCTCCAAATTTTGATCAAATATCTTTGGATGTAAAGGGAGGGTCGGGTAGCAAAGAATGGGCTGGCTGATTACCCTTTTATCACTTTATGGCTCCTAAAAAGGATACTAGAATTTTCAGTTTCAAATCTAATGAGCCCTGTTCAAAGTTTCTATGACCATCCCCTTCACATGAAGTTCCTCCTAGAAAAAAGTAATAATAATAATAAGTAAAGAAGTGAAGGCTTATCGATTTTTACTACTCACAACGCTAAAGCGATGTCTCTGAAACCTTCTGTCTGACTCTTTAGTAGCTTGTTGTATAACTCATCAGTTACTTCTTCAACAGGGCAATATACTGCTTATTGAAGCTTATTCGAGTAACTGTTAGATAATTCTTAGATCAAATTTCGGCTAATGTTCAACCTCTTTTTGCTCATAAACTCTTAGTATGATAAATCTATGTGTAATTATATGCTATGGATGTAGTCAATCATGCCAAATATTTATGCGCTTAGTATAGGTCGAAAATCATTTATCAAATCAAAAATTATTAATCAAATTCTGATTGGTCCAAGTAACGTGTGAAAAATTCTAAGGATTATTATATAAATTCCTGGTACTATTTGGTGCTAAGGTATCTTAATGATTCTTTCTTTTCATAAGTATTGTGCTCTGTTGCCATAGCTTTCGGTATATAATGCCACATAGAAAGACTTCATGGATGACAATTATTCCTGCCTTGTAGCATTTTTTAATGATGTATTAAATAAAAAAAAAGTACTGTCTAATCAAAGTAAATTGTTTCTTAGAAACCTAAAATGAACAGAAACTATTTCGCGCATGAGGAAGTATGCCACGTTTTCATCTCTCCAATCTTTACGCTAAAGCCGTATCATATTTCTAAATGAAAGTCAAAGGTTCAGTTCCGTATTAACTCCGTCTGCTTTTTACTTCAAAATTAGTTTTTGCCGCCAGTGCTTTAAGTATAACTGCTCAAACAAGGACAATTGGAATAGGATGAAATATGTCTTTTATGTGCCTCAAAATGTCCTATATACAACTCAATTTTTCTTTCAAATATTATAAATGGCAATCGGTAAATAAAATCCCTGTAATCGCAAATCAATCCTATATTTTCTGTGCTCATAGATGCTTTTGGTAAAGCAATATAAAACGTACGTCGATTTTTATTAAATCTCTTGGAAAAAATACAAAATTTTGTGTTTTTGCACATACAAGCCTGCAAGCTAAAGCCTAGTGTTATTATTCTATTGCATTGAAAATTGCACTATTGCATTGAAAATTGGGGGCGTTTCGCCTCTTTCTCTCAAATTGCATGAATATTGTGAAACTTTTATGAATCTTATATATTTTGAATTTCCCTTTAAAAAGGTTCTTTTGTCGAATTTACTGCCCTAAAAATTTCGTTTTTAGAGTTCTTGTTGCAACAGACACAAGTCTTTTCGCTTACTGTTTCTACGAACTGTATCCTCTTTTGGATGATTTTTTAAAATCTTAATTTTATGAAAAGATTAAAAAATTTGTAATAAGTATTGACTATTTCACATAAGAATACAATTTTTACTTTAGTGCTATATTCTATTTATGCCGTGGTATTTCTAATTTCTGTTGTGAAAAATTACAACTCTCATAATTTAAAAGTAAAATAACAGTTACGCCCCCAGGATTTAAAGGAAGGGGGAGAAATAGCAGATTCATCACTTACAAAAAACAATTATTATAAAGGCAAACCAAAATGTCTGCACTTATATTGGCTTAAATTAGGTGTATTTACAGAAATTAAATCGGTAATAATACACTATATGACATTTATAGAATTTTTGGCCATGAAACAAAATATTTTTTATAATCAATCGAATACTGTACAAATAGTTTATTTGGGAGGGAGACCCTCTTTCGATTGGAAAAGCATTGGAAAAAAAAGATTGGAAAAACCGAAGTGGAAAAATATAGGAATTTATAAGATACCTTGGAAATATATTCATAAAGGGTGGTTAGAGGGCTTGGCTGAAAGCCCCCTGTCTTTGTATAAATATCTGAGTGGTAGATTGGCTCTACTCTTCTATCCTAAATAAGAGAAATATCTAGACAAGGACTCTCCCAAGATGCGACGCTTTCATTACTAGTTACTTTTCGATACATTAATTGAAATAATTTTCTCAAAGAATTACTCTAATTTAGCGCACGGAGAGGCTAAAAATGTATATAGTTTTCAAATGTGTGTGTTTTGCTAAGTAGATACTGTACTTTTCAGAAAAAAGAACATCGTATTCTTAAATCTTTGGCCTCAGCTCTGTGAAATAATAATGAAAGTTTCTATGAATGATGTCCTATTTATAATATTCTTTTTCGTTTGCCTTTCATCTTTATTCGTAGTATTGATTGAAACGCTGCTCAATGGTTTTAATGGGGATTTACAATCAATTTCAATGTGTTATTCAATCTTCGTGGGTTTACCCTTTCAAATTGACACAAAAAAAAACAACCTCGAACAATGGTCAAGGCTGTGGCTCATTTAAACTGATGGCTTCAAAATTTATGACTCTCTTTGATTAAATGATCCTTCTACTATGTAGATTTTCCACTTTTCTAATTTAATTTTTCGTTTCAGATAGTATTTTCGGATCCACAATGAAGGTGGGGACTTTAGACTTCGATGATTGGAAGCTTGGCAAAGAAACATTCGAAGATTTTGAAATTCGGTATCGGAAATTGTTGTCGAAGCTTCAAGATGCACAGGCTTTGACAAGAGAATTTTCTGAATGCTCTTCCAATGCTGACAGCATATCATTTGTATCAGATAATCCTCAAATTGGACCCAAATTAAGAGAACAATTTTCGTTCAGAATTCGAACAGCTAAATCTGATCGAAATTCAAGATTTTATCGGGACTTGGGTAATAAGGCTTACCAACATAAGAAATATCTAGAGGCGTTGAAGCTGTATAATAAATCTTTAATATGCTCGCTGAATGGCTCTCAGGAGATAGCTGTTATATACGCCAATCGTTCGGCGGTCTTTTATGCGATGAAAAAATATGATGAATGTCTCAAAAACCTGGAAGCGGCTTTGAATTATAACTACCCTGAAAAGCTTAAATTTAAATTGATTGAACGCTATGCTAAAGCCAAGAAAGCCATGGGACTCTTCAAAGAGGTTCTCACCCTTGAACAGCAATGGAGGGAGGCTGTTGAAGTGGGAGACATCCCAGAAGAAAAGAAGTTAGAAATAAGCAAGGTCATTGATCTTCTGATGAAGGAGTGTCGTTTTCAGGACGATTCCTTGAAAGAAAAGTTTGTCAGAGTGACCTTGATTGATGAACCGATTGGTGAAAGTAATGAAAACGTACCTGCCATGTCGAACAAGCTCCACGTTCAGTGGACAGAAGAAATGGGGAGGCATGTTGTGGCTAAAGAAGACATACCACCTGGTTTGTTTGTCTTAGGCTTTTTCTTAGATTAATATAGTTGAAGCAGTAATTAGATAATAAATAATAATTAGATGAAATTGGTATTTTGTTGTAATGACTAAAGAAAAAAGAAGAAAGAAGTAGCCTATTTGGAGCCTAAATTTGAAAAGCGACAATGTTTTCCCTTAGATTAAAAAAAATATATATTTGCCCACCCCCTACCCACCTTAAATTTTTTCAACTTTTACCACAGTTCATGTTTGTACAATGCATTGTCTTGTAATTATAATTTAAAAGTATGTGTACAATATGTATATATACCTTTAGTCGTATGTGAAAAAAAAAATTAAAGAGGAACCTTCCGAAAATGTATTTTTGGGTATAAAAGGTACAATATCAAAAGTGTTTTTGACTTTTATATAGCTCTAGAGTTAATCAGATGAGGAGAAGTACTATGGACATTCTTTAAATTGGTTAAGTCCAAACTTGTGCAACCATATACATCTTAAAACATTAGGGGAAAAATGTAATTTAGTTTTTAACTAAAAAGATCATTAATTTTCAATTCAGTTTACGCTCACAGGCGCTAAATTCAAAGGTAAAGAATGTTTGTGAAAAACTACAGAAAATAAGCAAAAGAAAAATACATTGTAGTTCTAGAAAGTTCATCTTTCCTAATTGGTATAGCAGAAGAAAAATATAACCATTAATTGGCAGTAAAATGTGTGAAAATCCTGTGATTGTACGAGTAAAACTATTCAAAAATATAGGCTAATTCTTGAAGGGAATAGCCAAAAATCAAAGCTGTGCATTAGTTATTTTTTATTATTAAACTATTCAAAGTTTCAGATTATTAGTTGTTGATTTACCTACAAGAACATATATTTGGAAAGACCAATTATTCTTTTTTTTATTCATCCCTTCCAAATATTCATTCCAAAAGTGTCACTTTTATTACTTAACTTGTATCACATATAATACGAATATTAAATTTATTGTTTCGCTTTAGAAACAAAAAAAAAGAAGAAAAGAAATGCAGACACGAAATATTCAAACATTCGTAACACAACGACTTATTTTGAAATATCCCCCCTTACCTGTCTGGCTTTAATTATGATAAGCATTTAGACTAGCCCATGTACTGTAAATTTTTCAATGTGGAAAGCGTTATTGAATTTACCGAATTAGTTTTCACTTGTTGTTTTTAACCGCTCGGTTTTGGAAATACTGGTGAAACTTTGCGCATGAATTCTGACCTTTGACGTTTTGTACAAACAAAATAAAAATACTAGAAAATCCTGGTTTTCAAGAATAGACCTGAGATGGAGCCAGGCGACAAAAAAAAAGTTTTTATTTTGATGTCCTTAGTAGGTAAAATAGACAGGAGGTTTCATTTATTTCCCACTGGTATATCGAGAAAATCAAACATAACATGATTATTTTCGGGGGGATTGTTCTTATAGTTCTTGGGTACGCTTACAAATTTTGTATGCGGGGGGGGGCACCTTGTGTAACCTTTGAGGTGTCACTGGGACTCTCAAGGGTAACCAGGACTTTAAATAGTAACTCCAAAAAAAGCGTGTTGGACGTGAATTTCTTTAAAGCTCAATTTGCGTAATGTCTCAAAAAATTCATTAATTCAGACTGTCATTAAAACCATCACTTTAATTTATAGTGAAAGATTACTCATATGTCCGGTATAATTAAAAATAGATAATAATTTACAGTAAATGACTATTGCGCTAACTTCTTTTTGTTTTTGTTAGGGTGTTGCTGGGAATATAACCTTTTTTGTTCCGCCCTATTAGTATGCAGATTTTTGCCCTCCTCTATCAGTGAATAGAGGAAAACACTCTCTTATGTAATTAACAACTTGTATAGGACCTATATATGATTTAAATCCGTTGCACAGAATTTGACTTTGAGAGAATCTGTTGTGATGCCAGTGACACTTAAGAATTTGCACCGGCTGTCTATGACAAAATTTATGTGTATTAGGTTAAAACAATTTTTTTGGGGTGGTCTCTGCAAGCATTTTGTAGAATCGGAATAGCTTCACAATTGGTATCCATAGACACCATAGTCAGAGAATTCAAATACAAGAAGTTCCTACCCAAAATATCAAAGTTAACCCAGTAACCTCTTTATGGTTACATTTCCAATTACTAGGCTTGTCGTTTTATATTCCTGAATGTGCTTCAAATGTAAGGATCAAATTGAAGAGCTAACGGTGCAGGCTGCACTTGGACCCACGCATTGAAATAGAGTTTGATGATGAACAGGGAAACATCATCCAGTTCATTCTCTTCTCCCTTTTTTAACTGAGAACCGAGTCCTGAGTTACGATCCCAGGCATTACTCGAAGCCCTTATACGAAGTTCACCAGAAGTGGTTGTTTTGTCGATCTTGATGCGAATACGACTCATGACAAAATCGAATAAGCCCGAGTATTCACAACTGAACATAATCTAAAGCTAAGAATGCGACTACGAAAAGTCAAAATAAAAATCAGGGGAACATTAATACTAAGATGAGGCAAAGTAAACCAAACTTGCAAACACTATGAAATGCTCAAATAAGATTTAAAGTATACAAGGGCAAATTATAGTTATTTTAAGTTTTGGTGTTTTCAAAATTGAACTACAGACCAATGAGCACCTTGACGTTTTTTTTTCCGATAATCAAATTGATTGATGTCACATTTAACCGAATTTATAATGTGTTAGAGAAATACGTACTACTCAACAAGTTTGCTATGTGTACATTCCAAGTAATTTCTTATACCATATTTATAATTACAGTGAAATGATAATATCGAAAAACGGGTAAAACCTGATAACTTTGAAATGAAATAAAACAGAAAAAAAAATTAAGTCCAAATATTTTGGCTTCACATCCGAAAACCTTTATCAATGGGGAAAAAAGGAGAAGAAATATAAAGAAAAACAACCTATCTTGAGCAAATTATACTTAGAATAAAAGATTAAAAAACACATAAAGTACATAACATTGTATTTGCCTCCTCATTTTTTTCCTTTTTTTGAGGGGGGACGAGTAAAGGGATTTAGTCTTGGTGCTAAGGGGAAGGGGCAAACTTTATTTTCTTCAGTCTTAACAAAACATATACACTACCGTTATATATATTTATATTATACTTCAGTTACTACTACTACTACTACAACAATACGCTATAGCACAAAGTCACCTGAAGCCAACGCAAATACGCACGCTCCTTCTTCATCCCATTTTATTCAACACCTCCCTCATTGCACCTTCTCAAGAAGTACCCACTTCCCTTAAATGTTTCCTTATGATATCCTTCCACCTCAAACGTTGAAGACCTGCTTTTTATTTGGTTCTAAACACTTAGAAGGATAATCTTTTGCTATCTGTCATCCTTCATCAGCAGAGCGTGTCCTAGCTATATCAAACTTTCTCTCATCATAGCCCTAGAAAGTGGGATTGAACCACACTTTCCTTACAGCTTACTGTATGAGATACGGTCACTCAGTCTGGTATCTAAAACAATCCGTCGGCTTTTTTTCTCCAAAACATCTATCAAATCTTCCCCCGTTTTTTGAGGGCCCTTGCGTCGGAACCGTTCGGAACTTATTTTAACATCTTCCTCCACTGTCTTTACTAATAATAATAACTGTGTAAATGAAGCTGTCCACTTGATTGATCTTCTTGTTACCCAACATCACCTTTCCATGTTCACTTATTCCTAACCTTAGTGACTTAATCTTCTTAACATTAATATTCAAACCTATTCTTGCACCCTCTAACTTGCAAAACCTAACCTATTAATTTATATATTTTGGAACACCTTCATCTAGGATGTTTAAATTATCAGCATAATCTAAGTTCAGGAGAGTTTCACTTCCCCAGTTTATTCCTTGCTCTCCTATTTTCTTTGCTGTGTTCCTCAAGACAAAGTTTATTAAATGATCCATATAAATCGGAATAGAACATAAATCTGGGTAATTCCTGATTTAATACGAAACGAGCAAGTAGCCTCATTTCCTAACCTTAACCACAGCAATGTCATTTTCGTACATACCACTAATCAGTTTAATGTATTTGTCTGGCATGCCATACAAGGATAAGGCCTTCCCCGAAGCTCTTCTATCAGCTGAATGAAGCACTTGCTCATAATTTATAAAAATGAGAACTGAGGGTGTTTGACGACTAAGGCATTTTTCAATTATTCATTTAAAAGTGAAAACTTGGCCGACATATCCTCTTTTCTGTCTTAAACCATGCTGTTCTTGTCTCAAAATTTATCTAAAGCATCTGAAAGTCTGAAAACAATCATTATACTAAGTAGTTTGCTACCTACAGAAGCCAGGCTAATGCCTCTATGATTACCAAACTCATTTTTTACCACCTTCCTTATACAGGGGTTTAATTAGTTTTCCTAAAATCACTAGGTAGTTCCCTTTTTTCAAAAACTGTATTCATAATCTTCAGTAACTTATTTCTAATATCACAACCACCATATTTAAGACACTCATTTACCATACTATCAACACCTGGGGGTTTATTGTTTTTTAATCCCTTTAGTATTGTTGGTGATTCTTCCTCACAAAATATATCATCCCCCATATTCAAATTTTCAAAAATCTTTTCATTCTCCTCTATACCTTTTCTTATAACTCTATCTTGGTTTAGCACATTCTCAAATTGTTTTGCCCATCCCTCTTTATCTCCATCCTTATCACTAATTGTGGCCCCGTTCCTATCTTTAACTGGGGCAAGTCCATTTTGATTTCTCCCTCTCAATTTATTAACATGCCACTACGATATTTTATTGTTATGCTGTCTGGCCGCATCTTCCAGATCTTTGGTAATTTTATCGATGACCTCCATTTCACACCTCCTTAGTTCATATTTTAATGTTTTCTACACTTTCTTTACATTCCTCTTGTGTTCATATGATCTATCACACAGATAATTCTTTTTATTTTAGCCCCCCCCCCCACCACCATCTTCTCAATCAAACATAAAGCGTTTTCACTAATATTCCTAGTCGTTCTTAACTTTCTTCCCTAAGACAATATCAGGGACTTCTTCTACATCTTCTACATTGTCGAATTTTAAACTTCCAGTTTAGTATTCAACTGTTCCTGGAAACCTTACTTTTCAAATTCTCATCCTGGAGTCTATCAACGTCATAGCATCCAGGATGGCAGTTACCCTTCCTAAATATCAGCTTTAAATTAATCCTAGACGATACTCGATGGTGATCTTTACTTTTAACATCAAAGACGGCTCTATATGAGTCGGTTAAGCAACGGCATATACTACTATGAATGTTACAACGCATTCTTTAGTCATAAAACGAGCGATTAACGTTCTATTATTAATACTTTTAGCCTAAACAGGTCATAGCAACTTCCTAATTCATCATGTGCCCTACTCCCTTTCTATGTACCCAATCCTTCCTGCCTGGGTAAATAAATTCTGTATCACCCAATTTCATGTTTCTTACCCCCCCCCCCCCCAGGAAACTAGTTTCTGAAATGCCAATTTAGAGCAGGGACTAACATATCTTCTCAAGTCTACCTGTAGCACTTAAACCGGCTTAGAACTGGACACCAAGAAGTTCCTGGGACCTCCAGTTGAATGGAGGCTTTGTGTAATCTTGAGCCCGTCTTGATCGCAACATGGTTTTCCACATATGGTTTTCATATGTACAATATGTATGTGTTTTTGGGATAACTTTTAAATTTTTTTAGGTAAATTTTAATTTATTGCTTCACTCATTCTGCTCGTAAGCTCATTTTATCGTTTATGCTTTTATCTATCTTTATTATAGGCACGAAGCTAATTCATGAAACACCATACGCCTCAGTTTTGCTTCCTGAATTTTATGATACTCATTGCCATTATTGCCTCGCGTACGCTATTTTACCTATGGCATGTTCCTGTTGTACTTTGGTAAGATATTTCAGACAATTATGATAAGCCGAGAAAACACGGGTATATGGTTTCTCAGCTTGTAGATATGATCATGGAAAAATAGTGTAATATTCAACCAAAGAGAGTGGGAAACGTATAAGAGTTGGGTATTCGGTCATTTAACATGGGGAAGATAGGGGTTGTACACTACTAGTGCCACTTCCAGTGTAGCGTCTGGTGACTACTAAGATTTCAAAGAAAATTGACTGCTCAGTGTGATATATCTGCAATAGGGTTAGGCTGAAATTTCTATATAAATAACAATTAATGAGCATTGTCAATATTCAAGAAATACTCTAAGTCAATATTCAGTCTGCATTCAGAAGGCCTAGGCTAGGTTGGGTAAATCTTAGCAGTTTAAGTAAGCTATTTGACTTTAAGCTGGTATGTGTGGTAGCTGGAAGCTGATAGGATAGAATTCTGGTGTTTTTGTGTTGCGGAGCAACACTACTGCTTTCGTAGTTTTTTTTTTTTTTTTCACCGTGATCAGCGACCTGTAGCTCCGAAGTGGTAAGAGTTAAAAATTTGAGATTTTTCAGAGGGAAGGGAAACGTGAAACAGAGTAAAAAAGTTCTAGAGAAGTTCCTAAAATTTCTAACAGTTTTCCATAAAAAAAAATAAAACCGTTTTTTTCTTAGAAACTCTGCGTTCGATGTTTGGCGTCAAGTTAAGACGACCCTAGCTTCGGAAATAAACTTGTTAGAAATACAGTTATGCTGAACTCATGTAGAACTTTCATTTGTCTCTTCGAGAACCGGAGCACAAAATTCCGTAGCTCTTACAGATTTCCCGGAAATAATTCCGGAAAAGTCCATCTCGTTCCGATTTTTTTTGGAATTTTCTCAAATTTTCGATTTTGATGTTTCTTATATTTTTATCGAGTAGTGCTATGAAAAGTATGCAAGAAGAAGTGAAGTGTTCTATATACCAAGTTGCTTCGTTCTCTAAGAAATAATTTCCGAAGTTTCGACGTTCTAGAGGTAACTTCTGTTCTGGACCAGCTAGAATTTTTTTTCCAACGCGGTTCGACAGGTCTCGATCTCCTAACAACTGAAGCTTACAATAGTTTCTCCGAAATAAAATTCCTTCTGTGGGTTTTTCTATTTGAAAGTTTTGTCATGCCCTCGGGGCAATTTAAATTTTTTGGTGAATTTGGTTTGTTTTATATTTTCCTAGCTTAGACCATCAAAAGTTAAGCAGAAAACTATAAGACGTTATTTCCGTATCTCTTTCAGATTTCTCGGAAATAATTCCCGAAATGTGCGTCTCGAAACATAATACTTCGAATTGGCGTCAAGTTAAGACGACCCTAGTTTCGGAAGTAAACGTTTTAGAGATAAAATAATTATGAACTCATATAGAACTTTTATTGATGTTTCTCGTTTATTTCTGGACCAGCTAAACATTTTACCAAACTCAGTTTAGTAGGAGCTCGAAATAAAACCATATCAAAGATGCTTCAAGATAACAATCGAAGCCGCATTAGAAAAATGTCCTCTGAAGGACATAATGGAGACTGTTGCTCCGCAACTGTGCCCTAAGGAACAGGGCACAGTTGCTGCAACACTTCCCGTTGCACAGGCAACGGAGGTCTAGTTTTTTTTTACCCTCTCCTGCTTTTGTAGTACCTGAAAAGATAAGTATGATACAGTTTTGGGTCCAACCAAGCTGCAAAATACCATATGGCATTGGTGTTTTTTATTGTTAACACCAGTGCTACCATCCACTTTTATAGGTTCCCTATACTCTTTGTATCTAACTCTTATATTAAATATTTGAAATTTGAACGATGTCTGTAAGAACTATAGAACAAAGGTGAAAGCAAATGAATATGAAAATTGGATGAAAAAACTGCCAACTAGATTTTTTCTTGTACTTAAGTTTGGTCTGTCTAGGCCAAGCAGCTGTATTTACAAGGTGGAAGCTGCCTTTTAGCTGGTATGTGAAAAGAGCAGACGTGATTAAATTTATGTAAGAGGAGGTTTGAACTCAGACAACGCGAAAATGGGCAAATTCTGTGGAAAATCTAAGAAATTACAGTACAAATCAGAACAATCTTAAGATCTTGCAGGGGGCCATGTGGACTTAGTAGGTATGAACTTACCATTCACCATAGCATAGGTAGCGCTTATTGCGCTGCCTAAATGAAGAGCGAAGTGGGCTCTATGTGTTTTTATTTTTTCGCCGAAACACTTTGTATGGAAGCACTTATCGTGAAAACAAGCAACAAGGGGCTTGTTTGATTGGACATTGAAAGTTCTAGTGTCCTTTTTAAGAGACAAAAGTGATTGGAAGGCTTACAGTCCCCCCACGCCCCTTTTTGCTCTGATTAAAATTTTCAGATTGCTGTTTTTCTCAACATAGTTGAATGGTCAAGTAACTATGCCTTTGGGGATGACATGAACCATCACAGCCCTTGGGGGAATGGCTCTAAGTTGTGCACTGCCCATTGTCAACATGTATTGGGAAAGAGGGCATGTTTAATTCTTGTTCTCCAGAAAAGCTAAGTGTATTGAGTGAAGCTTTCACAGAATGTTGAGGGCTGTATCGACTAAAGCAAATAACACTATGCTCATGCAGGTTTTTAAAAGAGCGTGTCTCTAGAAAGGCTTAGGATATTGAGATGAAACTTTCAGCGCACGATGAGGCGGGTGTTCAATTGACCAAAAGGCAATATGTACACAGTAATAATGCTACTGTTTCTACTACGACTACTACTAATGTTAAAAGTATTAAGGTGAAAATTTCAGGTAGGAGTTGAATTAAATCAAAACTATGTGCATACAGGTTGTCAAAATGGCGTATCGACAATATCTAAGGAACGACTTAGAGTATTAAGTTGAAACTTTTTGGTATGTTGAACTAATCAACTGGTACTTTATGCGTACTACTGTTACTTTTACTACTAAGGATTAAGGGTATTAAGGTGAAAATTTCTGGGAATGTTGAGGGGGCTGTTTGATTTAATCGAAACACATTGTGCGGACGAAAATTATCAAAAGGGTGCATCAGCTATATCCCAGGAACAGCTCAAAGTATTACGTTGGAGTTTTCAGTGCGTGTTGAGGGGGATGTTGAATTAATGAAAAGGCACTATATATGCAACTACTAGTAGTAGTAGTAGCAGTAGCAGTACTACTGTTGTAAATACTACTATTGTCAAGACATTAAGGTATTAAGGTTAAACTTTCAGAGATTATTGGGGGGGGGGTGTTGAGCTAAATTGGAACATACTATGTAAATGCAGTTCGTCAAAAGAACTTATCTTAAATATTCTAGGATTGACGTAGGGTTATTACGTTGAAACTTTCAGGGCTTTTTGAGGGTTGTGTTTAACTAACCAAAATCTACTACGTAAACATTACTACCGCTGCTTCAACTACTATTACTATTCTTTAGGGAATGTTGAGGGGGACTGTTGAATTGGAAGACTGAGGTCATAAGGTGGAACGTCAACCGAATGCTGAGAGAGATGTTTAACAAAGTAAAAATAAACTATGTGGTGCAGGTTATCAAATACGCGTATCAGCAATATCTTGGGAACGGCTTAGAGTATTAAGTTGAAACTATCAGGTCATTTTGAGGAGTTTTTAAACTAACCAACTGGTACCAAGTACATACTGCTACTGCTAGTATTACTAGAAAGGCTAATGCTACAAGTACTAATATGTTTAAGGATACTATGATGAAACTTAGGTAATATTGAGGGGGTGATGAACTAAAATCAAAACGTGCTATGTGCATGCAGGTTGTCGAAAGGGCGTATCAATACTATCTCAGGAACAGCTTAGAGTATTAAATTGAAACTTTCAGGGCATGATGAGGGGGGATGTTCAACGAACCAAAAAGACGAATCAACGAATCAAAACTGAGAGTTTGCAAGCTAGTACTATTACTAATGCAATTACTACATCTACGTCTAATACTACCACCGAGGCTGAGACTGTTAAGGTGTAACCTTCAGGAAGTCTAAGGAGATGTTGAACTAAATAAAAACACACTATGTGCATGTAGGTTGTCAAAAAATCGTATCAGGAACAGTTTAGAGTATTAAGTTGAATTTTTTAGACATTTTGAAGTGGATGTTGAACTAACCAAAAGGTGCTATGTTCATACTACTGCTACCTCTAATACTTCTACTACTACTAGCTAAGGGTATTAAGGTGAAACTTTCAGAGAATGTTTAGGGGGAAGTTAAACTAAATCAAAACACACTATTTGCATATACTACCCTTACAGCTTTTTTGTCTAGGATGAAAGTTCCTTTTCAGCTACTTCAGGTTGGATCTAAATTTGTAAATGATAAGAATTTTCTGAATAAATATTATTTTGATATTATATTGTGCATGAAGGAAGCTGAGAGGGTGGCTGTTTCCGAAGAACGTGTTAAATTTAATACGCGGAAGCCTGAATGGTCATGGGATCCGGGTCTAAAATCAGTGAAAAATAAAGCCAAATTTTGGCTACGTATTTGGTTTTCTTGCGAACGACCACGTAGCGGTGTAGTATTTCAGCTTTAACAGAAAACTAAATTAGAGTATAAAAAGTATTTACGGTCTGCAAAATCTAAAATCTGCAAATTCCCGTCATGTAATTTAGATTGGGAAAATGTGGTAGATTCAAATAAAATCGATGATTCTTCGTCAACAAGTAGCCCAATTAGTCCTACTGCTTGGTGCAATTATTACGACCAGATTTTCAACACTATAAACTATTTTGTTCATGCTACTTTTATGAGGTTTCTTATTTCTGCGCTTCCCATATCACTCTGCCAGAACCAGATCCTTCCAGTTAATTTAGTTTCGATGGCACAAGCTATAAAGAAGCTTAAGTCTAGCTCTATTGATTGTGATGGTATAATTGCCGAACACCTAAATGTTGATTGTCCAGCTCTAGTCCAACATTTACAACTTCTGTTTCAAATGTGCTTATGCACCTCGGTTGTGCCTGAAAGTTTTTTGTGCGGAACAATTACTTCGATCCTGAAAAGAGGAAAGATTCCGACTGAGTGTGCATCTTACATGCCAATAACGGTTTCCTGCGATATAATCAAAATTTTTGAGTAACTTCTCCTCCCATCAGTTAATTCTTCGGCATATTTTGGTGAAAATCAGATTGGGTTTTCAGCTGGGGTAGGTTGCCAGCAGGCTCATCGAGTTTTGGCTAATGTTCTTACTGAGGCTACTAAAAAGGGATTCGAGTTACATTTATGTGCTTTGGATCTCTCCAAAGCCTTTGACACTGTTACGCATTCCCAAGCTATCTTTTCCCTTTTTAGTCACGGTATCAACATATCGGTAATTTTTCTTCTTAGATATTGGTATTCATATTCCTTTTTGCGGATTAAAACGGATATGAGGGTTTCAGATAGCAAAATTCCAGTACGACGTGGGGTCCGGCAAGGGGCTGTCCTCTCCCCCTCTATTTTCAAACTTTGTATATCATCTGCCCTTTCCTCTATCCCACCTACTTGCATCCTTAATTCTTTAAATACTTCTTATCTTGCCTATGCGGATGATCTTCTTTTGATCAGTAGGACTAAAAAAGGGCTCTCTTTGTCTGTTTCAACAGTAGCATCTAAACTTCATGCGATTGGACTTTCTCTTAATCTTTCAAAGTGTGAATATCTTTCATTTAATAGTAATATCACTACTCCTCTAACCTGTGGATCTTTTTCTATCCCGTTGGTTTCTTCATTTCGGTGGCTGGGAATTAATGTTAGTAAAACACTAAAATCCTTACGGACTCTCGCTGTTGTTGATTGCAAGAAGAAAATCCAATTAAGTTACTCTAAAATTGTTGCTAACCGAGGTAGATACAATAGAAAGTCTCTTGCTAAATTATACTCGGTTTTTACAGATCATTCGGTTTTGTTTCTTTCTGGTATTTACCCTATTTTTCATAAAAAAGATTTCAGTTCAATTTGTTCTTATTATTTCCGGTTTTCCCGTTTTCTATTGTATCTGCCTCCATGGTATAGGAATAGGAGCCTCATATCTGTTTATAGCTTCCCAGATATTGAGTCGAAGCTCACGGAGCTTGCTGGCAAAATACCCCAATCTAGATATAAGTATCTACCCGCCCACAGAGGCCTTACTCGTTTGCTTTAGTTTCTTGTTTTTTCTGTTTTGTGTAGTTTTTGTTTTGTTTCTTTTATTTATACTCTGCTTTGATTTTTTGTAGCGGGTCAAAAATAAATTATTATTATATAGGTTGTCAAAAGGGCGTAGGAGTAATATCTCAGGGATGGCTTACATTATTAAGTGACACTTTTAGGGCATTTGGAGGGGATATTGAATTAAATTATTTAAAATGCACTGTGTGTATACTATTGCTACTACTGTTACTATTACTATTAGTACAACTATTGCTACTACTACTACTACTGAGAGTAAGGGTAGTAGGGCGAAATATTCAGGGAATGTTTAGAGGGATGTTTAAAGGAACTAAATCAAAACGCACTATGTTTCTACAGGTCTATTGTCAATAGAGCGCACATTAATTTGAAATTTTCAGACAGTGTTGAGAGAGGTATTGAAATAAATCAAAACACTGTATGTTTAATCCAACATTTTTGTCAATACACTGAAAATGGTGTTTCAGCAGTATCTCAGGAACGGCGTAGAATATTAATTCAAAGTTTCTAGGGCATGTTAAGAGGGGCTCTGAACGAACAAAACGGCACTATATGCATGCTATCACTATTAGTCCTACTATCGCTGTTGTTATAACTACTACTGTTAAGGCTAAGAATACTAAAGTGAAACTTCCAGGCAATGTTGAGGGGATCTTGATCTATATCAACTGTCATGCAAATGCATGGAAGTTGCAAGTTGTGCCCAGGAACTGCTTAGACTATTAATTTGAAACTTCCAACGCATGTTAAGGGGTTATTACTGATACTACTATGATTCCTACTACTTCTACAACTACTACGTGTACTACTCAGTCTAAGGGTATTAAGATGAAACTTTCAGCTGATTTTGAGGGAGACGTAGGACTTAATCGAAAGACACTATGCGGACGCAGATTATCAAAAGAGTATATCAGCTACACTCCAGGGACGGTTAGAGTATTAACCTGAAGCTCTCAGTGCCTGTTGAGGAGGATTTCAAACCAAAACAAAACACACTGTGTCAATGCAGGTTATCGAAAGGGCGTATCACCTATATTCTAAGAATAACTTAGAGTATTTAGTGAAACTTTAGAGGGATGTCAAATCATGAAAAGGCACTACTTGCACTATTTGCAGTGGTACGGGGGTCAGTGGCGTGACTCTGTGAGCTCAGCCAGAGTCGACCCAGCTCTAAATGGGTACTGGGAAATCTGGGGAAGGTAAACAGGAAGGTTTTGCGAAAGCACAGGATTGTTGGCCCCAACCCCCCATTGCACTTCCTGACTGAAGAGCCAAGAAACGGATATCAGCACCCCTGGTAGGGACTGTAAAAGTCCAATGCCGTATTCCTTACCTTTTTTTTACTTTTATACACATAAATTAAAATCCAGGCATAGTTTTAAAAGAAAGTAATAATTTTTGTATTACTTTTCGCTTCCAAAAATTGATTGCATTTTTTAATTGGGCAATATTTCTTTCCGAGTTTCTGATTTGAAGCAGCCATACTTTGAGTCAACCCATGGTATGATATAAACATTTTCCCATATGGACAGCTGGACCTTTAAATGCCCATAAATTGTTAAAAAAGGACCCTTGGATATTCATTAAGGCACTGCTTTCAGTCTAATATTACCAAAAACCTTCCGCCCTTTTTCCATAAATCCTCAGTGTCCTTTTTAATGGATGCACTCCCTCGCCCTCAATCTCATTTGTGCTAAAAGCATCACGTAGCTTAGACGATTTAGCGTATCCGTATTTATCATGGCTATATAAAAGATAGTTTGGTTCTAGCGATGCTTCCCACTATGGTAAAAAAAAAACTGGTTTTGACTATGGCTATAGATTTGCATTTAAATTTTGTAGCTGAATGCGTAATCTTTTCCTATGATCTATTAGTTTTATGTAAATTACCACCGTAGGCATTTTTAAAGGTTTGGATGGTATATTCATCTGTCCTGAGTTATTAGGGTATTGAAGTGTAGAACAACATAGTTTAGAGATTTTCGCTTATTGAGAAAATTGATTTATAGCTACGCATGTACCTATAATTACAAGAAGAAAAAAATCATCGAAATTTCTTTTTCAGGTGCCACTTAATGTTAACACTTTTTCAGTTTTAAACCAGGGTGAAGGAGAGTTTTCTCTTCAATGGTCCTAGAGACTCCAAAAAATCTGGAACATCTGTTTCAAAATATTGGGGGCTATTTTTTAAGAAGCAGAAAATCCTTATATCACCTAAAATCTAAACAATGTCTCAACTGTTCGAAATTGAAACTTATTATTGATCTTGTTTATCAAACAGTTCATGGTAACGAACTTTAAGTAAGGAGAAACTCGGCTAAATAGTAACCGAAACTCTAAAATACGGAGTTTTGATATCAATAGAATCATCAAAAGATTCAGCATATGCTGATTCCAAATATATAAAATTCACCAAGTTTAGTATTGCCCGTCAAAAATTACAAGCCTAAGAAAATTTGCCTGATTTTTGAAATAGGGGGGGGGGGGCGAAACACTAAAATTTAAGGAATCTTAATGAAAATCACGTCATCAGATTCTTTGTACCAGAGAACCATACCGTAGAAGTTTAAGCTCCTATATACTCCCTTTAACTCCCTTTAAGCAGTGTCAAGTAAACTTACCAGCTATATGTTCATAGTCCTTTGCTGTGCGATGCTCATCATTTGATTCTTCTTCAGGAGACAATGCTGCCTTAGCGAGATTCTGGTGACTCAGTAAACCTAAGCTCTGATTTTTTCAGTTTTTTAAATTATCAGAGGGATATGACTGAAGTATATCATAAGTCATCTGGCGGTTTGTGTTTGATTTGGCAAGTATCTCTTTCTTATAGTTTTCAGTAGGTAGCAAATGGTTACAATTGCAGACTGAGCTTCTTCCTTATGATATATTTAATATGCATCATTTAGTTGGATAATGGGGATAAGTAGTTTCGATATGTTCTTGCAGAAATTCTATACTAATGCATTGCTGTCACTAATGCATATAGTGTTTAAATTGTTAATGACCTGAATTTGAATCTACTGAGGAATGTCGTCTTCAGTGATGTGCTTTTTTCTTTACGGTTGTTATAATATCATAGATTCTCCAAACTGGTGATAGCTTGTTGCCTCTTTTGTTGGGTAACTTTTTGATCCGGGCTCGTCCGCTTCATTGCCTCAAAATCCCTGCTTCCACCTGTCTTGGAAGTTTAAGTGTTACATGATACTACTACTACTGACTACTTGCATCTAATATGTTTTATTGACATTGAATGTGTGGCTATCACCAATGGTGTTATTTTTCCAAAACTTTTGTGGACTGATGCATCGTCTTCAGATGCTTTAGTGAACCACCTGTGTGTTTGCTGAAGATGTTATTAGTTGTGGTGACAGCATGTCTACGTGTGAATGTAAGAGAAAGCAGGTATTTGAGTTAAATAAAACTTTCTTTGTTATTCTGATTTTTCTGTTGCACCAGAGATTCTTCCTTCTGCTCTGTCTTGTTGATCCTGTAAAGAATCAGTTGTCTAGGTATGCTTTCTTTATATGAATCCATCACATGAATCTGCTCGTTATTGGCTGCTTCATATGATCTATGGTGGATATAATTACGATTATCTTCAAACAACTGACGAAATTGCACTGACGTTATTTTTCCTTTTTTTGTTGAAATGTTCTGTTCAACACTTGTCAATTATGGAATTATTCGTGATTCCTTAATTGTGATTGGTCTGGTCCCAAAATAGATAAAGCGCCTGAGTGATTCTAGTTAGGCAAATAATTTCTGACCTATAGCTTTGACTGCAAGTATATCAAAAGGACTGAGACATGAGCTGTGGATTTTTCTGGTATCTCAACATATGAACATTTTTCAGTTTCTTTATAATAAATACGGTTCAGTGGAATTTGCCACGCTCATTCTGCTGGCAATTAATGAATATTTCTGGGTATTTCCGACCCATGTCTGTGCTCTGTTGCTTGATGGCAGTCAAGTGTTTTACCGTCCTAAATCATTTGAATCTGCTTGATATTCTTCAGAATCGTGGTATCCCCCTCTCCCCACTTTACTCTCGACTCCTTTTTTCGGTTTACTAGACAGTGTCTTCTGTTTTGACGGGGTTCTGATATTGGTCTGTCCTTTCTTCAGCAAATGATGATCCCCATGAAAGCATGTTGTCGGCTCCTCCTTTTTTTCGCATTGTGGTGACCTTAATAAATGCGCTTAGTTGTCATATTGGTCTATAACTGAAGTTAGGCTACTGACCTAGCTGTGTTAGCCACGTGTCCCACTGCAATTTTATGTAAACCAATACTTTTAAGACAACATGTTTTACCTATGGCGCTCTCAGCCCTTCCCTCTAAACTGGTTTGATTGTTATGCAGGGGAATTCTGCCAACTGATTTTCATTCTAATGAATACTTCATGTCTAATGATGTTCATGTTTGCCATCCTTTCATATCAGTCTATCTCAGAAGAAATATGCTCCTTCGTCAGTCTCCTCATCAATAAAATGATATTAAAAATTTTCTTATTTACCCTTATTGTACCAATATTTTGGATTTTTCCTTCAATGCAATCATGTAATTCGTGACTCATGTCATCTAAGAGTAGAGTATGAATATTCTTTACGGTTTTTATAAATATTTCAAAATAACTAACTTTGGGTTACCCTTGACTGAGATTCGTCCTTTACTAGGCTGCAGCTACCGCTGCACCCACGATTGCCTAGCAGTAATAGTGCTAACGAGATATTTTTGAATTATAATTTGTCTACGTTTCATGTACTCTTGTTAGGCAGAAACTCTGGTTAGGCAGAAACAAGTTTTAGAAACTGACCAGCTTTTTATATACTTTCTTTTATTGCATTGCCAATAAATAACACTCAACAAACCGAATAATCTTGCGCAGAGACGTTATTGAAATTATATTTGAGGAGGGAAGTGAGCAAGAATTTTGTTGGCATGTATGGGAAAAACGCTGCGTATATATTAAGTTTCCCATAATGAGGCAGAACGGGGGGGGGGGTCAAGCTTACAAAGAAGATATCTTTGTGGCATTGGGCTTTTTTTGTATTCGAGAAAATGCTGTATTTTTCCGATTATGACCAAAGTATGAGAGAATTGTCAACGTTTGTATATTTGTGGTCGTCTAATCGATCATGCAGCAAGGGATTTTGTGTCTGTCCTGGTTCTAGTTTGGAGGAGTCCCTTTGAAATGACTCATTTTTACTCATAATTCTGTTACAAGTGAAGGAAGGTTCCAATTTGCGAGCGTTGAAAACCTGAGCTAAGTGAAGTAAGACAATCCAGCCTTTAAGGAGGGCCGGGCTCAAAATACTGACGAAACAAGTTTTTGCTAGCTAAGAACTACCTAAAGCAGCTATTTCGCTAGTTTAGTAAATGGTAAATTCTGCAGGTCACTTTCTAAAACTAAAGACTCGGAGCCCAATACAGGAGAATCACTTATAGAGTCCAGAAGGTTATCTTTTGGGTTCCCAATGTGTACACGTTGGACATCGGATCTGGCTTTCTCTCATCAGATTTAGTGAAGATCAATAATTCGAAATTGAATTTTTCCCTTTTCTAGGAATATTTTACTTTATGGTACTGATCAAGAGTAAAAAAAAGAAATAATTCGAAAAAGATCAAAGGCTATTATATGGGCAGTTGTATCCCAACAGAGGCTGTCGTTTTATTTATACAATTGTCTTGTTTCAAATACAAAAAAGCACTTAATTAGCTTAGGTCATTCCAAAGATTAGTTTCAAAATTTTACCAAATTGTACACTAGAACTATACCTTGAGCCACGATTTTGTTAGGGGTTCTACAAAATTATTTGTATAGAATAGTTTTTTCTGGATTTTAACATGTGTTAAGTCAAATAACATTTAACCCCGCTGTCTGAAAGTATGTGGAACATATATTAAGAGTTTGATTGTAATCTTTGATTTTTCATTTCAGGTAATGTATTGTGGAAAACAATGCCAAGAATTGGCTATTCCTATACATAAACTGGAGTGTCGAATATTGCCATCTCTTATAATGCTAGATGTTGGAAAGATGGCGTTTCTTGCTACACGAATATTTGTACTTGCAATGAGTTTTGGCTTTGAAAAACTGAATGATTATGTACTGCAGGTCAATTCAGATGTGTCAGGCGACGGTTGTGAAGATAGTGGTGTTTATTCTTCTAGTAGCTACTTACCTATATTGTACCTTGTTCATAACCGGAAGAAAAGAACCCAAAGTGATCTTTTCAAACGAAGTGTTTTATCAATTGTGATCGCGGATCTTTTTTTCAATGAGGAAGTAATTACAGAAGCTTGGAGAAAATTAGCTGCTGAACTTATGCTCTTACATTTAATGAACTTGCCGTGCAATGCACATGAAATCTCCGAACTAGTTTTTAATGGTGAAGATGTTCGTTCCAGCTCCCTAGAAGAAATAGGTGCGGCTGCGTTTGCGACTTTAAGTTTGCTCAACCATTCCTGTAATCCGAATGTTGTTCGACATTGTTGTGGCACGACTGGTGTTGTCACTGCCATTCGCACAATTAAAGGTGGAGAACAAATTTTCGATAACTATGGCTATCATTTTGCCATGCATGACTACTCATATAGAAAAAAAGTTCTGAGTGAACAGTATTTTTTTCGTTGCAGCTGTGAGGCTTGTGTTAGAAGTTTTCCTAAGTATCCTGATATTGAACCAGTCGAATCGGTCCAATTACCAGGGGATAGTCCAATTGGTAGAAAACTGGAAATTGTTAGTTCATCTTTTATGGTACTGCTTGAACAATTTGTTGCTATGAAGATTGACGAATCCACCCTAGATGATCCGCTAGTTTCCGAGATTTATTCAAATTGTGCCGAGCTCCTTTATTTGATGGACACATCTGGAGCCCCGTTTCCATCTCAGCTTTATTGTGATGCTCAAGAGGTTCTTAAACAAATTCTCAGTATGAAAGGGAATGTTCGAATTTGATGTCATAAGTAGTTTGTTTTTCCCCTCTTCAAGTTACGTTGATAAATTATAGTAAATGTCACCTAATTTTGGCGTAATGCCCAATTGAAATATAAAAGTTCTTCTACAACGATTCTTTCTTGGAGTGATCTTTGTCGCAGTAAGAATATAGCAGCATGGCCATTATTAGGAGTGACAAGACGGTTTTGAGACAACAAGGCTGTTTTTTCTTTTTGTCTTTGTCTTTCTCATCTAACTTTTTTTTTCATGACTTCCAAAAGGTAAGGAATAGACCATAGTCAGCCAGGATTCTGTTTTGGTAGGGGCCCAACTCGTTATATTCGGGGACCCTTCAGTGTCCGCCCTCCCCATTGCTGCGCTACTGGAGAGCTATTTATCAGGATTTTCATGAAGTTTGACACAGAACTTGCGAAAGAAAATTATAAGACTTTCTTCTTCTCTCTTACAAGCTATTTGAGTGGTTTGACTCAACGCGCTGACATGTCCAAATTTTCAGGTTTTATCTTAAGTAAACTCAACCTGTCAGGTGGTATGGTAACCAAGAAGAGTGCCCAAAGGCATTTCTCAAAATTTTGTTTAAAAGAAACAAAAGGGAAAGATAGGCTATTACTTTCCCTGAAACAGTCGTGTTAGATTTTTTTTTCAAGTAAGGAAAAAAAGTTAGATTTAGATTTTAGGCAGTTTTAGAAACGTTGTTTCACGTCTAATGATAAAGATTTGTCTAATTTCAATCTAACGCCGAATTGTATTGCTTGAGTTTAATACTTTATTTTTGAGAACCCACTATTATGAAAATCTGATTCATTGATAATATTCAAATCTGGTGCAAATTCAGGAGAACAGATGACAACTTGTAATTCTAAGGGGTCTGGTAGAGTAAAACTGTTCGTCTGATGGAACGCACAATATAGCCACATTAATAAAATAGAGATTTTTTGATTAAAAAAAAAGAAAATCCTTTACAAACTTCCTGAAGTCTCGTTTATTTCGACAGGCAGGCGTAGGGGACATTTTGGGAATTGCAGTAACAATAGGAACGTAAAAATATGGTCAATGAACCATAAATGGCCTTCGAAGCGTTTACGCGTTTTCTAAGACCATAATATAAACACTTCAGTTTTATAACCTATCTTGCTTACATGGTCCTTAGTTTAGGACACAAGCTGAGAGGCAGTTTAACTTTGATATGGCAGACGGTTGCATTCGACAGAAACGGATTAATAATTATGGCCAAAGACGATTTGGAGCAAACAAGCGTTTTATCGTCGACAATCGCGTCCAATGGATCGAAGGTCTGTGTTGATAATATTTAACAAAGATTTTTGTATAGCCCCTTCGACACTTTTGTGTTCTGGCTATGGTTTTTGCTGAAGTGCTTTTGAGACCAAAGATTCCCCAAGTCTGCAACATACCTCGATGAACAAAGAGAGGGGGTAAATTATAGTTAGAAAGCCACTTTTCTATCTGAACCGTAAATTTTCGTTCATTTACCGAGTGATATTTCACGAGCCCCTGTAGTTCAATCAATTGAAGAGCCTAGGAGTTTAAGATATATCTATTGTCCATGTGTTCCATTGATAGGGGGCAGGGTGGACTATGGACTCAGTTCAAATTTCCCTCTTTATGTGAATTTCTCCATTTTTCTAGGCAGTTTATGGTGTTATGAAAAGACTAAAGCACTATTGCACACGAAATTTCTACGTTTCCTCCGAAAACTTTAAACTTGGCGACTTGTTCAATCTAGTAGTTTTTCAGCGTTAGAGGTAAATCACGGATATTCATAAGTTTTGTTTATAACGTTTTATGAGAAAAAAGTTCAAAATTCTATCAAACTATTAAGTATAACGGTTGTAATGCTATATTGGCTATTTTTGGATTTTCCTCTGATGCTAGTATTTTGGCTATTTTAAAAATAAAGATTGAAACCTTACTAATAACATTCTAAGCTTGCAACTTCGTTGCAAGCTTAGCTAATTTTTTAGCTAATTATCAAAATCTGTACAATCCGTTTAATCTCAAGAATATGCGTAGCTCTTTTTTTTTACTCAATTCACCCTCATCTGATTTTTCAAGCTGCTTGTTTCTGTTTCGCCTTTTCTCTTGTCTGGATTTTGAGATTTATCTAGTAGAAGAACTGAGAGTATGTGTTGGCTCCTGGTGGCTTGGTATTCAAATTCAAACTTCTGCTCCATACTTGATTACCGACCTAATCTTAGTCTCAAACAGTGCTTCTGTAACTTAATATCTCCATGACCTTCTGACTTGAAGGAACTACTTAGAACCATTCCTATTACCCTATTCCCCCCTTTTCAACTAATTCTGCCCCACTTACCCTCCTTTGTTAACCTATTACCCAAGTAAATAAACTCATCCACAATAGGCAAATTTTCTATTCCATACCTTCTCAATTCCCTCAAAAACCAAAACTGCTGATTTACTAACTTTTTCACTCCTGAAGAATTGTAATTAAAATATTTGGAAGGCATTTCCACTGTACATTGCTCCATCCCCTCCCCCTAATGTGCAAATATGTAGACAAAATTATAGATTTTTCAACTGTTTCGCAATGTGTCACTTTCATTTCAACGGAATTACCTGTGAAGTGAATCATGGCAAAACCAAGAGACAGAAAAACTTTTTTTGAGTTAAGTTGAGTTTCGCTTAGCAAATTGCACACATACACAAAAATTCTATGAAATGCTAAGAAACATTTTACGGAAAATATTTTTCTCCGTTTAAAATATACAGACAATCAAAATTCCTACATTTTCCCATGTCTGCATATATGTTTGGAGGGGTTTCGGGCGAATTGGATAGTTTTTATTTTCTATTTACCGCTGAATGTAGTAGAAATTAGAGGTAGAAGTTCAGAGTGGCTGTTCAGAGTCATTCGTCGTATTGTATAGTTTCACGTGCGCCATAGCCACCAAAAACGATACGGCAAACCCTCAGAAGAATGGCATAATTTGCTATTTTAATGGGTATGAATGTGACGTTGATTGTAATGCATACACTCGATGATAGTTTTAAATTATTTTTAATTGACTTCTAAAATAAAGAAAAAACAAATTATAGCTAAAAAATGTTGAGGCATTTTTGGAATTAACCTTAGACTTCCCTTATCATTTAAAAATTTAGTATGAACTTATTAATTTTACTGCCAGCAAGAATTCCGCGCCTTGTGTGGAGGGATAAGGGTTACTCCCACCAGCGTTTTTCTTTTCTGAACAACCTTCCTGGAGATTTGGGTCTAAAAAGAATTTAGAATTATTAACGGATTACTGGAATAATAAATTACCTAAGTTCATCAAATGGCGAGCTCATGTATATAATAATGGTTTATTACACAAAAACTGCACCTACAGTATGTCCTGGGTCAAATTTGCCATTGTGTTGGATATTACATATAGAATTGGTATTTTCTTTTTATAAATAGGGATTATTCGTAAATATCGTTGTTGTAGAGATATCTGAAACCTAGTAAAAAACAAACCATGGCATGTAGTATCAGGGTTGCAACAGTAGATAGCAACCCAGTAAGAGATGATTACGTCCCATACCTTGAAATACAATTGTCCATAACTCCTAAAAATAGTGTTAGATTGAAACACCGAGAACCACCTTGTGCGGAGGTCCTATATAAGAAACTTACAGTCCCTTGGCTTGAACAAGAAGGAAAATCCACTGCCTGAAAAACAAGAAAAGTGGCTGCGACCACGATATTCTGCGTTGAAGGTATTTTTTTTTTCATTTTTGTTCCTCCGTAGCTAGCGAGGCACTGAAACATCATGGAGGGCACTGGAATTAACGGTCATAGAAAGAAACGGAACACGTAATGACATATCCAACCCAAGCTCAAAGAGAACTGGTGCCGACAATGAAGAGGTCGGAGTTAGAGTTGGCTTAAAATTTTGGAAACTCCTTCAATTTGACTTTTGATGGAAAACAAAGTTGCTAAAGCAAGAAGAAAAAAGAAAGTCAGGATCTGAAGAAAAATTAGTCATTCAAAGAAACAGAGCTTAACACTAAAAAGGCTGATTTATTACAACATAAGGACACAACATATGAGGACTTCCATGCAACAGTGCGGTTTAAAGCCAAGTACCTTTAGTCAGGGCCAACGGTCGTATCCACAATGTTACAACAAGGCATTTATGAGTAGGATTTATTGAGAAAGTTATATAGTAAAGAATGGACTCTAGCCTATACTAAATGATATATTAAAATAGAATAAGATAATAAACAATTTTGATTAATTTGGTATTTCAGGATCAGACGAAAATGTGAAAACAAGTCGAAAAGAGTATAAAAATAGAATAGAACTTGTTAGAAATTAATAAAATAAAGTTCTATCTAAACCAAAGCTCGTATTGGGTGACGGACCGCAGTGCCCCGAATATGGAAATTAATTATGATGAAACGGATAAACAACAACAGATGAAGTAAAGTGCAAACTAAGAAAATAAAAACTGATATATTTAACAAGATATGTTTACAAAATATAAGTAAAAACCAATATAACAACTGAGTAAAGCACAATGTTATCAAAAATCGATTAATAAAGAAACTGATTAATCAAAAACAGGAAAAGAAAATATAAAGAAAAAAAATGGGACAAAACCAAAGTGTTGCTCACGTAACCCAATTACACACATGAACAAAGCCTGTGGTTTTTATTTACTTGGAAATTTTTCTTTAAAAAATAGCTAGTCTGTGGATTGGTTCTGTAAACCTTGTGAAAGTGCTTTTGAATTTAACCTCGATGATGATTGATGACAACTAAACCTATGTATGTGATAAAATGTATGTGTTAAAATATTAAACACAACAAAAAGGTTTCGGATTTGCTTTAGCGAGAACAAGTAAAACACGATCTACATAACCATCGCTGTTACCCAAAGCACCTTTCAAAGTGTATCATTGTGTCATGTTAAAGTATTTGTATCAGATAAAGGTTGAGATGGGTAGGGCACGTTTTGGGGTTGAAGGATGACATATTGCCAAAGATTTTCCTTTTCAGCCAAATGTATTGGGCCAAAAAATTTGCTCAGAACCGACACTACTTTTTAGGGACTTCAGGTCATTTTTGGAAATTACCATTAATTTGTTTCAGAAATAACATTTTACTATTAAGACTAATTTGAATATTAATTGCAATTCCTGAACCAGCAACAAATGACAATTTTTCTCTCTTGTCAGTTTTTATTTAAGCGCATTTTTTTCAATTTTTGGTTACTGTGGGCCATGTTTTGTTCTTTTCTAACTTGCACCTATTGGTGCAACCATGATATTTGTACAAATCAAAGGCTGCCAGGAACGATTCGTCATTCTATGATGTATAAGAGTGTTGTTATTAATGTTAAAAGTAAACGGCTCATAGACATCAAAAATGAAAGTACACGTTGAAAAAGAAAAAAACTGCCACTTCTGGATTATTCCAGAATGGTAAGTATTTTCTTAATTAACCTTAATATTAAAATTATAGTCTGAAAATAAATTTTAGGGAATTTAGAAAAATAATCTAGAAATCCTTTAAAATGACGTCAGATGGAAAAAATTACACCTTTGAAATGGCCAAAATCTTACACAGAAACTTACAATTCCAGTACTTGAACAACAATGAAATTCAAAATTGGTAGTACTTATGTATTTTCATTGGCTGTTCTGGTCAATATTGGATTCATGGTACTAAAGCAAAAGACAGTTCAAATTTCCCTGTGAATGTTCACCAAAGTCGAAATGTAAGCCTCTACATAAGCCCCCAAAATAATATAGCCATTATCCCCAACGCAGATCTATGTAAGACAGCACTGCCTCACATACTAGTCAATGTTCCATCTGCAGTTGAAAATATTGATGCTCGTTTAGCTACTCGTGACACGTGAAGATCTGCTTTTAAAAATTCTATCTATAATGGACACAATATAGTTTTGGCTTTTATTCTTGGGAGACATTTGGATTCTAGTTTTGAAAGCCGAATCATTGCTGAGAATGATGCTTTAATGACATTATACAAGACAACTTTATTGATACATACCAAAATCTTACTCTCAAGTCAGTTATGTTATTGAAATAGGCCGATACATATTGCAAAAGAGCTAAATTTGTGTTAAAAGTTAACGATGATATTTATTAGCATTTATATAACCTGTTGAAAATGCTGAACCTGTTTGGAAAGAAAAGGTTGATTGGCGGCAGCTTATTTTGTATGGAAGCTCCAAATCGTTCCCCGTTTTCAAAATGGTACTACCCGAAGGATATTTTTCCAGGTTCTGTGTATCCTCCCTTCTTGCCAGGCACTACATATGTTATGAGTAAGGATATAATTCATAGCCACTACAAAACCGTATTATCCCTTAGCGCATTTGGACGATGTATTTTAACGGGTATTGTTGCTAAGAAATTAAACATTTCTCCAGTTCATTTTAGTCTAATCAATCACAATAAAGTGGAGCTCAAAGCATGTGAATATAAAAAGTATGATGCTGTGCATCAAGTGCAATCTTCTGAGATGAGATTTATACGGAGTGAATTTCGGCTACATGGCTTTAGTTGTAAGGCTCATGATTTAAAAAAATGGAAGCTAGTGGGTGCAATAAAAATACTTCTAAATTGACAAAATGACAAGCCATAAAAAAAAAAAAAGAAGTTTGATTAGAAAGTACTGTAATTAGCGAAAATTATTCTGAAAATTTTGTAATAACAGCGTAGACCAGAAATATTCGTATTTATCAAAAGGGATTAAGGATCAATTTCAAATTTTTACCACAAAAGTCGTGTTTATGGCACCGGAGATTATGCATCATTTTTATTTCCGCTTTTTTCTCGTCTTTCCCCTAGAACTCATTCTGTATTTTTCTGAAGGCTCAATGAAAGCTGACTCCTTACTTTCAGTTGAAAAAACTTTTTTTTTCAAGAGTTGGAGTTTTTTAAAGAATTCAATATCTATTTTTCTGTTTTTCATGTTTTTTTTTTTACAAAAAGAAAAGACATGTTTTGATTTTTTTTTGTTTTCCACACTAAACTTATTTTTTCCTTCAGTTCGTGTACTGCCTCCTAGTTCAGCTCCATAATGAGGTGTCTTATCTCCCCTTAATTGGAGTTGATTAGAAAAATAAGTTTTCAACTGAAACTAAGGACCAACATTAAAACTGAAAACTAACAGAAATTATTTTGTTTATAAAAAAAAATGTCCTGACGGTGTTATTTCTAAATTAAATTTTAATCAGAAACAAGCTAAGATTAATTTAAAAAAAAAAATTCCGAGGGAAGTAAAGAGCGAAGTTGAAACTTAAAACGAACAAAAATTATTACTTCACAGCCTGTCTAGCATCTAGTGCAAATAAATCAGCAGTTGATATTATACTATGTTTGTAGCATGAAAAAAAACTAGTCTTTCCTGGAAAAAAAACAAGTAAAAAACAAAATTATTGACTTAGGATTCAAAAGTAAATACGTAGCCTTAAAACAACAAACTAATCCATGACGCTTTTCAATTTCCTACAGGAGCTGTGGCATCAGTTAACTTTCAGTATACAATTAAAAGTTATCTTAAAAACTTAGGTATGAAAATAATAAGTTTGAAGTCATTACACAGTATATAAAATAATGAATTGATCTTTCAGGTACCATCTTGGTCTCACCTAGTATTACTCGAAATGAAGAACATATCAAGCGTAATACGAACTCTGGAAATACAGTTATTTCTCTCTATAAAACGGAGAATTATAAGTTGTGACACAAATTCAAACGCGAGTCTGTAGTCTTAATACTAATAAATTCCCTCACTTTGAATTTGTCTACAAAATAATCATGTAATGTCCTTTTTAGATCCAAAACGACAATAAATCATTGAACTGAGCTGATTGTGCAGAAGTGATGCCGAATTAAGCGAAAACAAAAATAAAGCAACAATCTGAAAATGCTTTACTTTTATACTGTTAAAAGTGTCCTTAAACGGTTTAAGTTTACCGTACAAAAACTCCTATATTGTTTTGTGTTTTCAGTAAAGCGCTATTTTTCTGTAATTCTTTAAACATAGGGAAATATCAACTGTTGATTTATTGCACTAGTTTTATTAATATATGGAAGATAGGCTGTGAAGTAAAAATTTTTTTTCGTTTTAAGCGTCAACTTTTCTCTTTAATTCCCTCGGAAAAAACTTAGTTTTTTCTTTAAATTAATAGGTTATAAATATCGAACGAGAAGATCCGAAAGGGGTAGTTTGGATCCTCATTTTGAACTAAAGCTGGGTTTACTTTTCGATTGGAATTACGTATACCTATATTAAAATTCTTTCAAAAGTCTTTACTTTTTTAATTCCTTTTTATTTTTTTAAAAAAGGTTCTCTCTTGACATTTGTGAAGAAAATTCTATCTATTCTAGGGATCCTTTTGTTCTTGCTAACTCCGTATACCTGTTAAAAATAAAGAATATTATCCTCCATATATAAACTGTATAAAATCCAAACCAACCCTGCTCCAAACCCAGGTCTTCTGATCCGAAATCCCGAAATACTCAAATGATACGGTCTCTCATTAACAAATCCATACTAGGCACACTGGATACAGGACTGCACCTTGGATTTTAAGTTTGGAGGAAGGATTCAAAGAATGAGTCAACAAAAGCGTGTGCCGACAAATGCGGACACATATAAGGTAAACTTTCGTAGATCATTTATTGAGCCAACTGATAATCACAATTTTATTGGGAGGAAGGTTTTCATGGGGGTCCTAGGGAAGGACGAGTTTTTGCACCTGATTGGTTTGAAACCTGTATCCCTTAGTCCCCGGGTCAAGCAGACTGTTCGTCTTATTAACCCAATTTCAACCATGGCAGTCACAAGGTAAAACAAGGGCAACTTCGACCAGAAAGAAAGATACTCTTTCAGTAAAACTCAAATGAATCAATCTGCTTATATTCTAATAAATATATAATGTCTATTCGCAATTGGTATTGCTAAAAGAAAAGTTTGCACGCTTTATCAATAAAGTTTATAATTATTTACAAACAGATAATACACATAAGAAATTTTAATATATAATACACATAAGATGATAATACACATAAGAATACAATAAGAAATTTTCAGCAGGGATCTAAATGTTTGGCAATATTTTCCTGTGAAAAAAATGTGGATAATGTCAAGTTCAAGCTCCATTTATTTCCATAAAATGACAATAACAAAACAATATCCCAAAGGGCTCAATAGCCCGTCATTTGGGAAACGACATAGAATAAATAAAGAATGATAAAACTTGGCATAAACATGCTAAAAAAATACTAAATATAAATCTATAAGGAAAGGAAATCAACTCACCGGCAGTCCCCACGAAAAAGTGACCCTCACATCTTTTTTTTTAAGAATTAACGACGCTTCTTGACTACTATGGTCCCTGCGTCGGCCCTGCAGTGCATTCCTGCAGCGTGATTCGATCTCTGGGTCCCGTATTACCAAGCTAAGGTCAAATCCACTGCGCCACCACAGGACAGGACCCTCACATCACCCGACAATTAAATACAATTTGAAATTCTCTGCGTCATCAAGGATCCAACTCCAACAAAACAACAACCGAAAAAAAAAATTGAATCATCAGAGACTTCTAATTAGAAACCTTTAATAAAAAACTTTTCATATATCAAACAGTTCGTGGTAACGAACTGTAGTAAGGAGCGACCCGGCTCAATAGTAACCGAAACTCTAAAAATGGAATTTTGATACCAATAGTTACATCAAAAGAATCGCATTTTAATGCTGATTTTAAATATATAAGTTTCATCAAGATTAGTCTTGCCCATCAAAAGTTACGAGCCTGAGAAAATTTGCCTCATTTTAGAAAATAGGGGGAAACACCGCTAAAAGTCATACAATCTTAACAAAAATCACACCATCAGATTCAGCCTATCAGAGCCCTATTGTAGAAGTTTCAAGCTCCTATCTACAAAAATGTGGAATTTTGCATTTTTTAACGGAAAACAGATCACGGATGCATGTTTATTTTTTTGTTTTTTTTTCCCCAGAGGTGATCGTATCAACTCAGTAGTCCTAGAATATCCTGAGAGGGCTCATTCTAATGGAAATTAAAAGTTCTAGTGCCCTTTTTAAGTGACCCAAAATTGAAGGGCACCTAGGCCCCCTCCCACGCTCATATTTTCCCCAAAGTCACCAGATCAAAATTCTGAGATAGCCATTTTATTCACCATAGTCGAAAAACCAATATCTATTCTTTTGGGACGACTTACTCCACCACAGTCCCAGTGGGAGGGGCTGTAAGTTACAAACTTTGACCTGTGTTTACATACAGTAATGGCTATTGGTAAGTGTACAGACGTTTTCAGGGGATTTTTTTGGTTTGGGGGAGGGGAGGGAGAATTTGAAGGGGGTCACGTGGGAAAATCTTTCCATTGAGGAATTTGTAATGGGGGAAGAGAATTTCAATGAAGGGGGTACAGGATTTTCTAGCATTTAAAAAAAAACAATTCAAAAATAAAAATGAAAAGTTTTTTTTAACTGAAAGTAAGAAGTATCATTAAAACTTAAAACAAACAGAAATTATTACGCGTATGAGGGGTTTACATCCTCGTAATACCACGCTCTTTACGCTAAAGTATTTTTAGTAATTTCAACTATTTATTCTACGGCCTTTGTGATTCAGGGGTCATTCTTAAAGAATTGGGACAAAATGTAACCTTTAGTGTAAAGAGCGAGGTATTGACGAGGGGGTGAACCCCCTCATATACGCAATAAAACATAAGAATATGGAAGTTCGTTACGTAAGTTAATTTGTAAGTTACGTATATTTTTTACTAATGAAAACGTTCGTGAGAAATCAAAAGTTTTAGTTGCCTTTTTAAACAATCAAAACATTGGAGGGCAACTAGGCCTACTCCCTCGCTCTTTTTTTCTCAAAATTTTCCGATTAAAACTATGAGACAGCCATTTAGCCGAAAGAAATTAATATGCAAATTTTGTTTTAATTATTTATGTGCTGAGAGCCAAGATCAAAACATGCATTAATTAAAAAACGTCCAGAAATTAAATTAAAAAAACAAGTTTTTTTTTAACTAAAAGTAAAGAGCGACATTAAAACTTAAAACGAACAGAAATTACTCCGTATATGAAAAGGGCTTTTCCTCCTCAACGCCCCACTCCTTACGCTAAAGTTTTTTACTATTTTAAAAAGTAGAGTTGAGAGAAAGAGTCAAACTTTAGCGTAAAGAGCGGGGTGATGAGGAGGAAAAGCCCTTTTCATATATGGTGTAGTTTCTGTTCGTTTTAAGTTTTTATGCTGCTCCTTACTTTTAGTTAAAAAAAAACTTATTTTTTCATTTAATCTTCAAAAAAGAATCGAATATATTATAATAACGAAAACAATAGATTCAAAGTCATAGGCTTTACATAACAGAGAATCTGAATTTAAAAAACTATCCATTGCCAAACAAGAAATGGAAAACGATTGCAATTTTCTCTTTTTCTCTCTGAGGAAATATCATTTTTAGGGGATTGTGGGGCTAGTTGAGACAGTTTTAACATTTTATTTTACCAAGCCGTGCTTGGCATCATTTTATCTCAACAAACCATTGTTAAAGCCTATACGTTATATTACACAAATTTATTTTTTATTTTGGTAAAGTTTCAGCAATAAACATAGATGAATTTTTTGTACTGGACAGCTTATAGTGTATCAACCTACCCCACATTGCCTGCAATTTGATATCGATATGGGGCAACTTGATAATATGGTAAGGGCAATAGATATTTTGAAAAGATTGTAATAAATAGGCCGTTATAAATTAAAATGCAAACGTTTTTAGTCAGCACAATTCAAACTCAATCTACACTTTATAAAGGCTAAACTCAACGGTAAACCTTAACTCCCCATTTCTTACATACAATACACTGAAAGATATTTTTTTCGTAGATTGCAATCATTTTCTTCAATCTCAGGTTTCACACCTATGGATTTGTTCAACTTCATTTTCTTCTTTCAGCCTTTGATAATTTCTTTTTTTCTTCTCACTTGAAATTTTTTTCGTCTTTTCCTCAGCAGGTGTGCTCGCTAAAATTGCTGACCTCTGAAGATGTTCTTCTTTCTGGTTCTTATTTTTCTCTCTTATTCGGTTTTCTTTCGCCAGATTTGGGAAATAAGCAAATGTCTTCTGGAATCAAAATACCTATTGTAGGTTCAGCCCCTGATAAGGTTTGAGGAAGGCCTAGTTTGAAGATGATGGACCAGGATAAAAACTACGTGCATCGATGATTATTCCAGTAATAGTAAGTTTTCATTAAATGGGACTAGCTTGTCCGCGACGGAAGTTAGAAAAAAGTTGGTTCTATAAATATTTGCCGAATAGACTATATTATACAATACCAGATCTTTCTCAATCTTTTTCATACAATACCAGAATCCCAGAATTATATTTTTGGGTGTGATAGCGTTAAGAAGAGCAGTTTTGACTAATTAAGCAGTAACGTAGATTGTGGCAGTCTCACCTAGATCACTTGTCATAGTCATCTACTGCAGCAAAACCTTTCCTATATTTTCTACATATATTAGCTACAGATGCTGTACATGGACAAGTAATTTTGTAACATGTTTCAAAAGAGTACAAAACTTCAGCATAGAGCTGAAAAATTATTATCAGAATTTTATGATTCTGATGAGACTCCTGCTCATGAGCATTTCAAAAAGAATAAGTTAATGGATGTATCTTACATTCGAGATTACCAAATTGCAATTTTCTCTTACAAATATTTGAATCAGCTGCTCACCCCTGGTTTAGAAAATCTTTTTGCTTTTAATAGAGACCGTCATGATCATAATAAAAGAAAAGCTGAGAACTTAACTCATTAGTTTAGGAGCAGCATTTGGGCATCTTTTGTGAATCACCATTATTGTCCCTATGTTTGGAATATATTGAGTACTTATCGGTAATATAATGGACACTCGGGAAGTGAAATTCGATTAATGCTAATGAAATGAAACAAAATACGATGAATATATAATAGTTTAGAAACAAATTTGGGCTATATATTTGCACATTAGGGGGAGGGTAAAGCATAACATAAATTAAATGGGTAAACTAACCATTGCTTTATTTAATATATGCTATGCTTTACCCCTATCCCCCCCCTAATGTGCAAATACATAGCCCAAACTTTGATAAAGCAAACGAAATAAAACAAAATATGATGAAAATATAACACTTTATTAGGAAAATTATAAAATTACAATTTACAATTATGTACCCAGGACGCAGAAATGTCGTTGAGAATCGCGTTAAAAGGTTATTATCCCATTTGATCTTTTTCATCCAAATGATCGACAGCATAAAGAAGTTACTTGACCAGTCTCTTGTGTCGAAATTTTATTGTGTATATTATATAACCGATAAGTACGTATATTGCCCTAGTGTGTTAAAAATGTGCAAAGTCTTTCGGGTTTCAAGTTACGGGCAAAGAAGCTGCTTTTATCCTGTGAGTGAATTTGATGTGAAGCCTGCTACATGCTGTCATTCTATTCTAGTATTTCCCGATTTTCTTTGGTGTATTTTTTGTTTCTATCTTCTTCTTGTGTTTTTTTCTCTCTCTTTCTTTTCCTTTTTTCCTTTTATTCCTTTCCATCGTCAGTTGATTTTCTTAAAAAATAGAAAAGATGGAATAGATTGTTTGATCAGAATGTAATGAGAATCTTGTTGCAGTTATATTAGAGAGAGAATCTTGCACCAATATTATGATTTTTTTTATCTCGAGAGTAGTCGATACTCTTGCTTATGACCATTGAGAAAAATAGTTTAAATCATTAACTGAGTGCTAATTGTTATACTATTAAATTAATAATCAAGTCAGGATGGCCGAGTGGTCTAAGGCGCTGCGTTCAGGTCGCAGTCCGGTTTTCCGGGCGTGGGTTCGAATCCCACTTCTGACAAATTTTTTCAGAGTTTCAAATGCAGTAATGTTTCACGAAGGTCAAGTTTTAATTTGTAATAGTCAATTTTTTGTCCTTTTAGATTCGCTTCCTGCGCAAGTTTTTGGCTTATTGCCACAGAAGTTTTACCGGTGACATAAGTAAAAAGGTTAACTGTTTCAGGAAAGTGAAAAAAACTGTTTTAGATAATACAATAAGGTTGATGTATTATGCTGCCTAGCTGTGAGCCACTGTCTAGCTATTTGAATTTAAGAGACGAGGCTATAGCGCTATTTGTACTCGTAAGCAGTAAAATAGTGCTGGCTAAGTAATGAAGGAAGTGGACATAATGTATTTTTTTTCTGACCTAGGATGTTCGTATGGAAGGTCGTTAAAACTTAGAAATGAACCCACTTGATTGGAAACTGAAGGTTCTAGTGTCGTTTTTTAAAGTCAAAATAATTTGAGGGTACCTGCCTCCCAAAGCCTTCATTTTCCCTAACAAATCCTATCAAAACTTTGAGATAGACATTTTGCAAATTTGAAAGGTTCATTAATTATGTCTTTGGGGATGTCGACCTCCCTCCACAGCCCTCATAGCAAGTGCTGTAAAATTTGGCAATTGGTCCATGTGTTAACATATAGTTTATGTTTTTGAGAAAGGCGGGCATATTTGACCTTCTCTTACCAAAACGGCGAAGGACATTCAGGTGAAACTTCAAAGAATATTGAGGGGAGGGTTGAACTAAATTATAAAGCATATGTTCAATTGGGGGTTGTCAAGTGAGTGTAATTCAGTTTTGAATGAGTATAATAATTTGGAACTTTCCGGAAGTGATAAGGGAGCTAATCAATTGACTAAAAAGGCAATATTTGCAGGCCAGGCAATATTTGTAAGCTACTACTACTACAGTTAGCCCTACTACTTTTGCTACCAATACTACTATCACTACTATCACCACTACAACCACTAGAACTACTGCTTCTGTAGCGGGTAATACTGAAGCTGAGGTTATTGAAGTCAACACCTGAATAAACACCTGCAGAAAGTTGAACTAAATCAGCACATACTATGTGCGTACAGATTTTCCGAAGAGCTTATCAGCAATATTTGTGGAACGGCTTGCCATATCAAGGTGAAATTTCTTGGACATTGTGAAGGGGATGTTCACCTGACCAAAAGCCAAAATTTACATGCTAATATTGTTACTACTGCTACTAATACAACACTACTACTGCTCCTACTACTACCACAACTATTATGATACTAGTACCAATATCGCTAAGCTTATGAAGGTGAAAATTTGAGAGAAAAATTTAAGGGAAATTTGGACTAAATCAAAACTCACTATGTGCTTGCAGATTGCCTAAAGGGCCTATTGCAAGAATAGATTTGGGTTTTAAGTTGAAACTTCCAGAAAATGCTTAAAAGGGAAGATCAGTTGACCAAAAGGCAGTATGTGCATCCTACTACTAATGCTACTACAATTGCTACTTTACCACTACTACTGCTGCTCCAACTACTACTTCTATTACAACTACTTGTAAGGCTAAGAGTATTAAAATGAAAAGGCCGTATAAAAGAGTGGCCAAAAAGGTGTATCAGCAATGTTTTTGGAATGGCTTACTGACCAAACGGTAATATATTAATATTGATGCTGCCACTATTACCAGTGCTATTTCTCCTGCTACTACTAGTCCTACAGCTAGTGCTACTATTACCACTACTACTGTAACCACTATTACAACTATGCCTAAGGGTATGAACGTGAAATTCTTAGGGAATATTTAGGGAAAGTTTGAACTGAACTACAACACGCCGTCTGTGTGGAGGTTCTAAAAAGAGCGTAGCAACAATATCTTAGGAGCGCTTTGGTATTTTAAGTTGTGGGGGATGCTGAACTAACCAAACAAAAATATTTATATCCTAATATTACTGCTACTACTACTACTACTGCTCCTGCTACTACTACTACTGCTGCTACTATTACTACTGCTACTGCAACTAAAACTAAAGCTACTACTTTTAGTCCTACTGCGACTTCTACTGCTGCTGCTAATATTACTAGTGGTACTACTACTACTACTGCTACTAATTAAGGCAAAAATTTTGGAGGATGTTAAAACAGTGCTGAACTAAATTAAAACACATTATGCGCATATAAGTTGTCAAGGAGATGTATCAGCAATGCTTCAGGAACGATTTTTGGTATTAAGTTGAAAATTTCAACGTGTATTGAGGGGGATTTTGAAGAAAACCGAAGATACTATGTGTATACTACTACTAATGCTACTACTACAACTATTGCCACTACGCAAGCTAAGGCTACTAGGGTGAAGCTTTCGAAGAAGGCTTTGGCAGATGTTGAACTAAATCAAAACGAACTATGAACATGTATATAAAAAGGGTGCAACAGCAATACCCCTTTGATAGGCTGTATATCCATAGTGTGTTTTATTTTGTTTTAACTCCCCCTCATAATTTCTTCTAGTAAACATAGAATTAGTAGTAAGTTGTAATAGAATTGTTTCAAACAGTAGATAGCACGAAAAATCTGGTTCAATCCCGCTTTCTAGGGCTATAGGGAAAGAAAGGTTACGATGGTTAGGGAAAGTTCTGCAAATGAAGGGTGACAGATTGTCCTTTTCGGGCAACCGTTTTTAGGGCTAAACGGAAAGCAGGCCGTTCTTATTGGAGGTGGGAGGATGTCATAAAGAAAGATTTAAAGGAAATGGGAACTTCCTGGGAGTCATTTACGCTCCTCATATAGATCAATCTTGGCCGTGTTATTTTTTTTCTTTCGTTTAATTTATATATGAAAAAAAGTTTGTCCTAATCAGACAGAATAAAATATTCTCAAAAACTGAGTTTCAACTTACATAATAGAGTCAGGAACCCCTGTTTTTCTTTTTTCATAACCTAAATCTGCTTCCTGGTGATATTGACTTTAAGAGAACGAAATCTGACTTTACTGTCTACAAAATGATTCAAAATCTCAATTTATTGGGTTGAAACATTTTCGTAAATTAACATTTTTACACCAGTTTACGCTTTCAATTTGCATTTGCTTCAGCCTATTCTACGTTGAAGTAGTATTAGTAAAAAGTTATTTTTAAATTTTAAGGACTTTTAACCAATACTTCTTCAACATAACACAGATTAAAGTAAATGCAAATTGAATGCATTAACCAGTGAAAAAATATGAATTTACGAAAATTTAACTTTTAACCAATACTTTTTCAACATAACACAGGTTAAAGTAAATGCAAATTGAATAAATAAACCAGTGAAAAAATATGAATTTACGAAAATTTGAGAAATTAAGCTCCTATCCAATATACTGAGAGCCTTTGAAATGGAGAAATTAATTTGTTTTTATTCTTTTGTTTAATAAATTTATTTTAATTTTTACATGATATACTTGTTTCTTTCTTTTATTTTGATTGTGTTTTATTATTTGCACCCATGGAATTAGCCTGTGTAGTCTACTTTTTGCTGAGGGGATATTTTACTATCTTTTCTTTTACACAGGAATAGAACAAAATTTGATGTCCATATAAGAATTCGCATGGTATTGTCATAATTATTGTTCCTTTTTGAAATTTTATGTTCCATAGGTGTTGCAACATTGATTTGTTTACTTTATTTCAGGGTTGAACGTGGCAAGACTGACTATAATGATTTTGAGGCTACCAAAATTCCCTGCTTTCAGCTAAGACTATACCCACTATGGCCCAGAAACACATGTGCAGGGTGCTAATGTTAACTGCGTAAAACTTGCGGATATACATCTGGTAATTCCTCTGGTATACTCTGGTATATCCTCGAGACGCATTCTTTTTTTACTTTCTCTTTCGGCCGCAAGCCTGGTTTCGCGTTGCTTTTGTAATACATCGACACGCTTTCTTTTGGTAATTTCTCTCTGAGCCGCAAGCCTAAGCCCCCCCTTCCCCCTAAGGCAATACGTATGCAGGGTGCTAATTTTTAACTGCGTAAAACTTGTGGATATACAAAATTCTTCGCAGTCCCATTGTCTGTGCATATAAATTGATTGTCCGGTTTACCGACTCTTGAGCATGCAACATATAATTGTCCATGGAAAAAACAATCCGCATTAAGATCTATACCGAATTTTTCTAAAGATTGCCCTTGAGCTTTGCTGATGGTAATTGTAAATGTTAATCGAATTGGGAATTGCGATCTTTTAAATTGAAATGGCAGATACATTGGAATCATGGGAATGTGAGGAATAAGAGCAAATGTGAAAGAAACCGTGGGAGATCCAGCGAATTTAAAAATTCTGATGGATAGTTAACCGCTTCATTTGGTTCCAGAACTGTGTCGACAGAAGCATTCATTTCGTCCGCAGGTGTCGATCTAGGACACGCCTTCGTTGACGTGAAGCCGCAAGCCTAGTTTCGTGTTGCTCTGGTGATTTCTCGACACGCCTTCTTTTTGTACTATCTCGGTCAGCTGCAAGCCCGGTTTCGCGTTGCTCTGATGGCTCTTCGACATGTCTTCGTTGACGTAAATTGGACATTCCTAATCTGGCCCTTTTTCTTTGAGCCGCAAGTCTGGTTTTTCGGTGCTCTGGTGTTTCCTCCTGGTGTTTCTTTTTTGGTGACATTATGGGATAATTTCCCTTTGACATTAGTGATACTTTATCTTTGAGCCACAATATAAGTGGTACTTTTTCTCTGAGCCGCAAAAATTTATATTGAATAAGACTTCATATTGAAAAGTAAAACTATTGAAACATAAGGAAAACTGGAATCCTAGGATTTATCGGCCAAAAAGTTTGAGCCGATAAAAGTTTGCCAAAAGTCTATATTGTTCACGAATTTGAGAAAATCCGATGACAGCCTTAATTACTTTTTTTTTGGGGGGGGGGGGGAATTTGTGAGTAAAGTCGTCTTTATGAGCACATTTCAAGAGCTTATGCATGTCACTTTTTTACATAGCTGTAGTTGTATAGTTCTTAGTGTGTATGACACAGGCAAAATTACGCAAGAGGCACAACCAAGTAAAGAATACTAAGTGTAATGAGTCTATTTGCAAAAGGCGTTTTCAGAAATTTTATAGTACCTAGAGGACAATGAACAACCAAGACAATAAAGAAAAAAGAAATATATGGTTAGAGTACTTGCGACAACGACAAGTACAACGAGTCAAAATTGAAAGTGAAGGACAAAACATATCCAGTTAGAAGATCAGTGACAGCGAGAATGGAGATGAACGAAGAACAAGGAAATATGCAAGTACATGACAGTAATGACAGGGGGATTTACAAGTGACATGGAGAATCAGAAAGCGTCAAATATATTTGGAGATAAGTGAGAGCTTTAGCAAATCAGTGAGAGCTTTAGCAAAGAATAGTTCAAGTAAAGAATACTAAGTGTAATGAGTGTATTTGCAAAAGGCGTTTTCAGAAGTTTTATAGAACCTAGAGGACAATGAATAACCAAGACAATAAAGAAAAAAGAAATATTTTTTTAAATATTAATTATAAATATTCTTTATTAAACAATAAAAAAAAGAGAATTGAGATGAACGAAGAACAAGGAAATATGCGAGTAAATGACAGTAATGACAGGGAGATTTACAAGTGACATGGAGAATCAGAAAGCGTCAAACATGTTTGGAAGAATTGGCACCCTGGGATTGACTGGCGTTAAAAAACGATTTACATGGATCACGAGTTCGAGAAAATTCAGTGAGAGCTTTAGTTTTGGAAAAGAATCATCTGAATGACGTATAGCTAAGAACACATCTCGAGAGAATATATTAAATTTTTCCCCTGACTCCCCAGAAGCTTTCGTATCGCTTATATATCTACTACTCATTCAACGTTACAAAGGAACATAGCTAACTGTAAAATACCAAGTTTAATGAGTTAATTTACAAGAACTGTTTTAAGTAGTTTCATAATGCCTATAGGGCAAATGAGCAACCTAGACTATCAAATGTGACATGACCGATCCGAAAAGCTAAGGTGGAAGGTATTTAAAAATGTCTGATGTAATGATAAACAAAAATGAAGAACGAAGAAATATACTGTTAGAATACTTGCGTCTACGACAATTACTGAGTCAAAAACAAAAGTGAAGAACAAAATAATATGTTACAAGTTAGAGGAACAACAACAAGTTCATAATCTTCGACGCCATCAAAATGTAGCGCAAAACACTGTATTAACTTGCAAAGATGCAACAAATTACGAAAGTGTTAATTACGTCATTAATTATGAAAGTGTTAATTATATCATTGGGACCCTTCAATGTTATATGTATCAAACAGTTCGTGGTAACGAACTGTAGTAAGGAGCGACCCGGATCAATAGTAAACGAAACTCATTTACAAGGCAAGTAAGCAACCTGAAAATTTTCGCCTGGCATACAGGTACAGCCCAGTCGAGGATTATAGCTTGAGTAGATGTGTTCAAATCGGGACTATGTCTAAAAATTGTCCCAGTTGCTAGGCCTTGAAATTTAATTGTGAAACAATGGGAATGTGTTGCGCCTCAGGAAAAGTTAAGCTTCCTCAAGTGGCTGCACCACCAGAACCATTGAAGGCTTTGCTTACTGGAACTACGTCAGAATCTAAGCGTTTCTTATCAAAGATCAGAAAATATAACCTGTGTTTCCAAATGACGTCGTTTGGTGCCCAAATCGAAAATCAATTTATGCCTACTTTCAAAAAAAGGGCAAATTTATCATATAGCAGGGTCCCTTCTACCATTTTCAGGAGAGAATCATAAATTTTTACAACTCTGCTTCATCAGTGATAGAAATTCTGAATTGAATGCACGTTGCGAAATTTCTCCCGACGTTGAAAGGACTATCGTTTCCCAATTCTAACATCTTTTCCATGAAAATAATAATTTAGTGCGTCTCTTCAAAACAGCCATCGATTTGATGCCTACTGATACGCATAAAATTGTTATATCCGCTGACAATACGCCTCCTGGACAACATATGCGTAGATACAATGCTTCAACTATCGACGAAGTGGCAATCGTTATGGTCGGTGATTAGGTTTTACCTCGAGATATTATTCTTCATAAGCGAAACACTCAGTTGGTAAGAATTGCTGAAACTCGTCGATGCTACGATGCCCTACAATATCCTATCATTTTTTGGGATGAAGCCGACGGCTATCACTTTAATAATAAATTGCAAGATCCATCCACTAATAAAAAAACGGATAAGAAATTCAGCGCACGGCATTATTATTCCTATAGACTAATGATTCGGCAAGATGAAAACAATTACATTTTAAAATGCCGTCAACTGTCTCACCAATACATCGTTGATATGTATGCAAAAATTGAATCAGAACGTTTGCTATTTATCCGTCTGAATCAGACCAAGCTTCGCTCTGAACAATACATTCATTTGCGAGATGCAGTTGTAAATGATGGTAATACCACAAACGTTGGAAGAATAACGATTTTACCTTCGTCACATGCTGACAGTCCCCTTCATATGCATGAATATACTCAAGACGCTATTGTGTATGTTCGTCTCTATGGTCGTCCAGATTTATTTATTGCGTTTACACGTAATCAATCTTGGGACGAGATACGGAAGCTTTTACTTCAAGGACAATCGGCGGTTCATACACATGACATTACGGCCCGTGTCTTCCGGCAATAGTTGAAATCACTGATAAACTAAATAGCAAAACTTAAAGTGTTTGGGTCAGTGCGATGCTGGATTTACTCAGTGGAATGGCAAAAACGAGGATTGCCACACGCACATATTTTAATCTGGCTACATGAAAAATTTACTTCTAATGAAATTGACGATATGATTTCCGCTGAAATTCCTGATGAAAATGTCGATAAGGGCCTATAATATATTGTTGTAAAAAATATGATGCATGGACCTTGCGGTGCACTGAACGAAAAATCACCATGCATGGCCAAAGGAAGCTGCACAAAGCAATATCCTCGACTTTTAGTACCCAACACAATTACTGGCAATGATGGTTACGCACAATATACAAGAAGATCTGTTGAAGATGGCGGTAAAACAGCAATAATAAAGAAGCATAACGGTACCACCATCGAAGTAGATAATCAGTGGGTTGTTCCATATTCACCTTTATTGTCAAAAACATTTAATGCACACATAAACGTTGAATACTGTCACTCCGTAAAGGCAATCAAATACGTATGTAAATACATCACCAAAGGCAGTGACATGGCAGTTTTTAGCTTGCAGTCCGAAATCAGTGATATCGATGAAATCGTACAATATCAGGCTGGAAGATACATTAGCAGTAATGAAGCTGTTTGGCGAATTCTTTCATTTCCGTTACATGACCCAAGTCCAGCTGTTGTTCACTTAGCTTACAGAATGGACAACGTGTTTATTTTTCGGAATCCAACATGCTACAAAGAGACCTGAATCCACCGGGTACAACGTTAACTGCTTTCTTTTCGTTGTGTCAAAATGATTCTTTTGCAAAAAAAAGCTGCTGAATACTGAAGTGCCTTCGTATTACACATAGAATGCTAAAAATAAAGTATTTGAACGTCGAAAACAAGGTAAGTCAGTCGACGGCCAACCAACCATCTTCAAAGATACCACGATAGGAAGACTCTTTACTATTCCCCCCAATAAACATGAATGCATCTTTCTCCGTCTGCTTTTGGTGAATGTACCCGATCCGACGTCCTTTGAGTATTTGAGAGCTGTAAACGGTATTATACATGACACTTACCGTAGAGCATGCCAAGCTCTGAATTTATTGGAGAATGACCAACATTGGTTAACTGCATCAATGACGCGTGCGAAATGTCAACTCCAAGTCAAATTCGTGCATTGTTTGGAATCATACTAACAAATTGCTCTCCTTCAGCTCCTACAGAGTTATGGGAAAAATATAAATCGAAAGTGGCCGAGGATATACTCCATCAAAAACGGCTAGAGACGTCAGATATGACTTTTGATTTTACATCGGAAATTTAAACTACACTTTAGTTATTATTGAAGATTTGTGCGTATGTATGGCAAGCAAACCTCTTCAGGGTTTGGGAATGCCTTCACCTAATCGTAACGCTGCTGTTGCAACATGTCTAGAATTCGATCGTGAGCAAAGTTACAGCACGAGTGATCTATTGTCGTATGTACAATATAACATTTCTAAGTTAACGTCTGAGCAAAAGGACATTTATGATAAGATAATGCATTGTGTCGATAAAAACGTTGGAGAAATCTTCTTTTTGGATGCGCCAGAAGGTACTGGTAAAACGTTTGTGATAAAATTGATTCTGGCATCCATTCGATCAATAAATGACATAGCGTTGGCAATTGCGTCGTCCGGAATAGCCGCAACCTTGCTGCCTGGTGGAAGAACTGCTCATTCTGCTTTGAAATTGCCTCTGACTTTTCATTCTACAGAAACTCCCACGTGCAATATTTCCAAATCATCTGGGATGGGTAAAGTATTGCAGCAATGTAAGCTTATTATTTGGGACGGGTGCACAATGGCACACAAAAAATCACTCGAGGCTCTGGATCAATCTTTGAGAGATTTCCGAGGGAATTCAAAACCCTTTGGCAGCACATTAATATTGCTTGCGGGAGATTTCAGGCAAACATTACCTATAATACCTAGATCAACCCCTGCAGACGAAATGAATGCTTGCCTGAAAAATTTTAATTTATGGTTACACGTAAAGACATTAAAATTAAACTACAAATATGCGTGTTCGATTGCAAGCGATGACTCTGGTCAAATATTTTCAGATCAATTGTTGGCAATTGGAAACGGAAAGCTCCCAGTAGACTCAATTTCAGGACGTATACAACTGGCCGCCAAGAATAAAGGCGTCCACGAAATCAACAATATTGTTTTGACCAAGATTTGAAACCAGACAGTCCTTTACAAGTCAGTCGACACAGTTCTGGAACCAAATGAGGCGGTTAATTATCCATCTGAATTCTTAAAGTCCCTGGATCTCCCAGGGTTTCCACCACACATGCTACAACTACAAATAGGTGTACCTATAATGTTGTTACGAAATATCAACACTCTAAAGCTTTACAATGGCACGCGACTTGCCGTAAAAAAAAAAACAATGGAAAACGTAAGCAATCTTGACTGGGCCTTTTGAGGGTGAGGCTGTTCTTATTGCTCATATTCCCATGACTCCAACGGATCTGCCTTTTCAATTTCAAAGATTGCAATTCCCAATTCGATTAGCATTTAAAATCACCATCAACAAAGCTCAACGTCAATCATTAGAAAAATGCGGTATAGATCTTAATACAGATTGTTTTTCCCATCGACAACTGTACGTTGCAAGTTCGAGGGTCGGTAAACCTGGCAATCTATTTAGAAGCACTGACAATGAGACAGCGAAGAATGTTGTATATTCGCAAGTTTTCCGAGTGACGTCATGTAATCAGGTCGTCATGTCGTCATTGTTATGATGACGTCGTTATTGTGTTTTTGTGTCGAGTGACGTCATGTCATCAGGTGGTCATGTCGTCATTTTGAAAATGACGTCATTTAAGGTATTTAACACATTCGTTCACAGAAAAATGTCTAATTGTAAAATGACTGAAGAACCTACAATGTCAACAGCCGAAGAATCTGCTCAAAGAGTCTATGCCAAAAAACTTGCTGCTGATAGAGAAAGTAAGAAAAGAAAGCGTGCCGAGGAATCACAAGAGCAACGCGAAACCTGACTTGCTGCTAAAAGAGAAATTCAAAAAAGAAGGCGTGCCGAGGAATCACATGAACAGCAAGAAAACAGGCTTGCGGCTGATAGAGAAAGTAAGAACAGAAAGCGTGCCGAGGAATCACAAGAGCAACGCGAAACCAGACTTGCTGCTAAAAGAGAAAGTGAAAAAAGAAGGCGTGCAGAGGAATCACAAGAACAGCAAGAAAACAGGCTTGCGGCTGATAGAGAAAGTAAGAAAAAAAAGCGTGCCAAGGAATCACAAGAGCAACCTGAAAATAATCGCCTGGCATTCAGGTACAGCCCAGTCGATGATTATAGCTTGAGTAGATGTGTTCAAATCGGGACTATGTCTAAAATTTGTCCCTATTCCAAGGCCTTGAAATTCAATGGTGAAACAATGGGAATGTGTTGCGCCTCAGGAAAAGTTAAACTTCCTCTATTGGCTGCACCACCAGAGCCATTGAAGACTTTGCTTACTGGAACTACGTCAGAATCTAAGCGTTTTTTATCACAGATCAGAAAATATAAATCATGTTTCCAACTGATGTCGTTTGGTGCCCAAATCGAAAATCCAGATCAATTTATGCCTACTTTCAAAGTAAAAGGGCAAATTTATCATAGAGCAGGGTCCCTTCTACCATCCTCCGGCGAGAATCATAAATTTTTACAATTGTACTTCATCAGTGATAGAAATTCTGAATTGAATGCACGTTGCGAAATTTCTCCCAACGTTGAAAGGATAATGAGGAATCACAAGAACAGCAAGAAAACAGGCTTGCGGCTGATAGAGAAAGTAAGAAAAGAAAGCGTGCCGAGGAATCACAAAAGCAACCTGAAAATTATCGCCTGGCATTCAGTTACAGCCCAGTCGATGATTATAGCTTGAGTAGATGTGTTCAAATCGGGACTATGTCTAAAATTTGTCCCTATTGCAAGGCCTTGAAATTCAATGGTGAAACAATGGGAATGTGTTGCGCCTCAGGAAAAGTTAAACTTCCTCTATTGGCTGCACCACCAGAGCCATTGAAGACTTTGCTTACTTGAACTACGTCAGAATCTAAACGTTTTTTAATCACAGATCAGAAAATATAACTCAAGTTTCCAAGTGACGTCGTTTGGTGCCCAAATCGAAAATTCAGATCAATTTATGCCTACTTTCAAAGTAAAAGGGCAAATTTATCATAGAGCAGGGTCCCTTCTACCATTCTCAGGAGAGAAGTGTAAATTTTTACAATTGTACTTCATCAGTGATAGAAATTTTGAATTGAATGCACGTTGCAAAATTTCTCCCAATTTTGAAAGGACAATCGTTTCCCAATTGCAACATCTTTTCCACGAAAATAATAATTTAGTGCGTCTGTTCAAAACAGCCATCGATTTGATGCCTACTGATACGCATAAAATTGTCATTTCCGCTGACAAAACGCCTCCTGGCCAACATGTGCGTAGATACAATGCTCCAACTATCGACGAATTGGCAATTGTTATGGTCGGTGATCAGTTTTTACCTCGAGATATTATTCTTCATAAGCGAAACGCTCAGTTGGTAAGAATTGCTGAAACTCATCGATGCTACGATGCCCTACAATATCCTATCATTTTTTGGGATGGAGACGACGGCTATCACTTTAATATTAAATTGATGAATCCAGCCACTAACAAAGAAATGAATAAGAAATGCAGTGCAATGCATTATTATTCCTATAGACTAATGATTCGGCAGGATGAAGACAATTATATTTTAAAATGCCGTCAATTGTTTCACCAATATGTCGTTGATATGTATGCAAAAATTGAATCAGAATGTTTGCTATATATCCATCTGAATCAGACCAAGCTCCGCTCTGAACAATAAATTCATTGGCGAGGTGCAGTTGTAAATGACGGTAATACCACAAACGTTGGAAGATTAACAATTTTACCTTCGTCATATGCTGGCAGTCCCCGTCATTTGCATGAATATGCTCAAGATGCTATTGCGTATGTTCGTCTCTATGGTCGTCCAGATTTATTTATTACATTTACATGTAATCAATCTTGGGACGAGATAAACCAGCTTTTACTTCAAGGACAATCGGCGGTTCATACACATGACATTACGGCCCGTGTCTTCCGGCAAAAGTTGAAATCACTGATAAACTACAGAGTAAAACTTGAAGTGTTTGGGTCAGTGCGATGCTGGATGTACTCAGTGGAATGGCAAAAACGAGGTTTGCCACACGCACATATACTAATCTGGCTACATAATAAAATTACTTCTAACGAAATTGATGATGTGATTTCCGCTGAAATACCTGATGAAAATGTCGATAAGGGATTATATGATATTGTTGTAAAAAATATGATACATGGATCTTGCGGTGCACTGAACGAAAATTCACCATGCACGGCCAAAGGAAGGTGCACAAAGCAATATCCTCGACTTTTAGTATCCAACACAATTACTGGCAATGATGGTTACCCACAATATAGAAGAAGATCTACTGAAGATGGCGGTAAGACAGCAATAATAAAGAATTGTAACGGTACCACCATCGAAGTAGATAACCAGTGGGTTGTTCCATATTCCCCATTATTATCAAAAACATTTAATGCACACATAAACGTTGAATACTGTAACTCCGTAAAGCCAATCAAATACATATGTAAATACGTCAACAAAGGCAGAACATGGCAGTTTTTGGCTTGCAGTCCGAAATCAAAGATATCGACGAATTTGTACAATATCAGGCTGGAAGATACATAAGCAGTAATGAAGCTCTTTGGTGAATTCTTTCATTTCCGATACATGAACGCAGTCCAGCTGTTGCTCACTTAGCGGTATATATACAGAATGGTCCACGTGTTTATTTTTCGGAATCCAACGTGCAACAAAGAGCCCTGAATTCACCGGATGCAAAGTTAACTGCTTTCTTTTGGCTATGCAAAAATGATTATTTTGCAAAAAAACTGCTGTATACTGAAGTGCCTTCGTATTACACGTGGATGGAATACTAAAAATAAAGTATTTGAACGTCGAAAACAGGGTAAGTCAGTCGACGGCCAACCTACGATCTTCAAAGATACCATGATAGGAAGACTCTACACCGTTCACCCCAATCAACATGAATGCTTCTTTCTACGCCTGCTTTTGGTGAATGTACCCGGTCCGACGTCCTTTGAGTATTTGAGAACTGTAAATGGTACTATACATGACACTTACCGTAGTGCATGCCAAGCTCTGAATTTATTGGAGAATGACCAACACTGGGATAACTGCATCAATGACGCGTGCGAAACGTCAACTCCAAGTCAAATTCGTGCATTATTTGGCATCATACTAACAACTTGCTCTCCATCAGCTCCTACAGAGTTATGGGAAAAATATAAATCAAAAATGTCCGAAGATATACTCCATCGAAAACGGTTAGAGACGTCAGATATGACTTTTGATTTTACATCAGAAATTTATAACTACACTTTAGTTATTATAGAAGATTTCTGCGTATGTATGGCAAACAAACCTCTTCAAGATTTGGGAATGCCTTCACCTAATCGTACCGCTGCTGTTTCGACATGTGTAGAATTGGATCGTGAACAAAGTTACAGTACGAGTGATCTATTGTCGTATGTATAAAATAACATTTCCATGTTAACGTCGGAAGAAAAAGACATTCATGATACGATAATGCATTGTGTCGATAACAATGTTGGAGAAATTTTCTTTTTAGATGCGCAAGGAAGTACTGGTAAAACGTTTGTGATAAAATTGCTTCTGGCATCAATTCGATCAAAAAATGATATAGCGTCGGCAAGTGCGTCGTCCGGAATAGCCGCAACGTTGCTGACTGGTGGAAGAACTGCTCATTCCGCTTTGAAATTGCCTCTGAATTTGCATTCTACAGAAACTCCCACGTGCAATATTTCCAAATCATCTGGGATGGGTAAAGTATTACAGCAATGCAAACTTATTATTTGGGACGGGTGCACAATGGCACACAAAAAATCGCTTGAGGCTCTGGATCAATGTTTGAAAGACTTGCGATGGAATTCGAAACCCTTTGGCAGCACATTAATATTGCTTGCGGGAGATTTCAGGCAAACATTACCTATAATACCTAGATCAACCCCTGCAGACGAAATGAAAGCTTGCCTGAAAAATTCTAATTTATGGGCACACGTAACAACATTAAAATTAACTGCAAAAATGCGTGTCCGAGTGCAAAACGATGACTCTGGTCAAACATTTTCAGATCAATTGCTGGCAATTGGAAACGGAAAGCTCCCAGTAGACTCAATTTCAGGACGTATACAATTACCTGCTGAATTCTGTAATTTAGTGACATCCAAAAGTGAATTGATTGAAAAAGTATTTCCGAATATTCTAAACAATTATAAAAATATTAAATGGCTAAGTGAAAGAGCGATTCTTGCACCCAAAAATATAGACGTCCACGAAATAAACAATATTGTTTTGACCAAATTTCGAGACCAGGCTGTCCTTTACAAGTCAGTCGACACAGTTTTGGAACCAAATGAGGCGGTTAATTATCCATCTGAAGTTTTAAATTCTGTGGATATTTCAGGGTTTCCACCACACGTGCTACAACTAAAAATAGGCGTACCAATAATACTGTTAAGAAATATCAACCCACCAAAGCTTTGCAACGGCACGCGACTTGCCGTAAAAAAAAACAATGGAAAACGTAATAGAGGCCACAATATTGACAGGGCCTTTTGAGGGTTAGGCTGTTCTTATTCCTCGCAATCCCATGATTCCAACGGATCTGACTTTTCAATTAAAAAGATTGCAATTCCCAATTCAATTAGCATTTGCAATCACCATCAACAAAGCTCAAGGTCAATCATTAGAAAAATGTGGTATAGATCTTAATACTGATTATTTTTCCCATGGACAATTGTACGTTGCATGTTCGAGGGTCGGTAAACCTGACAATCTATTTATATGCAGCGACAATCGGACAGCGAAGAATGTTGTGTATTCGCAAGTTTTACGCAGTTAATTTGTATTGTATCTATCTATCTATCTATCTATATAAAAACGAGTTGTGTGTATGCATGTTTGTTTGTTTGTAAAAAGAGCGTTTGCATATGACGTCATTATAAGTACATTAGGCTTTGTATATGCCCAGACAATGGGAAAGCCAAGAATGTTGTATATTCGCAAGTTTTACGTAGTTCAAAACACATATATAAATCTATCTATATTCATAGGTGGTACACAGGGACACAACTACAATGGCGCGTAACTAATATGGCGCGTAACCATTTACGCACGCGGGGGGGGGGGGGCTTAGGGGGGGGGGGCGAAGCACCCCCACCAGCTAGGTGTTGGGGTGGCGTGAAGCGCCACCCCAACAGCTAGTATATATATAAAAATACGTTGTTTGTGTACTGACTTCATGTTTGTCCACTGTCGATTGACGTCATGTTTGTCGAAGTCATGAAGTTGTTTGTCGACTGACTGTATATGACGTCATTATAAGTATATAAGAAGGCCTTTAAAAGAGAAATTTTTAATATATTTGAAAATAGGGAAGTATCATGCGGTTTCAGGAAAATCATAATTAAAACCCAATCACAAGATATGTGATAAGAGTGAGTGTGTTAATTATAGAGTGATTAGCCTGGTTTTCGTGGGTACTATAAGTACCTCATGGTTCTCTGGTTAGCATAGGTTTCTGTGGGTACCTATCAGTTACTATAATGATATTCTTTACACTTAGAATTGCCTTTGAAAAAGTTTTAAGAGAAAAACAGTGCAGCTTTAGGAAGGGTAGTGGATGTTAGTTCCAAAATTTCACTTTTGAGTTAATAATTGAGAAGTGCCTGACTCATTGAACACCTTTAGTCACTGTTTTATAGGTTATGAGCAAGCGCTCGATTCATCTGATAGAAGCGCTTTAGCTTAGGTCTTATCCTTGTATTGTATCCCAAAAAAGGCATTAAAGCGATTAGTGGTATGTACGAAAATAACATTGCTGCGGTAAAAGCAGGAAATAAAGTTAGTAGTTGGTTTCACATTAAACCAGAAATTAAGCAGGTTGTCCTTTTTCCCCATTTATATGGATCATTTTGTTGGCTATGGGAAAGGCAATGATTTTTTATCTTACGCAAAACAAATGTAAAATTTGTACTATGCGGCTAGAGGACTGCACGATGTATTCTGGTAGCCTACACATTTATTTTCATTCGGAATTTTCTCAAAATTAAAGTTTGCTTTATTGCATTGATTTATTCACTCTGTTAATAAGGTGTAAGTTTAAAATACTATACTTAAACCTGCTTCCCGTTAATTGGTCGTGAAAAATTTTGATCCATCACATCTCCCCTGTGTTTTTTTAAATGAAGTTCTTACGTCATATTTGTTATCCTTGATTGATTATCTTTCTCTACCCTACGATAAAATGTGAGATACTAAAAATCATTAAAATACTTATCAAACAGTTCGTAGTAACGAACTGTAGTAAGGAGCGACCCGGCTCAACAGTAGCTGAAACTAAAAAAAACGGAATTTTGATACCAATAGTTGTATCAGAAGAATTGCATTTTAATGTTGATTTTAAATATATAAGTTTTATCAAGCTTAGTATTATTCATCAAAAATTAAGAGCCTGAGAAAATTTGCCTTATTTTAGAAAATAACGTCATAGAATCTATAAATTTGCCTTATTTTAGAAAATAGCGTCATAGAATCCTAAAAGTCATAGACTCTTAATGAAAATCACACCATCAGATTCAGCGTATCAGAAAACCCTGCAGTAGAAGTTTCAAGCTCCTATCTACAAAAATATGAAAATTTTTATTTTTTCCCAGAAGACAGGTCACGGAGCCGTGTTTATTGGTTTCGTTTTTTTCCCAGGGGTGATCGTATCGGCCCAGTGGTCCTAGGAGGTCGCGAGAGGACTCATTCTAATGGAAATTAAACGTTCTAGTACCCTTTTTAAGTGACCAAAAATAATGGAGGGCATCTAGGCCACTCTCACGCACACTTATTCCCCAATGTCACCGGATCAAAATTTTGAGATAGCCATTCTGTTCAGATTAGTCAAAAACTTAATAACTATGTCTCTGGGGATGACTTAGTCCCCCACAGTCCCCGGAAGAGGGACTGCAAGTTACAATCTTTGACCATTGTTAACATATAGTAATGGTTATTATGAAGTGTACAAACTTTTCCAGGGGAACTTTTTCGCGTTGGGGTGGTGGTGGGTCGGGGGGAGGGGATTACACGAGAGGATCTTTTCATGGAGGTATTTATCAGGAGGGAAGAGAAATTCAATGAAAAGGGCGCAGGATTTTCTAACATTATTAAAAAAAACAATTAGAAAATAAATATTTTTTTCAACTGGAAGTAATGAGCTGCATTAAAACTTAAAATGAACAGGAAATATTACGTATATAAGTGGGTTCGTCTCCTTGACAATAGCTTGCTCTTTATGCTAAAGTATTTTTAGTAATTTCAACTATTTATTCTACGGCCTTTGTGATTCAGGGGTCATTCTTAAGGATTAGGGACAAAATTCAAACTTTAGTGTAAAGAGCGAGGTATTGACGAAGCGCGAACCCCCATATACGTAATAAAAATACACAAATATAGAAGTTTGTTACGTAAGTTAATTCGTAAGGTACGTATGTCTATTAATATTAATGACTAAAACGTTCGTAAAAAAATTAAAAAATCTAGTTGCATTTTTAAGTAGCAAAAAATTGGAAGGCAACTAGGCCTCCTCCCCATCCCTTTTTATCAAAATCGTCCAATCAAAGCTATGAGAAAGCCTTTTAGCCAAAAAATAAATTAATGTGCAAAATTTGTTTTAACTATTCATGTGCGGTGAGCCAAAATCAAACTATGCATTAATTCAAAAACGTTCAGAAATTAATTTAAAAAACTTTTTTTATCTGCAAGTAAGGAGCGACATTAAAAATTAAAACGAACAGAAATTATTCTGTATATGAAAGGGGTTGTTCCCTCCTCAACGCCTCGCTCTTTACGCTGAAGTTTTTTATTGTTTTAAAAAGTAGAGTTCTGACAAAGAGTCAAACTTTAGCGTAAAGAGCGAGGCGTTCAAGAGGGGACAACCCCTTTCATATACGGAATAATTTCTGTTCGTTTTAAGTTTTAATGACGCTCCTTACTTGTAGTTAAAAAAACTTGTTTTTTTTAATTTAATTACCTAAAGAATCGTTCCCTAAATATTTACCTTTCAATACATTTGCATTATTGAAATACAAGATAACTGAATAAATTAAGTTTTTTTAAACGATGAGTTATTCTTCTAGGTAACGTATGTTTCAAAAGACATTACTTTAACCACCGAAAGCCCCCCTTCCGCGCTATTGAAGCTATTACGCTAGTATACTTATTTTGTCACTCTTTTCCCCACTGTTTATCTCTTTCTGCTTCTCTTTGCCTCTACTTGCATCCCACCCTCTAATCTTTTATTATTTTTTATATTTGAAATAACACGTTCTGTTAAATTTAGCCATAAAAAAACAGAATATGCTTGGTATAAAAAGGATCTTCTTATATTCTGACGCTGATTAGTGCCTTGTCAATATTTGACATGGGTCCATTTCCGTAATGTCAATTAGATCTTCGTTTCCCTTTTTTAGTTCTATATCGACCTAAGGGCTTTAACCAACGTATTTTTACCGTAAATACATCACTATGCATTCTGACTTGTAACTTAAAGGAGTGGTTTAATAAAACTTTTCGAAATGGATTAATAAAAGAAAAACAAAATCTTGTGTAGATAACTTCATGAAGTGCGCATTGTTCTTTTCTTTGAACATAAGCAAAAGATTAACGGGATTTGAAGCAATAACAAGTTAAACCTTTAAGGTAGTGTTTTTATTTTGCTCCATATTTTTAGTTACTTTTATGTTCAACTAACCAACAAAAACGTAAAGGACGAACTTTAAAGGCATTGTTCCAGTTCCAGTTCCAAAAATTGTAGGGAGGTTAGGGAGGTATATGGACTATCAACAAGTCCTTTCACCTCTTTGACTTCTTCTTCAGAAAAACTAGCCACTGGAAGCACTATTCTCCTCCAGTTAGCAAACAATGAATACATGCAATTATTTACAATAATACACTGTTATTGATTGTGGGAAGTTCGAGTACCTGAGCTACCTGTCCCTAGCAGTTTAAGGCCACTAACGCATTGTTTTTTTTTTAAGCGTAGAATTTTGAATTGCGACTGCTCATGAATTTTCCTGCCTGAAACCTATAACTTGTAAAAATATAGTAAAATTTGATTTAGACTTCAGAAAAATATAAATTACTATGAATAAAAATTGCACCTAAAACAAATAGACCTTAAAAGAATATTAAAGTCAAACTTAAAAAAAAAAGACTTTCAAGTACGAGTTTGACCTGCAATCTTCCAAGTCTACCAAAGCGACCAGTGTTATTTATCTCTGGCTACAGAAAAAAAAATGCATTATGAACAGTGTATTTTATTTGTTGTTAAATAGAAAATAAATATAATTTTTCGTATGAAGATAAAAAGTAATATTAAATTTAAAAAGAACAGAAATTATGTCACATGAAAGGAGGGAAGGTCTAATCAATTGAGCCACTAATCATCGACTACTTGATTTCATTGGGTTTAAAAATAAATTGAAGGTTATGAATCGGCACACTCTAAGTCATTCTGAATATGTGACGGAAGGCTTAATACAAATAACCATTATTTTGAAACAATTTCTCATTGGAAATAAACAGTTACTGCATGAGCTTTCATTGTATGCCTATCTATCGGTGAATTTTTGTATGACACTGTTATTTTGAGGAGCTATATACCCCTTCAACCATTAAAATTTTAAGAGGAATTGAACTTATAATATGTTTTCTGAATGGCCAGGAATACTTAAGTATTTTATACACCCTTAGTTGATTAATGCTAAAACAATGCTATGTTATCTCATATTTCCAGCTGCTTTTCTAGTAAATTTTCTACTGAATAATCTTTGAAAGTTAGTACCCAATCTTCATTGTGCCATGCCTCAAAATTAAAGCAACAGCATCCCTACTATGTAAATCTTGTAAGACTTGGTCTACCTTATTTTTTACGTCTTTGATATTCCATGTAACTATGCGTAACGGGTGGACATGGCCGTAGTGTCCCTATTCAATGGACAATAATTCAAGTACTTGCAGGATCTATGGTGAGACGGGATCATCTTATGTGGGAACAAAAGTCAATAGAAATCAATGGTAGATGCAGCGACAGGGCGCTTTGATAGACCTCTATAGTTAACTCCTCTTCTAGCAATATTACGAATATTACAGTGATTCTTGTCCTCTGAACTAATGATTTTTCTCCCTTTTCCAACTCTTTTTTCAGCTTTTGTAGCTTTAGGTGATATTCTGATTTTTCTCAATAGACCTAGATGCACTTTCAGAGAATGGAGGTGAAAGAACCTTTACATGGAGTTCCACCACCGTTTTTACACTGCTATCAGAATTTTTTGATACGACTCACCAGCCTCAAAGACGTCCATTCTTTCAACTACTGTTTCAACCAGATTATTTCCTTTTTATAACATTCCTCGTTTTTGCTGGTCTGGGTTATTATTTTCTCGACTGGAAACTACCTCTTTCGCACACTTAGAGGAGAAGTGGAAAATATATATCCTACCATCTATAAATAATTTTTGTCCCCGCACACTTGTTTGGTGGTGATGGTGATAAATGAACACCAATTTCAAATGCTTACATGCTTCCCATTGCCTTGAGGTATAGTCCGGAGGTGCTGACAGCCCACTTTTGTTTAGTAGAGGGTTAGATCTATAGTTAATGCCACAAATTTCCACTGAATTTGTTTTTTTTCCACCGAACCCGCACGAATTCTAGACACATCTTTCATGTCGCAACAGAACAGGCCTAAATTGGGTATGCGCTTATTAAGAGCCAAGAAAATCTGTTCTTTCAGAGTATATGCTGCAGGAATAATAAAAGAAAGGTTGTAGAGTATTACACTTGACCTAGCATTTAAACAATGATTAACTGCGCTTACAAACGTCCTTAATACCTTGATTTCCCTTTCCATCTCTTCATTAGGTCATGCATCTCTTGTCAATTTTTCATTTATGGCAGTTAACTGGCTTTCAACCGAAGTAACTTTAGTTAAAACTTCATGGAGCGTCTTTTCCATGGTTCCAACTTAAAATTGATTTCTTCTAAAAACTGAGCGCTTCCCCTTCAATAATCATTTCAAAGGTATATTATTTTTTGAGGAAGACTTAAAAGCAATGACCTTAAACAAAAACCACCGAAGATTAAGTCTTTACTAAATCCAACACATCTCCTATCTTCCTCAGTTCCAAATTTATATCCTTAATATAATCTGCAATCAACATCCAATACTATTGCAATAAGAAAATAAGTACATAATCATTGTTAAAATATATACCGGTATTGATATCCGGTAAATCACATTATTTATCATAAAGAAAGTCCTTTACTGGGGGAAAGCTGGAAAAGATAATTCTTTGTTTTCTAAGAAGTCTTGTGAAATTATGCAAGATGATGAATGAATCTGAACATCTAAAGCAAATGGCATGAAAAAATGTCTCAGGTAATGATTAAAAAAAATAAAGCACAACAAGATCTGCGGTCACAAGACATGTGACAACAAGCACCATAACGAATCAAAAATGAAAATGAAAGACAGCGAAATCTGTGGTTAACAGACAAGCGAAAGTGAGGGAAACATCAAATCATAAACAAAATTGACGTGCAACGATATCTGTGGTTAGAAGAGAAGCAACAGTGAGAATCAAAACGAATATTAGAACAATACAAATCCTATGAGATATTATACAATATGACAAATGACTCCAAACAGCTATCGCAAACGAAAATACTGAACAAAGAAATTTGTGGTTATAAGACAATGCAATGCAGGAACGTGTTATTTCAGCACCGCTAAAAAACCAAGCAAAATCAATGCTTGGAGTGTCGATCGCCTCCAAGGTGAATATAAATCTCTTAAAATATATGTTGCCGTGAAGGATAAACAAAGGAGAAATTGAATTCACGCCAGAATTTCTTGGATAAGTTTAAAGGGCTGATTTGCCACCCCTTGACTTAAAACTGAAGAATAACACCAAAATTATATTAATATGTAATTCAGACAATTCAGAGCGTATGTGTAATGGAACAAGTCCCATTGTTACCGAATTATATAACAACGCAATTGAAGCAAAATATACTTACTGGGAAAACATTGGAAATTAAGATTTTTCAGTTTCTATGATCTAAAGTAAATTACATCAAAGCAAATGGAAAAGGTATGGAATAAATATGAGGTAATGATAAACAAAAATTAGGCACAACGATATCTGAGGCTACGAGCGAAGCAACAGCGAGAATCACGACGAATCACAAACGAAAAAAGATATTTTGTTATTGAGGCGTGAATGAAACCCGAAATGAACAGATATTAAATAAACAATCATAGCAAAGAAACAAACAATAGTTAGTTATATAAATAAGTAATAAATCTTAAAAGGAGTGAAACTTAAATTGAATACGCAAATCCATCTTGAAGCGAGCAAAACCTCTACAAAGAAGAGCTTTGGTTTTACCTCCTTCTTTTACTGCAAAAGTCTAAAATCTACTGCGTCATTGGCGCTTTATTGAAAACTATATGAATCTTGGACAGACTTGAAAAGTACAAATAAAATCAAACTGAATGTTTGATATATAATACTATTAATTATTGGAAGGTCATCAGTTTAAGATTTTATTTCACTGTAATTTATTTTCATTTTCAATGCTGCAATAACTGAAAAAAAAATTTCTAATATAATTCGTTTTCAGTGAAGCACCAATGATGTAGTAGGCTTCCAACTTTTACAGTAAGGGAAAGGGGCAGTATCCAAACTCTTGTTTGTAGTGAAGCTATGTTTGTCTCGAACAGTCTTGGAAAGAACTAATACAACTAAACAAAACATTTGACATATAATGATATTAATTGCTGGAAGCTCATTAGTTCAAAATCTAATTATACTGTAATTTTTATTCTTATTTTCAATGTTGTAATAACTACAAAAGATAATATTTTCGATATAATTCGTTTTCAGTAAAGTGCAATGGCTATTTTTAACAAAAGAGCCATCTCTAAATTTCTATCAGATGGGGTGAAGAAACAGGGTTTGAGGGGGCTAGTTGCCATCGGATTTCTTTTTACCCTTAAAAAGTGAACTAGAACTTTCAATTTCCACTCAAATGATCCCTCTCCGAAGCTTATACGATCATCCTTTCCATAAGAGTCATATACGCCCCCAGGACATAACTTACAACGCCTGCCCCTGGGCCCTGGGGGTTTCGTATTGACACTGGAGTTTTTGTTATCTGACCCTTGAACTATTTTCATCAAAATGACAATCTCCAAATTTTTACCGGCTACATTTGGAAAACAATGGACATGGAGGGCTAGTTGCTCTTTTGTCTCTGTAGAATCTTAAAAACCGAATCAGAATTTTAAATTTCCAATCAAATGCGTCCTTTTGAAAGTTTATACGAGTATCCCTTCCATAGCGACCCAGCCCCCAGCCCCTGAAGGGTTGTGTTGACCCTGGAGTGTTCTTTATATGATCTTCGAACTTTTTTGAAAAAATAGATATCTCAAAGTTCTTATCAGATGGGTTTGAGGAAAATAGGGCATGGATAGGGGACTATTTGCCCTGCAATCTCTTTTGAATCTTAAAAAGTGAACTAGAATTTTCATTTTCCAGTCAATTGAGCTCTCTCCAAAATTTATACGACCCCTTCTTCCATAAGAACCATAGATTCCTCCAGAGCGTGACTTAAAATGCCTGCTCCAGCTCCCTGGGGGGGGGGGGTTGTCGACCTCGGAGTTTTCGTCATATGATCTTTGAACTCTTTTCTAAAGAAACAGCCTTCTCAACATTTTTATCAGATGGGTCTGGGAAAAAGGGTGTGGGAGGGCTAGTTGCCAACAGATCTCTTTTGGCTATTGAAAAGTGAACTTGAACTTTCCATTTTCAATCAAATGAGCCCTCTTTGAAGTTCATACGAGGATCCTTTCCAAAGAACCATATATTCCCCTAGGGCATAACTTGCAACACCTGTCTGTGGGCCCTGGGGTTTGTGTCTCCACCCAAATTTTCCTTATCTGACTTTTGAACTATTTTCATCAAAAAGGCTATCTCAAAATATTTATCAGATGTATTTTGGAAAAAAGGGACGTTGGGGGGGGGTTGGTTGCTCTCCGATCTTTTTTACTCTTAAAAAGTGAGCTATCACTTTCAATTTCTAATCAAATGAGTCCTCTCTGAAGTTTATACGAGCATACCTTACATAGAAACCATATATGATCTTAGGGCATAACTTACAATGCCTGCCCCCGGGCCCTGGAGGGTTGTGTTGACACTGGAGCTTTTGTTATATGATCTTTGAACAATTTTTAACAAAATGGCCTCCTCAAAATTTTTATCGGATGAATTTGGGAAAAAAGGGCGGGGGGGAGCTAGTTACATTTCGATCACTTTCGACTCCGAAAAAGGGCGTTAGAGCTTCCGATTACCAATCAAATGAGCCCCTTCCATATTTTTGCGACGACCCCTTCCGTATGAAGTGCCTCTGGAAAAAAAAAAAATAATAAAACACTGGAGCCGTATGGCCTTTGATTAAAAACAATGCTGGCCCTGGAATAAACTCTTGATGGATACCGTGGTCAGCATTTGAGGGTGATAGAAAAGAGAATCAACAAGACATTATTCTACCAGATAGTTAAGACTTGAACCAAACAAACGCACTACCTTTTTTGACAAAAGAAGACGTTTAAATAAAAGAACAACGTGGGTTAAAGAATCAAACCAGGCCTTACGAACAGCCAGGAATAAAGCAGCAGGAATCAAGAAGGAGTGTATTGTGAAGATAGATCACTAAAACCGCACAAGTATACTCAGTTAACTGTGGGACGTACTGTATACGCGAATTTATTGGTAGGTGCAGAAGAATAAAGGGGATCAATCTATGACTTCCACACCCCAACCCCAAAGTCCCAAAAATTTAGATGAAATTAAACATTAGTTTTTGCTAGAAAATCTCGGTGAATTATCTATCTCATTTAAAGCGATATATCATTATTTCGTCCATTTATTTATTTGTTTCATAGGACACCACAATTAACAAACTAGTGTATAGACTTTTGACTTATTTGCGCCCCAAAATTTGCAAGCTGTTACACGGAGTCTAGATCCAAAGATGTACTATCCTCGGTACCTAACTTCAGACAATAGTGGGACACTTTGGGCAAATTTTACTTTCCTCTCCTTTTGAGTAATTTCAAACGCATCGCTTTTAAAGTGATTCAACTGAGAAAAACCGCTTTCTATGAGGTTGAAAATTTTTTAAGGAAGTACTTTTACAATCGGCTCAGATATTGCTTTGGTTACAGATTGAAATTGCAAAAAATTAACGTTAAAACTTATAAACACATGATAAAAATATAAATATGACAATGATAACGTACGCTTGGAGGTCAATGACCATTGCTGTTGCTATCCCAACTGCCACGAGTTGGGTGAGACTAAAACTGGATGTATGAGGCGTATTTTTTTAAAATACGCCTTAAGTTCCGTTTGAAGATAAATATTATCATATTTACTGTATAATTTAATCTTCTTTTCGACATAGTTTCTATGTTTTTGAAACACTTATCATACCTCTCAACTAATTTAAAAGTACATCTATATATGTATATAAATAAGTTGTAAGTTTGTCCATCGTTTTGTGTTTGTCCGCATATGACGTCTGAAAAATAAAGAAGAAAAAGAAAAAAAAAAAAATAAAAAAAATAAAAAGGTAAAAAAACTAAAAAGAAAATAAAACTAAAAAACTAAAAAAGAAAAAAAAATAAAAAAAGAAAAAACTAAAAAAAAGAAAAACCTAAAAGGAAAAAAAACTAAAAAAAATAAAAAAGATAAAAAAATAAAAAGAAAAAAAAGCTAAAAAAAACTAAAAAAGCTACAAAACTAAAAAATAGAAAAAACTAAAAAAGAAAAAAAATTAAAGCATGTTTGTTTTTTTGTATGTTTGAGGGTTTGCATATGGCGTCTGAAAAATAAAGAAGAAAATGAAAACTAAAAAAGAAAAAAGGTAAACAACTAAAATAAGCTAAAAAGAAAAAATTAAAAAACTAAAAAAGCTGAAAAAAGAAAAAACTAAAAAATAAAAAAAAATTAAAAAAACAAAAACTAAAAAACTAAATAAAAAAAAGAAAAGCTAAAAAAAAGAAAAAACTTAAAAAGAAAAAAACTAAAAAAAGAACAAAAATAGAAAAGGTAAAAAACTAAAAGAAAAAAAAGCTAAAAAAAAATTAAAAAAGCTACAAAACAAAAAAAAACTAAAAAAGAAAAAAATTAAAAAAAAGAAGAAACTAAAAAACAGAAAAACTAAAAAAAAAGAAAAACTAAAAAAAGAAAAACCTAAAAAAGAAAAAAACTAAAAAAGAAAAAAAATAAAAAAGAAAAAAAAGGAGAAAAAATCAAAAAAGAAAACAAATTAATAAAAAGAAGAAACTAAAAAAAGCAAAATTAAAAAAGAAAAAAACTAAGAAAAGAAAAAACTAAAAAATAAAAAAATAAAAAAGAAACTATATATATATATATATATATATATATATATATATATATATATATATATATATATATATATATATATATGTATATAAAATAAGTTGTATGTATGCATGTTTGTTTGTTTGTGGGTTTGCATATGACGTCATTATAAATATATAAGGTTTTGTATATAACGTCATTACAAGATGACGCTACAGACCGGGACACCGGGACACAAATGACGACCGGGACGCAGGGAATATAAATGACGACCGGGACACTCAAAGAGAAATTACTGACTGGGACACCGGGACGCAAATGACGACCGGGACACAGGGAATATAAATGACGACCGGGACACAGGGACAACTACAACGGGGACACCGGGGGGATATATAAATGACGACAGGGACACAAGGAATGTTCGATTAGCAATCACCATCAACAAAGCTCAAGGCCAATCACTAGAAAAATGCGTTATAGATCGCTAAGTCGGTAAACATGACAATCTATTTGTATGCACAGACAATGGGACAGCGAAGAATGTTGTATATTCGCAAGTTTTCCGTAGTTTAAAGGAAATTGTAAATAAACTTAAAACCTATTGTTCTGGTATTAAAAAAATTTCGAATTTTAATCCATATTGGAGTGTTAATAATTCACTGCAGGTGATAGATTCTTTAACAATGGTTTCAGCTAAAAGAATTGAGTCTTTCGATTTTGCGACAATGTATACTAATTTATCACTTAATTTAGTGTTTGATAATTTAAAAACTGTTATAAAGAAATCTTTCCTCTTATCTTGTAAAAGGTTCTTAAAAATAGACATTTATAATAAAAAAGCTATATGGACAAACTGCTTTAATACTACAGTTAACTTGAGATGTTACAGCTTGGATATGATTTTTGAGTTATTGGAATTTGTTTTATACAATACTTATATAAGATTTGGGGGTGATTTGTACAAGCAAATTATGGGAATTCCCATGGGGGGGGAATGCCAGCCCATTTATAGCTGACTTGTTTTTAAGTCAACTAGAATATAAATATATGATGGATAAGAATAATCCAATTAATTTAAAACATGCTTTGTCAAATAATAAAAGATATTTAGATGATATTTTGGTCTTAAATTGTAAGGATTTCATTGATATTTCTAAAAATATATATCCATCAGAGCTTATTCTTGAGCCTAGTCATGGCGCTGGTCATGAAGATCATTTCTTAGATTTAAATATTAATATTTGTGATAATAATAAATTAAGTTTTAAAATGTATAATAAAACGGATGATTTTGATTTTGAAGTGATTAGTTTCCCATTCCCTGAAAGTAATATACACTCAAATATCACATATTCAGCGTTTTTCTCACAGTTACTTCGTTATACAAGGATTTGTAGTAATTATATTGATTTTAAAAATAGATGTAAAATCTTAAGCCAAAAATTGATATCAAGAGGTTTTTCTGCAAATAAATTAACTTGGCAATTTAAAAAATTTAGTTTTCATTATAACGAACTTTTAAATAAATATCAAAAGAATTATCTAGAAATACTTAAAGAAATTTTTAACTAATTTCGGAGGTTCGAGAAATGTTGTCACAGCGCCATTTATTTTGAATTGTGTTTCTAATTGAGCGGATTTTCTAAAAAATTAGCCAAATGGTAAAGATGAATTCTATAATTGTTTAGTTCATTCAAGTTTTTTGCAATGTGTTATTATTTGTGATTTGGTAAAATTTATAATATTTAGTTTACCTATTGTTGCTAAAAGGAGGGATATATTAACAGGATAAGCTTGTTTTTGGTTTTACTTGGTTGTTTTACATTTGCTGGTTTTTTTTTCATAGACATGTATTTTGGGGGTGATACCTGACGCGGGGATGCCATGGATATTCTGTGGTAGCCACAACACTGTGCTGGGTAGAGAATTTAGAGTGGCGAAACCCTATATAGGCCAGTGTATTCTCCTGATGAGCCCTTATGTTGGGTGTTGCCTCTGAATTATTTGTCTATATTATTTTTTCTATTGTTTGGTAAATGACGACTTATACTTATTGACGACATGACTGCCTGTCCATGGATTATTCTTTATGGTTGATTGTGTGTGGCTATGCTGTTTGACCTATGTGATTGTATGGATGAGTAGGGTTAAGGCCTCATTCAAGTGCTGGTCTATATTAATCACTAATTTAGGAAAACAGTCTTCCTTTTCTCCTTCTGTCTCCTTTTTTTTTTTTTTTTTTTTTTTTTTGTGTTTGTGCTGTAGCATTGGTGATTTCTCTTTTCATTATATATATATATATATATATATATATATATATATATATATATATATATATATATATATATATATATATATATTCACAGGTTGGACACGGGGGCACAACTGCAATGGCGTGTAACTAATATGGCGCGTAATGACTTACGTGCGCGGGGGGGCTTGGGGGGCGCGAAGTGCCCCCACCAACTAGGTTTTGGTTCGGCGCAAAGCGCCACACCAACAGCTAGTTCTTTATAAGAGCTTGCCATCGGCTCCAATAGCCAAGAGTTCACAGGTGTTTTTACGTCGTCGTCATCTTTTTAACGGTTGCCACTGAGGTGGCAACCGGTTGAACCAGGTACGAAACATGGGTTTTGCATATCACGTCCAAATCGAGGCAACAGAACATGGAATGGAAATACACACACTCCCCTGAAAATTTGAAGGCTGAACATCCTCTCCCCGAGCACAAAATTAGGGCGTCGGTGTTTGGGAGTAGGCATGGTGTTTGTTTAGTCGAGTTTATGCAATTAAGGAGCCGCTATCAATGCAGAAGCATACTGCCTAAACCTCAGAAAGCTCCAGAGAGGGACAAAAAAACCCAAAAAACTTGGCATGGTGACAAAGGAAATTGTCCTTCTTTATGACAATACAAGACCTCACATTGCTGATCAAACCTGTAATTTATTGGACAGTTTCGGCTGGGAAGTTTTAAATCACCCAAAATACATTCCTGATCTTGCACCGAGTGACTACCATCAGTTTCTCCATCTCAATCAACACCTCAGTGGCAAACGTCACAATGATGATGACGACGTAGAAACAGAACTGATATTCTGGTTAGCGGAAAAGGCGGCAAGTTTTTATGCAGAGGTTACTTTAGATTTTGTTGAGAGGTATGATAAGTATTACAACAAACTTGATAACTATGCTGGTAAATAGAGTAGAGTATGTACTTAAAAATAATCATTAATAATCATTCGCTATGTACTTATGATCCAACGGACCTTAATTAAAAATACGCCTTGTATGTTTGAGTGACAAAGGCCTTAGCTGAATTCCGTGCGCCTGTGTGTCAAAATAATAATATAACCGGCTTGGGTGGTAAAACTCCAACTTATGTTAAACTGAATTATAGTAAATTGATATCTATCTTATATTTAAGCCCGTGACTTTGCACTGCATTCGAAGAAACAGCAGAGGTTCTCCGGGCTTATTCGCTATCTTTCCAAGCTAATCCCTGATTAGCCACATTAACAAAAAAATTTTTTTCAATTGCCTTAAACTCATTTTCCGTAAGCAATTTATGAGGGGGGCTTCCCCTTCTTCAGCCCCATGCATTTTACGCTAACGATCTGTAGTGGATTCAAAATGCAGCTCTTGTGCGAGAGCAATCATTCTTAAAGAATTAGGGGGGAAAGTTAATCTTCTGCGTGAACAGCGAGTAGAAGGGGCAGTCTCCCTCTTATACAGAGTGAATTATGCTCGTTTTTCCTTAATAGTGCTCCTTACTTTCAGTTACAAAAATTTGTTGTTTTTATTTATTCAATTTTGATTGATTTTTAAACCATGCCAAGACCTGCCCAAGCGATTATATGGGCTAGAGCTTCCATAAATCACCAATTCCTTGCTAAATTGTGTACATCAATAATTGTAAATAGGTTGGTAGATTTCAACTTTCTATGTTTCCTTGCAATTACGAATTTCCTTGCAATCCTTGAATGTTGGATTGTAATTAAAATTTAGGTTGTAATTAAAACAAAGCTTGAAAAATTTAGTAGAAACCTTTTCTGGAAAGTGGTATTATTGAATCAGTTCTTTGAAATATTGAATAAAAAAAAATAAGTTTTTTTAACTGAAAGTAAGGAGCAACATTAAAACTTAAAACAAACAGAAATTACTCTGTACATGAATAAGGTTGTTCCCTCCTCAACTTCCCGCTCTTTACGCTAAAGTTTGACTCTTTCTCTCGACTCTACTTTTTAAAACAGTAAAAAACTTTAGCGTAAAGAGCGGGGTGCTGAGGAGGAATAGCCCCTTTCATATACGAAGTAATTTCTGTTCGTTTTAAGTTTTAATGTAGCTCCTTACTTTCAGTTAAAAAAAATTATTTAATTTCTGAACGTTTTTGAATTAATGCATGTTTTGATTTTGGCTCTCCGCAGATAAATAATTACAATGAAATTTGCATATCAATTTATTTTTATGGCTATATGACTTTCTCATAGTTTTGATCGGATAATTTTGAGAAAAAAGAGAGGGGGAGGAGGTCCAGTTACCCTCCAATTTTTTGATTATTGAAAAAGGCAGCTAGAACTTTTGATTTTTTAACAAACGTTTTTATTAGTAAAATATACGTACCTTAAAAATAAACTAAGGTAACGAACTTCTGTATTCGTAAATTTTTACTACGTATATGAGGGGGTTCGCCTTCTCGTCAACACCTTGCTCTTTAAACTAAACCTTGAATTTTGTCCCAATTCCTCAAGAATGGCCCTGAATCACAAAGGCCGTAGAATTAATAGTTGAAATTACTAAAAACAGTTTAGCGTAAAGAGCAAGGTATTAGGAGGAGGTGAGCCCCTCACAGGCGTAATAATTTCTGTTCATTTTATGTTTTAATTCTGCTCCTTACTTCCATTTGAAAAAAAAAATTCATATTTATCTTTTCATTTTTTATAAGAATGCCAGAAAATCCTGCACCCCCTTCATGGAAATTATCTCCCCCCATGACAAATTCCTCCATGGAAAGTTCCCTCCACATAACCCCTCCCCTCAACATCTCCCCCAACCAAAAAATCTCCCTGAAAACGTCTGTACACTTCCCAATAATCATTAATATAGTAGGGTTCTCTGATATGCTGAATCTGATTGTGCGATTTTCGTTAATATTCTATTACTCTTAAGGGGTATTTCCCCCCTATTTTCTAAAATAGCGCAAATTTTCTCAGGCTCTCAACTTTTAATGGGTAAGACTAAACTTGATGAAACTTATATTTTTAAAATCAGCATTAAAATGTACTTCTTTTGATGTAACTATTTGTCTCAAAATCCCATTTTTAGATTTTTGGTTACTATTGAGCCGGGTCGCTCCTTAATAGAGTTCGTTACCACGAACTGTTTGATTTTTACTATTGAATTACTATTGGAAGGAGAGGGGTATTATTATTCATGTGGATGGAAATTCTACATTATTCTGATCGTCTACATGAATGAAACCATTGCAACTTTTTGTAATGTTATATATAATGTAAATTCAAAAGAACCGATTGTAGATTTTGAAAGTGTTTTCAAGGTTATGCATTTATTCCTATAGAGCCAAAAGTAAAGAAGCCTATGTTCTGAGTGATACACACGAATTTACCTTACCAAAAAAAAAAAAAAAAAAAAAAAAAAAATGCCGTATTTCTTGAAAAACGGAGATGGAAAGTGTTTTTTTGGGGGGGAGGGAGAGTAGTGGAATGGGGGGCGGTGGATGATGATTAGGACCATGCGCTTCTCAAATGTAAAGACAATAAAAATCCTATCCAGGATTCTTGTTCGGGAGAGGGAAGATGGTTACAATAATAGGTTTAATAGGTAGGCTAGTGAATCCTTAGACTTGAGCAATTTGATTAGAAGTTTTTTATTTCGTACGAACTTTTACTTTCATTTTCAAACAGTTCGTGGTAACGAACTGTAGTAAGGAGCGACCCGGCTCAATAGTAACCGAAACTCTAAAAATGGAATTTTGGTACAAATAGTTACATAAAAAATTGCATTTTAATGCTTATTTAAATATATGACTTTCATCAAGATTAGTCTTGCCTATATAAAGTTACGAGCCTGGGAAAATTTGTCTCATTTTAGAAAATAGGGGAAAACACCCTTTAAAAGCCATACAATCTTAACGAAAATCACATCATCAGATTCAGCGTATCAAAGAACCTTATTGTAGAAGTTTCAAGCTCCTATCTACAAAAATGTGGAATTTCGCAATTTTTGCCAGAAGACAAATCACGGATGCGTGTTTATTTGTTTTTTGTTTTTTTTTTTGTTATTTTCCCATGGGTCATCGTATCGACCCAGTAGTCCTAGAATGTCGCGGGAGGGCTCATTCTAATGGAAATTAAAAGTTCTAGTGCCCTTTTTAAGTGACCAAAAGATCGGAGGGTACCTAGGCCCCCTCCCACGCTCATTTTTTCCCCAAAGTCACCGGATCAAAATTCTGAGATACCCATTTTATTCACTATAGTCGAAAAACCTAATAAATATGTCTTTGGGGACTACTTACTCTCCCGCAGTCCCCGTGGGAGGGGTTGCAAGTTACAAACTTTGACCTTTGTTTACATATAGTAATGGTTACTAGGAAATGTACGGACGTTTTCAGGGGGACTTTTTTGGCTTGGGAGGGAGAGTTGACGTGGGGGGGGGGGTCCGTGGGAGGATCTTTTCATGGAATAACTTCTCATGAGGGAAGAGACTTTCAATGAAGGGGGCGCAAGATTTTTTAGCATTATTTAAAAAAAACAATGAAAAAATAAATATGAAAAGTTTGTTTCTACTGAAAGTGAGGAGCAGCATTAAAGCTTAAAACGAGCAGAAATTATTGCACCTATGAGGGGTTTACCTCCTCGTAATACCTCGCTCTTTACGCTAAAGTATTTTTAGTAATTTCAACTATTTATTCTACGGCCTTTGTGATTCATGGGACATTCTTAAGGATCTGGGACAGAGTTTAAGCTTTAGTGTAAAGAGCGAGGTATCGACGAGGGGTGAACTCCCTCATATACGCAATAAAAATATACGAATATGGAAGTTCGTTAAGTAAGTTAATTCGTAAATTATGTACATGTTTTACTAACGAAAATGTTCGTAAAAAAATTAAAATTTCTAGTTGCCTTTTTAAGTAATCAAAAAATTGGAGGGCAACTAAGCTTCCTCCCTCTCTTCTTTTTTCTCAAAATCTTCCAATTAAAACTATGAGAAAGTCATTTAGACAAAAAAAATTAATATGCAAATTGCGTTTAATTATTTATGTGCGGAGAGCCAAGATCAAAACATGCATTAATTAAAAAACATCCAGAAATTAATTAGATCTTTAATTTCTATTAATCTCATAAAAGGTTGAAAAAAGAATGGTATAACTAAACACGAGCAGAGAGAGGGATTAGTTGTTTCATAAGATCAAGATTTAGATAATATTCTATTGTGTCGAATTTGTGTTTCAGGTCAAATAACACTAAAATCAAGACATTTATTTTAAGGGTAATGTTTATCCAATTCGTAATATTATAGCTAATATTTTTTTTCCGATACTATTTAAGATACAATTTTTGACTAGTAGAAGGGGGTGTTTGAAGAAAGCCGGTGCAGGTTGACTTTGAGTTTCAACGAATTTGGTGAAGGTTTCCACACACGTGTTTAACTGGTAGGCATTCAAAGCCAAAAACAAGTATAATAGCAATAATTGTATGAATGGTTACTTTGAGGTAACTCGTTGAAGATCATCATAACTATGTTTAACCGAAGCTTTCATAACTGTTTTTTTAGCTTATTTCTGACGATTTTGCAGCCCCTTTTATTTTATTCAAATTTAGTACCGAATGGGCTACTGCTAAAAAGTGTTTAACCAATAGAAGTCTTTTTCATCATATATAGAATTTTCAGTTTTTCCTAATTATTTAAAAATTAGGAAATTCATTTTCCAATTTAACTTTCACACAACTTTAATTCCCACTATTTTTGGTACCTTAAATATCAAGATGAGAAAAAAATATTCTGGTTTACATAAACACTAGGCTAGCCTGTCTGGCCAAATTCCGTTACAAAATAGTTATCATTTTAAACCTATCAACATAAATGATTATAATTATTTTCATAACATTAATCATCATAATTATTTATATCCGTGTTTTCTTTGTTCTGTTACATACACTATTCAATTTTTTTGTTGTTTGCTTGTATTATTATTTATTCACCGATACTTTTTTCCTTTTATAGCAAGAATGTTCTTGTGTTTGTTTTTAACTTAAATATAATTTCTAAAACATATTTTTCATAAAGCATAAAATGTATACGGATATATAAGATATATTTGTCTTCAATTATTTTTGCGCATATACCGTGATTGTGTGCACATCTATCATCGCTTATATTTTGGTACAGATGACGCAATAACATCATTTCGTTTGCCATTTTTACATCCTACAGTTGGAAAGACCTAAAGGGAATTTTCTGTGATACTTTAGACCATATTTATAGCCTTTATTTTTGTAAATTAAACTTTTCAATAATAGTTTAGTGTCTGTCAGAATAGAGTGACTTAGATACAAACAGAAAACATACTATGCAAATAGATGTGATTTCAACTATTTCAGTAACCAGATTGACAGTGTTTTAGCTTACACATCTTTTTTTGAACATATTCAAAATGAAACAGGTTATTTTTTCTTGGTGAACAAATATTTGTTTCACTTCTTCAGGCATATAAAACAGTCAACAGCATAAGAAACAACAACGTTCAGTCTAAATGTGACATTTGAAGACACATATTATACAAATGCATGAACATTGCCACATCTCAAACGCAATCAATGAAATGTTAAATGAAAGAATAGAAACATTCAATGAAAATAGTCAAAAAACTTTGAAAGAAAATATTTTCTCGACTAGATTTAAAAGAATTATTTAGAAGCCAGTGCAGGGGGTTGACCACTAACAATTGCCTAGCAATCCAAACGGTATATCTCAAACATTGCAAACGAAAGACACAGGAGAAATAATCCTCAACGAAGGATCATGATTGAGGAAATCAAATCAAATGTTAAATATGCAACAAAGGGTTTTCTCAGAATTCAAATTAACCAGACATATGAGAGTTCATATTGGAGAGAGAGCTCATACTGGTGAAAAACCTCATCCTTGCAACATCTGTGCTAGAATATTTTCTCATAAATACACATTATTCCAACACGTGAGGGTTCATATTGTAGAAAAGCCAGATACTTGCAACATCTGTATTAAACCATTTATTTATGTATACCAATTATCCACCCATAAGAGAGTTCATGCTCGGGAAAATCCAACTAGATTTAAAATATGCAACAACAGGTTTTTAAAGAATTCTAGCTAATACTAGCATATGAAACGTCATACTAAGAAAGGCATTATGTCCAAGTTATGCGCAAAACTATTTTTTCACGGATTGGATTTATGAACTTACATGAAAGTTCTCACTGGAGAAAGAGCGTATACTTGCACCATCTATACTAGAGTATTTTCTCATGAATCCACATAATCTAACCATATGAAGATTTATACAAAGAGCAAAACACATGATCCTTTGCACCCCCAATTTCATGCACTGGCAAAGCATGTGAATTAGCCGCTTTCTTCATGAGATAGCGAGTGTTTTAAATTGACCAAGCAAGAATGAAATGATGTTCTTTTTTGTATTGTAATATTAAAATATACTATTTGTTTCTCAGAAAAATCTTACTAATTTTTCTTGAACGATCTAGAGCTAATTTTATCATAGCAGCAGTGCTCATTGCCCGATATTTATAGATGCCTCCTGGAAATAATGACAAATAATAGGCGGTTCTTAATTAGAATTACATAAGAAACGAATGGGATACATAAGAAAATGAGAAAACATCAGAAAACATAAGAAAACATAGTAAAACGAAAATAATCTACGCTTAAACATTACAGAAAGAATATGTGATTTGACACAATTGGTTTTTGAGGCCCTAAACTGTAAAGTGCAAATAATAACAGAAAGCATGATAGTAGAACTGGCAACAGAAATCAGATTAACGTTCGAAGGGAATGAAAACTGCATTAAATCTGCAATAACAATGACAGGGTTCAGAGTGGAAGAATATTTGTTTAATTTAAATTTGGTTAATCTAACCGAAGTTGTTATAATTTAGTTGATTGCACCTGAACATGATAGAACAAGAGCTAAGAGCTCATATGGCACTTGTGACGAGGCGAGAAGAGCTAAGAGCCAAGAAATCATATGGTATGAGCTCTAACAAAATTCTATGAATCAATAGATTGATTTAAAAAGGAAAATAAGAGGCTTAATGCCGGTCAGGATTTAAAATAAGAGCTCTGAGTCACGATATCCTTCTAAATATCAAAATTCATTAAGATCCGATCACCCACTCGTAAGTTATAAATGCCTCATTTTTTCTAGTTTTTCCTCTCCCTTTAGCCCCCCCCAGATGGTCGAATCTGGGAAAACAACTTTATCAATTCAAATTGTGCACCTCCCTGACACGCCTGCCAATTTTCATCGTCCTAGTATGTCCAGAAGTACCAAACTCGCCAAATCACTGAACCCCTCCCCCCAACTCCTCAGAAGAGAGCAAATCCAGTACGATTCTGTCAATCACGTATCAAGGACATTTTTTTTATTCTATCCACCAAGCTTCATCCCGATTCCTCCACTCCAAGTGTTTTTCCAAGATTTCCCATTCCAACTCTCCCCAATGTCAAAAGATCTGGTCGGGATTTGAAATAAGAGCTCTGAGACATGAATTCCTTCTAAAAATCAAATTTCATTAAGATCCGATCATCTATTCATAAGATAAAAATACCCCAATTTTCACATTTTCCAAGAATTTCGGTTTCCCCCTCCAACTCCCCACAATGTCACAGGATCTGGTCGGAATTTAAAATTTATACTTTAAAGCACAAGATCCTTCTAAATATCAAATTTCATTAAGATCTGGTCACCCTTTCGTAAGTTCCAAATACCTCAATTTTCAAAATTACCCCCCCCCCCTCCAATTCCACCAAAGAGAGCAGATCCGGTTCGGTTATGTCAGTCACGTATCTTAGACGGGTTTCTATTCTTCCCATCCAGTTTCATCCAGATCTCACCGCTTTAAGTATTTGCTAAGATTTCCGCCCCCCCCCCAACTGCCCCCCCCATTACGCTTGATCCGGTTGAGATTTAGAATAAGAGATCTGAGTTACAAGGTCCTTCTAAATATGAAGTTTCATGAAGATCCGATCGCTCCTTCGTAAGTTAAAAATACGTAATTTTTTCTTATTTTTCAGAATTAACCCCCCCCCCCCCCAATAGAGCAGATCTGTTCCAATTATGTAAATCACGTATGTAAGACTTCTGCTTATTTTTCCCACCAAATTTCATCCCGACCCCTCCAATCTAAGCGTTTTCCATGATTTTATGTTCCCCCCTCAGACTTCCCCCAATGTCACCAGATCCTGTCAGGATTTAAAATAAGACCTTTGAGACACGATATCCTTCTAAATATCAAATTTCATTGAGATCCGATCACCCGTTCGTAAGTTAAAAATACCTCATTTTTTCTAATTTTTCAGAATTAACCCCTCCCCAACTACCCCAAAGAGAGCGGATCCGTTCCGGTTATGTTAATCATGTATCTAGGACTTGTGCTTATTTTTCCCGCCAAGTTTCATCCCGATCCCTCCACTCTAAGTATTTTCCAAGTTTTAGGTTTCCCCTCCCAACTCCCCCCCCCAATGTCACCAGATCCGGTCGGGATTTAAAATAAGAGCTCTGAGACACGATATCCTTCTAAATATCAAATTTCATTGAGATCTGATCATCCGTTCGTAAGTTAAAAACACCTCATTTTTTCTAATTTTTCAGACTTACCCCCCCTCCCCACCTACCCCAAAGAGAGCGGATCCGTTCAGATTATGTCAATCATGTATCTGGAACTTGTGCTTATTTTTACCATTAAGTTTCATCCCGATCCCTCCACTCTAAGTGTTTTCCAAGATTTTAGGTTTCCCCCCTCCAACTCCCCCCAATGTCATCAGATCCGGTCGGGATTTAAACGAAGAGCTCTGAGACACAATATCATACCAAATATCAAATTTCATTAAGACCCCATCACCCGCTCATAAGTTAAAAATACTTCATTTTTTCTATTTTTTCCAAATTAACCGGCCCCCCACTCCCCTCCAGATGGTCAAATCGGGAAAACGGCTATTTCTAATTTAATATGGTCTGGTCCCTGATACGCTTGCCAAATTTCATCGTCCTAGCTTACCTGGAAGCGCCTAAAGTAGCAAAACCGGGACCGACAGACTTAGAGACAGACCGACAGACCAACAGAATTTGCGATTGCTATATGTCACTTGGTTAATACCAAGTGCCATAAAAAAAAACATAATTACATGGCCCAGTTGCTAGTGAAAAAGAAGAATGTTGATTTATGCGAACAAACATCCCAAATGATAAGTTTCAGACAACACAAACCAGCAAAAGGCAAAGAATCCTTGCTCAGAAAGGCTTGAAATAACAAACTAGACATCCGAAATCATAGATTTGAGATAATTTAACCCACAAAATACAAAAGTAAATATTCCAAACCATATGTTTCAGACAACAACCACCAGTGAAAGGTTCATATTTCTAGCTCATAAAAAACCAGAATTGCAAACAAAACACTCCAAATTATAAGTTTCAGGCAATACACATCTACAAAACGCTAATAAACCTTGCAGAGAAAGGTCCAAAATACCAAACTAAACATCCAAAATCATAAGTTTAAGCCAACACACACCTATGAAAACCTAGGAAACTAGGAAGCTCAGAAAATTCTAAATTAGTTCACTAAAGATCCCAAATCATTAAAGATCAAAGTTTTAGACAAGTCAACCTATGGAAATCAAATCTAACATCTATAACACCTTTTGAGATATTAAAGTACATATTTCAAGTTTTGATATTGCTCTTTGTATTAAGGTGAATGTTTAAACTTTACAAGACCTATGATTTAATTCACTTTCACCCTCTTAGCCATCTCATGAAGTTTTATCTAAATAAGTCTATTCATACTAGTGATGACAGTTAAGTAATGGTAGGGATGGAGTTGATTTTTTAGTCCTGGAGTAAAAAACCTTTTAAAAAATCGCAAAATTTATTGTTTTACTTACATATCAAAAAGAGTCTCTGAGAAATTTAATTGTCATAAAACATTCACTCCCCCTCTCACCCTCTTATCTTGGCTTTTTTGTAACGAGGTAGATATAGTAATTCTTTTTTTTGTACCAGGACAGCAAGGTTTTTCAATTAACGGATTTTAAAACTAAAATTAGTCACTGGTCTCTCTATCAGCCCAAACTCCATTCCCTCTACTATCAAATTGTCTAGTAGACTGTTTCTCTTTTTCAACAGCTTTCCCAGGCTTCTACTTTCAGTACAACTATAGGCATTTTGAAGCATTTTTTGCTTTTTTACTGTACTTGCCTACTTGTACTTGTAGCGGGACCAGACGAGGACGCCTCACCCGGCATCTAGAGGACTACATATGATTGACTCCCATTTGTCGCGATCTTGTGCCAACTATTCATCAAACCAGAGCCAACAGCTCTCCCACTTTCTGCCAAATCTTCGAAATCCGCCAACAGGGTTGAGGTGATTTTTGGCAGTTGCCCACCAATTTTTCAATTGACCACCAGGTCACGTGCGCCAACCTGGCAACGGGGCATCTAGCAGTACTTGCTTTATGATGCGGTTTTTGGGTCTTCTAAGCACATGACCAAGCCAACGCAGTCTTCTCTGTTTGACAGTCGTGGCGACGGGATCGATTTTACTGCAGTGCTGGCGCCCATAAACATTTGAGATTCTGTCGGAATATCGAATCTTCAGGATTTTTCGTAGACAGCGGTAGTCAAAGACTTCCAAATCATGGAGATGAAGCACCTTCAGTAGCCTAGTTTCGACTGCTTAAAAGAGGACAGATCTAACAGCTGCTTTGTATACAGAAATTTTTGTCTTCATGCTGATCTCCCACCGGCTCCACAAATGGCGGCGGAGTTGTGAGAAGATGGCCTGGGCTTTGTTTCGCTACACTGGAATGAAACTATCCTACCTCCAAATGGGCATCGAATCAAACAGTCCTACCTCCAAATGTGCTACGAATCAAACTATCCTACCTCTAAAACCGCTACTTTTCAGGAGAGATATTTGAAGTTTTTAAGATTAATTTTCCAGAACTTCAAAAAGAGGTTATAGAGGAACAACCGAACTGTAGAGTTTCTTTCTTATTGGCTATGTATTAGAGAAGATTTTTTTGACCTACTTAGGTCAGAACGTCGAAAAACTGGATATAGGATGGTAATCATATTATCTACATAAAAACAAAACAATTATACGTCCCATTTTTGGACAAAGGATAGTTACAAACCTGAGAAGCCCTGCTGAAGGTTCACTCCTATGTCCGTCCGTATTGTACCAAATATTTCACAATATATTATTTTAATTCATATTCAAAGTATGAAAAAAAGAAAAACTACTATTCGAAGTATCAAAAGTGAAAAATAAAACAAAATTAGTCAGAATCATCCGACTCTGCAGAGCCTTCTTCTAAACAATCGAACGGGAGGTCTCTGAAAAACTGGTGGTAAGTTTTAGGAATCAAATTTTTTTTTACAAAGGTCTTGATTGATTTTTGGATACTATTTGCAAAAGTTGAATATATCCAGCATTTGGCATGGCCTATTCTAACGCTGGATACCATATGCCAAACGCTGGCCTATTGCTAAGGCTGGATACCTGTTGCCAATAAAGTATTGATGATGTGACTGAAGTTCAAAAATCAACCAATCAGATTCCACCCGTAATGAGTAGGTCAGGGTTTGAGTGCCAACAGGTATTCAACGTTTGGCATAGGGTATCCAGCGTTAGGCATAGGCTATGTCAAATGATATATATATATATATATACATATCTATATATATATATATATATATATATATATATATATATATATATATATATATATATAAATATATAATTATATATATATATATGTATACATATATATATATATATATATATGTATGTATATATATATATATATATATATATATATATATATATATATATATATATATATATATATATATATATATATATATATATATATATATATATATATATATATATATAGCGTTTGGCATAGGGTATCCAAAAATCAGGGGTTTGTGGTTGACTGCTCTACCCAGGAATGAGTGAACCTGACTGGCCAGAGGGCACCAGAGGGGACCTGAAGAAATCCACAATATCTAAGGAAAATAAAATACCTAAATGGTCTACTGTCTAATGTTATAGTAACATAGAAAAGGCAAAAAAAGGAACCAGAATAAGAATCAAGCAATTTTCTCTACCTTTCCTGGCTTTCTCTCTAGCTAGTTCCATTAGTATTCTTCCTCTATTAATTTTGCAACTTCACCCTTACTTCATAATTGCAAATTTTTACTATAAATATTGACGATTGGGAAGGCAAAGGTTGCCATCAAACTATCCCATGTCCAAAAAGACGTATCGATACTTTAGAACGGCAATATCCTAAGTCCAAACAAACTATCCCATGTCCTGCAACTCATCAAAATTTACTGCTTGAAACTAGCCCGAGTCCAAATAAGGACATAGAATAGTTTCACGGTGTGAGAAAAGCAAATTTGCAACATAGGATAAGAAAGAAAAAGGCGATCTAGTGGCGTAGGGCCAATTCTGACCACAGATTTTGGATTCAGCACACAATTTAGCACAAGATAGACTACTAATCCCTTTTTTTCCATTTTTGGACATAAGATAGTTTGATTCGTAGCACATTTGGAGGTAGGATAGTTTGATTCGACGCCCATTTGGAGGTAGGATAGTTTGATTCCAGTGTAGGGCTTTATGCTCTGCGGTTGCGGTTCTACTCTGTACCTGAAGGTTGCAGCCTCCATGAGGGTCTATTACTGAGCCAAGATGGGTGAAGTTATCGACTTTTTCCAACTCTTGTCCGTAAAGGACAAGCTGATAATCTCACTGTATATTTAGATCCATGACTTTAATTTTGGCCGTGTTGATCTTCATACCCAGTAGCTGAAAGAAATGTGCTATTTCATTTAACACTGCTTAGGCAGTTGCTGGGTCAGCAGTAAGAGCGTCGATGTCATCTGCACAGTACAGGTCAGATCCATTAATGCCCAATCCCATAACAACACCATCAAAACTCGAGAGTGCCCTTTCTAGAATCCAATTTATACAGTAGTTAAACAAAACAGGGGACAATATACACCCCTGTTTCACACCGCTTTCTACACTGAAGGACTCAGTTTCCTCACCCAACAGTCTTACGATCGATCTGCAATCCTCGTAGTAGGCTTTCAACAGCTCTACGAGTTCAACTGGCATACCGTCTTCCGCCATGATTCACCAAAGATTTTCGCGGGTTACTGAGTCGAACGCAGCCATAAAATCAAGGAACATGTTAATTATGGGGAGGATGTAACGTTCGAACTGTTGAAGAATAAGGCAAAGAGTTAAGATCTGGTCAGTTCACCCTCTCTCTCTTCGAAACTCGCACTGATTTTCACGCGTTCGCTCATCCCTTGCTTCTTCGAACCTTTTAAGCAAAATCATCGCAAATACTTTGGTAGCCATATCCATGAGTGATATCCTTCGGTAGTTATGGCTGTCGTATTTGTACCCTTTTTTAAATACTTGGATTATCACTGACACCTTCCAATCAGACGGAAAGATCTTCTTGTCCCATATCAGACTGAAGAGGGTTTCTAGCTGCTGCGCTACAACGTGTGGTGAGGCCTTGTAAATCTCAGGAGGGAGACCATATTCTCCAGGTGACTTGCTGTTTTTTAGCCGTTTGATCGCGTTTAGTATCTCTGAAGCTGAAGGTGGTGTCATGTCGATTTCATATGGTGGTCATTCAGCTGTAGGTGGCAGCAATGGTGTTGCATCTTGCCCATCGGTATTTCGATTAAGGAGGTCTTTAAGGTGACTCTTCCAATGATCAAGTTTGCCTTGTAGATGCTACCATGAGCATCTTTTAGAGGACCAGCGATAGGTGACTTTTTTCTAGTTACTTCTTTGAAGGTTCTATACAGCCTTCTCGTATCATTATTTCTGGCTGCTTTTTCCATCTCTATGGCAACCTCATCTTAAAATTGTTGGTGGTCTTGACGCAAGCTGGATTTAACCTGTTTACGCAGCGGCTTTTTTACTGCAATTGATGCGTTTGATGCCTGTCGCCTAGCCTCGATTAGCCTTACAGTTTTCTCAGAGACATAATTTTCCCTCGTCTTTGCAGGAGCATAGCCGATGACTTCAGTTGCCACCTTTTCCGTTGTGTTCCGGAATTTTTTCCATCGTTTGGTAAGGCCTTCATCGCAGTCCGTCAGGTTTGCAAACTGGTTCTTTAACTTCAGTCAAAAGTCTTCTTTCACCGCTTGGATTTTCAGTTTCTCCACGTTTAACTTCCTTTTTAGGGGTTTTCTCTTCCTCGCGCTCAACTTCCAGAGTATTTTCGCACCTACAAGCGTATGATCCCTTCCAGATTTTGACCCCTTGCATGCCCTTCTGTAAGCTCGAGAATTGATGATTGAGGAGCACCAACGCTGATGGATCAATATATGGTCAATTTGGGCAGCTGTGGAGCCACCATTTGAGCGCCAAGTTATCCTTTGAGAGGGTTTGTGTTGGAACATTGTATTGGTGATGAAAAGGTTATGAGATTTCGCGAACTGGAGTAGTCTATCACCATTGGAACACCACTGGCTGTATGTGAATGGATCAACAATATCGCGAACATTGGGGTCTGCTGAGCCAACATGGGAGTTTCAGTCACCCGCTAAAACTCGCCTACCCGGAAGTCTAACCCCGAAGTCTCGCCTAGGGCATTTCTGCATTGTAATTTTCAGATCAGAGTAGAAAGATTCCTTATTAGCATCCGTTGCCACTCTCGTAGGTGCGTAGACAGGAATGATAGAAATGTTGGATAATCTCCTTTAAGTCGTAGTCTGGCTATTCTCGGGTTCTCTGGATCCCACGCAAGAAGACATTTTTGTGCACGCCTATCATAAAGCCGACTCCATGGTCACCAGATCCATCATGCGCACCAGAGTTGAGGAATGAGTAAGAGTTGTCAGAGTCACGGACTGGTATGGTTTCTTCAGACACTCCGTTAAATCTTGTCTCTGATAGACAAAGAACGTCTGCTTGGTAACGATTCATTTCCATAGCCATCACTAGCCATGTTGATTCACGCCCCACGGATATCACATTCCACCTATAGACTCAGAATTCATGCTTCTGTAGATTTATTTCGCAGGGACAACGTATTTTTTACTCTACAACGTGCAAGGATTTGAGGCACATAGTTGGCCTGTGTAATACAACTTTCTCTCTTGCTATAAGGTTTAAAGAAAGAAAGCAGGTATATGGTAACCAATCTGATTTATACTCATGTAAAACTGTCGATTTCTATAAACGGGACCAAATTGGTCTTTCACCTTCAAAACTTGCTACATACAATAAAAAACTTCCCAGCACAGATTTAGGCAAGCATTTTTTTTTTCACTTGTCGGTTTTGGGATCATGGGAAGAAAGTGCTGAATCGATTAGATATAACAAACTACAATCTACCATGATCATAAATCGGAGCAAAAATTTATGAACGGGAACTAGTGAAGTGCCTGAAGTCTGTGACCCAGAGAGTTTTGCAATGCGTAGTCATGGGGGACTTCAACTGCAACCTGCTTGACAGCACGTGTGCCCGTAGTCAGCTTCTAAACGGCATCTTTGATGACAAACTTATCATCCTCCCAAAAGACAGTGATTACTCCTTCGTTCATAATTCTGGGTCCGTTTCAAACATTGACCACATGGCCTGCTCTAAGAATATTAACGGAAGTGTAACTGTTCTAAAAGACGCTGTCTTCGCTGATCACTTACCCCTAGTAGCATCTCTAAGCATAAAACCAGCTCTGCGTCAACCCAAGAACGACAAATGGAAAGTAGTAAGTGAATGGGATAAAATTAATACTACTTTGTGTCATCAGGTGCTGAACTCACTTCTTGTAAAGATACGAATCCCCTTCCATTTACTCCAAGTGAATCCGAATTTTGGTCCCGCAGATGCGAGAGTACTCATCAATATATTCTGTGCCGTAATTACTCACTCGCTCCTCTTAGCTGAAAAAATAGCAGTTCCTACTAGAAAGGTTATAATGAAAACAGAAATTCACAAATTCTCGAAAAATCCGGCCCTAGTAAAGCGTTGCAACGATACTAAGTTTTGGTTTAGAATCTGGCAAGATTGTGATAGGCCCAAATCTGGTCCTGTTACCTCTGTCCGTTTATGGACGAAACGAAAGTTTGACAAGAAACTGAAAGCTCATCGTACCAAATTAAAAGAAGAGTACTCCTCCAGAATTGAAAGTGACCCAAAACTAATCTGGAAAGCCCGGTTGAGCGAACCGGCCGCCGAAAAACCCATGATTCGATTAGCGAAAAATATTGGGAATAGCACTTTTCCAACGAATTCAGTGCCCCCGACCCACCGCAAACCGGCTAGAATCGGTATTATCCAACCAGTGTGTCCCTGATTTTGTCGTTAATTACGAAAGCGTACATGAAGCTATTTTAAAGCTGAAGAAGAAACATTACCGTGGTGCAGACGAACTGTGCGTACTAAATCTGCTACACGGTACCACTATGCTTATTGAATATCTGACGCTGCTATTCCAGATTATTTTCACCACTGGTATAGTACCTGACTCTTTTTGTGTCGGTTTGCTCTCGCCCATCCTTAAAAAAGGGAAACCACCAGACCAATGCTCTTCGTACAGGCCAATCACTGTTGCTCCAGTGCTCTGTAAAGTTCTAGAGATCTTAGTCTCAGAAGAAATTCAATATTCGTGCCGAATGCCTAACCACCAATTCGGTTTCCGACCAGGTCTGAGTTGTGCTCACGCTCTCTTCAGTCTTGCCGCTATTCTAGCAGATTCTCACGAATCTGGTGACCTTATAGTGATTGGTGCTTTTGATGTGAGTAGAGTGTTTGATTCGTCGATTCACGCTCAGGCCCTTTTAGCCTCTTACCAGCAAGGTGTAAACCTCCGTGTCACTAGCGTACTGTACGATATGTATTGCCGTTTAAAAGCGCGTATAAAGATAGGTAACTTCCAGTGGTTCTTCCAGTAAAGAAAAGTGTCTGCCAGGGTTCATTATTATCCCCAAGTTTGTACAATAATAGTGTTTTAAATGCCCAGGCATGTGTTAATGTTTCATGTATCTCCAAGATGTGTCGCTACTTACATACGCGGACGATCTATTAAATCTAAGTCGGTCTATTAGGGGTCTGCAATCAAATTTCTTGCTTCTACGTGATGAATACCGAAAAATCGGCCTGGCTTTCAATACTTCTAAATCTGCAGTTCTTTTTTTCAACGATAGCCCTTCTCAGCCTGAACACCTCCTGCTGGGTGGCGAGTCAATTACCGTTTCATCTCACGTCGTGTACCTGGGTCTACCCATAGGCTGTAAACTTAACGAAACTCGTCTACTGCTCTTCAAACACGTCGAGATAAAACTCCGCACCAAGTATGGGTCTATCGTCGGCAGCAGACTCCTCTTATGCCGAAAGTATCTCGCGAATATGCATAACCCTATCGCACTGACGCATAATCTATATGTTGCCTCATTTTGGAATTTATTAACTGACATCCAAAAACACAAGCTCCGGTCCCTTTATTTTAGGTTCGTGAAGTTCCTGCTGCGATGCCCCCTGTGGACGAGAAATACTTATATGATTGATAAGCACAGGATTGCAGACCCCAGTATCGTGGTAAACCGGTTGATTTCTAATTTTCAGGCAAAATGGAACCACCCCTGGCTTAAACACTTCTACAGTTCTTGATTGTGTATTTTTCCATGTTGGGTTTTAAATTTCTCTTCGTTTTTCTTCTCTTTTTTTTCTTTTTTTTTTTCATTGTACTCCGTTTTGTTCCATGTGAAAAACACGGGTAATAAATATTTTACTTACTTAAATAATAATGATAAGTCTCAGAGTTGGACTATCTCCCCCTGACCCAGGGTCGTAGCTCCAGAACTTTTATTTGGGGGGGGGGGGGGGCAAGAGGGGTCTCTATCCGGAAAGTCAAAGGACGTGGACTATGTAACAATTTTTCCTCCAAATTATTGGAGTGGGTGCAACTGCTCCCCTTGATTCGAAAATTCCCTTCGCTTGAAGCGAAGGACAAGTAATTTTGAGCCAAGAGAATAGAGTGAATATATTTTCTACAGTGTTAGATACTTTTGAACATCATTTAATTTTCACTTGAAATCAATTTGAAAGGTAACTATTGGCAAGGAAACGCTAATCCAGAGTTTCTAGGCTGTTGAACTTTAAAGTCTGGGTTCCAACTGGCCTTAAGTTTCATGGTTCAGGAATTCCTCCTTCATTACAATTACTAACTTGTAATGTACAATCGCAAAGCATATTCAACTTTTTAGACAAGGAGTTGTATAGGTGCGTTTCCGTTTGTTTTGGATACATTATAGTGCAGGGAAATTTGTTTTCAAATAACTGGTTACGCAACGGTTGTAAATAATAATGCACAACAAAGACATAATTTTACAATAATCAGTAAAGTGTGTCAGTATCAATCATTTGGTGGTAGATGTAGAAACAAATTGTTTTTATGGTACTTTTATGATACACCCCCTACATCTCAAGAAGTGAAGTTAGGTTGATCCTAAACATATATACCTGAGTATAATGAAAATATAATACTTTACAAACACAATTGGGCTATATATTTGGACATTAGGGAAGGGGTAAATTACAGCGGGTCTGCATGCATAAAGTATTTGCAACAATTATTATGATATTATGAAGCAATAATTGTTTTCACACTGTCCAAATACTGTACCCCCACTCCCCACTCCCCAAATCCGCAAATTTATAGCCTAAATTATATATTTCCCATCTATTCAGTAAATTATCTTTCTCTTTTCTTACACTAAGTTGAAAGAAACTAGTGACAGAAACCGGTTTCCAGTGCGTCAACGCATAAACAACTTGAGATGCAGGGGATGTATCCTACTAGCATATATGTCTTGAGGCCAAGTACAAATAGCTAATACATGTTACATTATTTAAAAAAACAATAAATTATGTTAGGTCTCGTGATTTTTTAGCATAAATTCACATTTTAATTTGAATGTGTGCTAGAATTGCCAAATTCGAACTATCTAAGTACTGAGATATTAGCTTCAGTCAAAATAAAAGATACAGGAATAACCCGATACAGGTAGATGAGTTGTTCCCATTCATTAACAAAATAGCATCTTATTGATGTTAACCCAATTTAACTGATTTTACTGCTTATCTTCTTTTATTATAGGAACAATCTTCCACGTGAATAGTCTGCGAAATCAAGTATTGTGCTTTCAGTAAACTATCCTCGTTTCATTCATTTGGATAACTATAGTTTCTTCATGACGAATAGGTAAAGATTTGTTAATTTATTTGTCAACTTCGTATTAAGCTTTTAAAAAAAAAACAATGCTTTTCTTATAGAAGTATAAAGTCAAGTTTAAACTTCAAACTCAAAAAGATTATTGCCTCGCCAATTACGAAGGATGTATGTACCAAACTCACTTAAATAAATTGACTCTCGATATTTTTTAGTATCTGCAGAATTTTTGAAACAGCTTTTTCTTGAGAACATAAAACCGAGCCAAAAAGAATAGAATGCTCTCATAGGAGCAGAAAATTCCCTGACTAATCTGTACAGAACAAAAACTGATTTATAAGCCTCTCAACAATTTTTCAACGACAATGAAATCGATAACTTTTAGCATGCGATTATAATTATACCAAAAATTTAAGAAAGCAAAGTTGTTTTTTTTTAGCAAAGCACTAAAAAACACAGCATTGATGTCACATGGCCTGACATAGTGTAAAAATGGCACTAGATATCGCAATTTCTTTGTAAATGAACCATATTCCAACATTCTGTGGTGCTTTCACTGTTTGATGTGAATCCACCCCGGGGAAAAATAATGAAATGAGAAGTATCAGTACAACCACGTAAAAGTCGGTTTTCCTTGTTTTTCAAGGTGGGGTTCTATAATCCTTATATACTTATATACAGGGAAACTAGTTCATTATAATTCAAGGTTTCACAATAACTGGTTAAGGATAATAGTGACGTGTAGCCCTGACCTACATAAGAGGATTATCAAAAGAACTATTTGTGTATTAATAATAATAATAATTTATTTATTCCCTCTTTATATACAAAAGATGTACACAGAGGAGCATGAAGAGAAAACTGAAAAATGTAAAAATTACACGTCTAATGAAAATCAGTAGATCATAGCTTTTTTTATTGCACATAACTCAAGAAAACCAATAACAAAACATGACCAATAAATAATAACATAACTCATAAAACCGCACCCATCAAACAGTTTTATCAAACAGTTTGTGGTAACAAACTGTAGTAAGGAGCGACCCGGCTTAATAGTAAACGAAACTCTAAAAAACGGAATTTTGATGCTAAAAGATACATCAAAAGAATCGGGTTTTCATGCTGATTTTAAATATATAATTTGATTTCATCAAATTTAGTCTTTGTCCTCAAAAGTTATGAGCCTGAGAAAATTTGCCTTATTTTAGAAAGCAGGGGGAAACACCCACTAAAAGTAATGGAATCTTAACGAAAATCACACTATCGCATTCAGCGTATCAAGGAACCCTATAGCAAAAATTTCAAGCTCCTATCTACAAAAATGTGGAATATCGATATTTTTTGCCAGAAGACAGATCACGGGTGCGTTTTAATTTTTTTTTTCTTTTCCCCAGGGGTCATCGTATCGACCAAGTGGTCCTAGAATGTCGTAGGATGGCTCATTCTAACGGAACTGAGAAGTTCTAGTGACCTTTTTAAGTGACCGAAAAAATTGGAGGGCACCTAGGCCCCTCCCACGCTCCTTTTTTCCCAAAGTCAACGGATCAAAATTTTGAGATAGCCATTTTGTTCCACATAGTCGAAAACCATAATAATTATGTCTTTAGGGATGACTTACTCCCCCACAGTCCCCTGGGGAGGGGCTGCAAGCTACAAACTTTGACCAGTGTTTACATTCAGTAATGGTTACTGGGAAGGGTACAGACGTTTTCAGGGGGATTTTTTTGGTTGAGGGGGTTGAGGGGAGGGGGATGTGTGGGAGGATCTTTCCTTGGAGGAATATGTCATGGAGGAAGAGAAATTCAATGAAAAGGACCCTGGATTTTCTAGCATTACTATAAAAAAAACAATGAAAAAATAAACATGAAAAAGTTCTTTCAATTAAATTTAAATTTAAAACGAACAGAGATTATTACGCAAATGAGGGGTTCTTCTCCTCCTAAATACCTCACTCATTATGGTAAAGTATTTTTAGTAATTTCAACTATTTATTCTACGGCCCTTTTGATTCAGGGGTCATTCTTAAAGAATGGGACAAAACTTAAGATTTAGCGTCAAGAGCGAGGTACTAACGAGGGGACAAACCCCCTCATATACATAATAAAAATATAAGAATATTGAAGTTTGCTACGTTAGTTAATTCTTAAGTTACGTATATTTTTTACTAATAAAAACGTTCATTAAAAATTAAAAGTTCTAGTTGGCTTTTTAAGCAATCGAATAATTGAAGGGCAACTAGGCCTCTTTCCCCATTCCTTATTTCTCAAAATCGTCTGATCTAAACTAAGAAAAAGCCATTTAGCCAAAAAAAGAATTAATATGCAAATTTCCTTTTAATAATTTATGTGCGAAGAGCCAAAATTAAACCTGTATTAATTCAAAAACGTTCAGAAATTAAATAAAAAACTAGTTTTTATAACTGAAAGTAATAAGTTTGCATTGCTGCAATACTTTACCCATCCCAGATGATTTGGAAATATTGCACGTGGGAGTTTCTGTAGAATGCAAATTCAGAGGCAGTTTCAAAGCGGAATGAGCAGTTCTTCCACCAGGCAGCAATGTTGCGGCTATTCCGGATGACGCAATTGCCAACGCTATATCATTTTTTGATCGAATTGATGCCAGAATCAGTTTTATCACAAACGTTTTACCAGTACCTCCTGGTGCATCCAAAAAGAAAATTTCCCCAACGTTGTTATCGACACAATGCATTATCGTATCATAAATGTCTTTTTGTTTCGACGTTAACTTGGAAATGTTATTTTGTACATACGACAATAGATCACTCGTACTGTAACTTTGTTCACGATCCAATTCTACACATGTCGAAACAGCAGCGATACGGTTAGGTGAAGGCATTCCCAAATCCTGAAGAGGTTTGTTTGCCATACTTACGCACAAATCTTCTATAATAACTAAAGTGTAGTTATAAATTTCTGATGTAAAATCAAAAGTCATATCTGACGTCTCTAACTGTTTTCGATGGAGTATATCTTCGGACATTTTTGACTTGTATTTTTCCCGTAACTCTGTAGGAGTTGATGGAGAGCAAGTTGTTAAAATGATGCCAAACAATGCACGAATTTGACTTGGGGTTGACGTTTCGCACGCGTCATTGATGCAGTTATCCCAGTGTTGGTCATTCTCCAATAAATTCAGAGCTTGGCATGCACTACGGTAAGTGTCATGTATAGTACCGTTTACAGTTCTCAAATACTTAAAGGATGTCGGACCGGGTACATTCACCAAAAGCAGGCGTATAAAGAAGCATTCATGTTGATTGGGGTGAACGGTGTAGAGTCTTCTTATCGTGGTATCTTTGAAGATGGTAGGTTGGCCGTCGACTGACTTACCCTGTTTTCGACGTTCAAATACTTTATTTTTAGTATTCCACGTGTAATACGAAGGCACTTCAGTATACAGCAGTTTTTTTCCAAAAGAATCATTTTTGCAAAGCGAAAAAAAAGCTGTTAAATTTGTATCCGGTGGATTCAGGGCTCTTTGTTGCACGTTGACTTCCGAGAAATAAACACGTTGACCATTCTGTAAATGTACCGCTAAGTGAACAACAGCTGGACTACGTTCATGTATCGGAAATGAAAGAATTCGCCAAACAGCTTCATTACTGCTTATGTATCTTCCAGCCTGATATTGTACGATTTCGTCGAAATCTTTGATTTCGGGCGGCAAGCCAAAAACTGCCATGTCACTGCGTTTGTTGACGTATTTACATATGTATTTGATTGTCTTTACGGAGTTACAGTATTCAACGTTTATGTGTGCATTAAATGTTTTTGATAATAATGGGGAATATGGAACAACCCACTGGTTATCTACTTCGATGGTGGTACCGTTATGCTTCTTGATTATTGCTGTTTTACCGCCATCTTCAGTAGATCTTCTTCTATATTGTGGGTAACCATCATCGCCAGTAATTGTGTTGGATACTAAAAGTCGAGGATATTGCTTTGTGCACCTTCCTTTGGCCATGCATGGTGAATTTTCGTTCAGTGCACCACAAGGTCCATGTATCATATTTTTTACAATAATATCATGTAACCCCTTATCGACATTTTTATCAGGTATTTCAGTGGAAATCACATCATCAATTTCGTTCGAAGTAATTTTTTTTATGTAGCCAGATTAGTATATGTGCGTGTGGCAAACCTCGTTTTTGCCATTCCACTGAGTAAATCCAGCATCGCACTGACCCAAATACTTCAAGTTTTACAATGTAGTTTATCAGTGATTTCAACTTTTGCCGGAAGACACGGGCCGTAATGTCATGCCTATGAACCGCCGATTGTCCTTGAAGTAAAAGCTGCAGTATCTCGTCCCAAGATTGATTACATGTAAATGTAATAAATAAATCTGGACGACCATAGAGACGAACATACGCAATAGCATCTTGAGCATATTCATGCATATGACGGGGGCTGCCAGCATATGACGAAGGTAAAATTGTTAATCTTCCAACGTTTGTGGTATTACCGTCATTTATAACTGTATCTCGCAAATGAATGTATTGTTCAGAGCGGAGCTTGGTCTGATTCACGCGGATATATAGCAAACGTTCTGTTTCAATTTTAGCATACATATCAACGACAAATTGGTGAAACAATTCACGGCATTTTAAAATAGAATTTTCTTCTTCCTGCCGAATCATTAGTCTATAGGAATAATAATGCATTGCACTGCATTTGTTATTCATTTCTTTGTTAGTGGCTGGATTCATCAATTTAATATTAAAGTGATAGCCGTCGGCTCCATCCCAAAAAATGATAGGATATTGTAGGGCATCGTAGTATCGATGAGTTTCAGCAATTCTTAACAACTGAGCGTTTCGCTTATGAAGAATAATATCACGAGGTAAAAACTGATCACCGACCATAACGATTGCCACTTCGTCGATAGTTGGAGCATTGGATCTACGCACATGTTGGCCAGGAGGCGTTTTGTCAGCGGAAATAACAATTTTATGCGTATCAGTAGGCATCAAATCGATGGCTGTTTTGAACAGACGCACTAAATTATTATTTTCCTGGAAAAGATGTTGCAATTGGGAAACGATTGTCCTTTCAACGTAGGGAGAAATTTCGCAACGTGCATTCAATTCAGAATTTCTATCACTGATAAAGTACAATTGTAAAAATTTATGATTCTCGCCTGAGAATGGTAGAAGGGACCCTGCTCTATGATAAATTTGCCCTTTTACTTTGAAAGTAGACATAAACTGATATGGATTTTCGATTTGGGCTTCAAACAACGTCATTTGGAAACATGAGTTGTATTTTCTGATTTGTGACAAAAAACGCTTAGATTCTGACGTAGTTCCAGTAAGGAAAGTCTTCAATGGCTCTGGTGGTGCAGCCAATAGAGGAAGTTTAACTTTTCCTGAGGCGCAACACATTCCCATTGTTTCACCATTGAATTTCAAGGCCTTGCAATAGGGACAAATTTTAGACATTGTCCCTATTTGAACACATCTACTCAAGCTATAATCATCGACTGGGCTGTACCTGAATGCCAGGCGATAACTTTCAGGTTGCTCTGATTCCTCGGCACGCTTTCTTTTCTTACTTTCTCTATCAGCAGCAAGCCTGATTTCTTGCTGTTCTTGTGATTCCTCGGCACGCTTTCTTTTCTTACTTTCTCTATCAGCAGCAAGCCTGATTTCTTGCTGTTTTTGTGATTCCTCGGCACGCCTTCTTTTTTCACTTTCTCTTTTAGCAGCAAGTCTGCTTTCGCGTTGCTCTGGTAGTTCCTCGGCACGCTTTCTGTTCTTTATTTCTCTATAAGCCTCAAGCATGTTTCCTTGCTGTTCTTTTGATTCCTCGGCATGCTTTCTTTTCTGACTTTCTCTATCAGCAGCAAGTTTTTTGGCATAGACTCTTTGAGCATCTTCATCGGCTTTTGCCATTGTAAGTTCATCAGTCATTTTAAACTTAAACATTATTAGATTTCTACGTGAACATATATGTCTTAAATATTTTTAATGACGTCACCGTCATAGCAAAAATGACGACAACTAACTTCATGATGTCAGTCGACACAGAAACAGGACGTCACCTGACAGACACACAGACAGACAACTTATTTTTATATATATAGATACATATATATCTTCTTTATTTTTGTAGATTGGACCTATAAATTTTTTCTATAGGGTTCTCTGATACGCTGAATGCGATGGTGTGATTTTCGTTAAGATCCTATGACTTTTAGGGGGGTTTCCCCCTATTTTCCAAAGTAAGGCAAATTTTCTCAGGCTCGTAACTTTTGATGACAAAGACTAAATTGGATGAAACTTTTATATTTAAAATCAGCATGAAAAATCTGATTCTGTTGATATATCTTTTAGCATCGAAGCTCCGTTTTTTAGAGTTTTGTTTACTATTGAGCCGAGTCGCGCCTTACTACAGTTCGTTACCACGAACTGTATAATATAAAAATAATAATAAAAATAATAATAATAATAATTTATTCATCACCTACTTCTCAAAACAGAGGTTAAGTGGAGTAAAATACAAAAGAAAAACAGTAAAAGTAACACAAAAGAAATAATTTTAATCACATACAGAAAAAAGACGGATAAGGTGATGAAAACATCCTAGCCTATAAAGTGCTTCAATATATTAAATGTTATCTTCGAAGAGTTAGATATAATAGTGCAGAATTTCCTAAAACTCATAGCCATTGGAAAAAAATGATCACTGTCGCGAAGTTCGATAGATCGCCTGGCCGACTAAATCCCAAATGTATCATGGATCAATCATAATAGTAAGATATTCGATACAAGGATATATGTGGTTCATTCTCGTTTTGCTACCCTCAGTTCTAATCTGTTGCCCAAGAAAATATCTCAAGGTATTATACCTCCCGTTTTTACTGGCCATGTCAAAAGAAGTGTGCAGAGACTTAAAATCGAAATCTTATGATGTTCTCGGCATCGGTGCTTTTTACTTCAATTCCGATTCGGAGGAATTAGTTTATCTTTTGTCACTATTTTTCCACATATGTTTATGCTCTTCTTTAGTCCCTGATTTTTTTTTTTATTTTGTAATATTACGTCAATTTTGAAACCTGGTAAGGATCTAACTACTTGCGCTTTGTATAGCCCTATCACGGATGCTTGTACTCTAAGTAAAGTATTTGAATATGTTTTGCTCCCTGATCTTCTGTCTAAAGTAAATTATATGTCTAATCAGTTTGGCTTCAAGCCTTAATTAGGATGCCAACAGGCTCATCGTGCTCTAGCTTCGCTAATACTTTAAGCACATAAAAATGGTTTTGAGGTTCATTTTTGTGCATTCGATGTTTCCGAAGTGTTTGATTCAATATCCCTAGCCAACTTTGATATGCTTTAATCCAACTTGGTGTTAATGTGTCTATTATATCAATTCTTCGTATTTGGTGTGCTAATTCATATGTCCAACTCAAGTCAGGTGACAGTTACGCTGGTAATATCCCTATGTGTTCTGGTCTTAGGCAAGGAGGAGTCCTATCCCCGCATCGTTTAATGCTTGTCTTTATTTTATTTTACCACGTATTACTTTATTATGATTTTTAGGCCTAACAAATCTTTCGTATATCGCATATACAGATGATATACTTTTGATGACCCGCACTAACTGTAGCCTATTTAAGTCGAACCCGCTTGTTTCTAAGTCTTTCGAGAAAATCGACCTCAAACTTAATACTGGAAAATGTGAATATTTAATTTTTAATGCTAAACATCAACGTAGTGATTTTGCTTGTGGTTCTTTTCAGTTCAGTTTGTTTCTTCGATTCAGTGGCTTGGTATTAGTATTTGTTCATCTTCATCGGTTTTTTGATCTTGCGGGCTTAATGATATTAAAAGTAAACTTAAAATTGGATACACGAAAATTGTCCCGAACCGAGGCAGATTTTCATAATAGGCTTTATCCAGACTTCATTCTTCATATTGTTATCACTCTATATTGTCTATGTCCGGTTTGCGCCCGTTTTTTAATAATCAAGATTTACAAAATATAAGAGTTCTGTATTTTCGTTATTGCGAGTATTTATTGTATCAGCCGCATTCTTGTAGAAATCAGAAGATTATAAGAAAGTTTTGTGCCCCCAATATTATTTTGTTTATAACAAATTTTATCCTAGATTAGGTGCTGATGCCTGTCAGCACTTGGGTCCTTACCACCGTTTGATTAGATTTTATAGATTGTATTTTCTGTGTTATTTTGTTTTTCTTCACTTTTGTGTTTTTACGCTGCTTAAATTGTTAAATCAAGCTGTTAATAAATAAATTATTATTATTAATGTTTATCTTGTTTTTATTGTTGTCATTCCCAACCAAAAAGAGAGTATAATAGTCGAATAGAATGCATAAAAAAAGAATTTCTTTTCGGATATGTGGAATCGATAGCATTCTTTCAGGGATATAAACAGGCCCCTATTTTCAGAAAGGGATCCTTCTATCAAGGACGGACATCCATAGTCATTATTTAGCCCCCCCCCAAATTTTTTTTTTTTTTTTGTGTTACATGTCGTGTAACATCTTGTTTTGTGTGTTACATCTTGGCCATTCCAAGTTTTAGAGGATTGGAATAAAGGTTTAAGTTTCTTCGATTGTACCAAATCAAGAAATTCATTTATTATTGCTATTTGCTTGTATGGTACTTAATCCATAATTTTCTTAATGCTCCTCAAAGCAAATCTTATATGCATTTTATGTATTTCAGCTCGTGTATCTTTGCTCTGGCTCTCCTTTGTTGCTTCCTGGAAACGATTTCTAGCCTCAACCTAACTATCCTTCACTTAAACGATTTTCATTCACGGTTTGAGCCAACAGATGCTTATTCAGGGACTTGCACACAAAAACTCCAAACAAATAAAGGATGCTTCGGTGGTATTGCTAGATTAAAGGCAGCGATTGATCAGGAGCGAGAACAAGTCGGAAACAGTATATTATTAAAAGGTGGTGACGCCTTTCAAGGTACTCTGTACTACACTATCCATAAATGGCGGGTGGTGTCTCATTTCCTTAACAAACTTGGCATGACAGCCATGGTGAGTATAATTCTTTTTTATTATATTGTAGATCATACCAAAATGACAAGGTAATCATGTATCTTAAAATTTAAAGCCAAAATAGTAGCCTTGACTGAAAGTGTTGATTCTCAGGTGTGTTACAGCATTTATTTTTCTGGCCATGACATAGAGGATCGGAGATCGTGTATAGTTGGGGAGTACCATCCAGATCAAAAAATCTGAGACCTAGTGATTTAATAAGTTTCCGTGCAATTCCCAATAACAAATACTATGCGTAAACAATGGGCACATTTTATAATTTAAAGACCTATCACCAGGGGCTGAGGGCAAGATCATATTATCTCCAAAGGTATAGTTTGGGACTTTTCAACTATGCTGAACGGAATCACTACCACAAAATTTTGATCCGACAATTGTGGGGAATAAAAGGTGTGGGAAGGGGGCTAGTTGCCCTCCAATTTCTTCTGTCACTTAAAAAGGACACGAGATTTTTTAATTTCCGTTCAAATAAGCCTTCTCCTGATGTTGTATGACCATTGTTTCGATACGATTATCCATCGAGAAAAAAGAAATAAAAATGGATCCGTGATCTTTTTTCTGGCAAAAAATACAAAATTCCATATTTTTGCAGATAGGAGCATAAAACCTGTATAATACGGCTGTCTGTTACGCTGAATCCGAAGGTGAGATTTTCTTGAAGCTTCCTCGACTTTTAAGGATGGTGCTCCATTTTGAAAATTGAGTGAATTTTCTGAGGCTTTTAGCCTTTTAAGAGTAACACTAAGCTTAACAAATCTTATGTATTTGGAATCAGCATAATAAGCCAACTGTTTTGATATATTTATTGATGTTAAATTTCCGTTTTTAGAGTTTCGGTTAGTATTAAGTCGTGTTGCTCCTTACTTACAGTTCGTTACTACGAACTGTTTGATACTTTGTTATATTATGCTAAAAACCAGACAGACTTATTGGATCTTTCTGATCAGCAATCCCTGGTTATATATCGTCTTTTAACTGTTTTAAATTATATTTTGTGTTTTATTTTATTCAATATTACTTACTATTGACAGCGATTATCTAATATACATTTGGTTTTCTACTTTCAGGCAATCGGAAACCATGAATTTGACGACGGACCTGAAGGATTAGAACCATTTATAAAGGCGTCAACATTTCCTTTACTGGCGTGTAATATACAAACACCAGAGGATTCTATTCTTCGGGGGTTAATACAGGGGTCGACTACTCTCATCATCAATGGGACCCGAATTGCAATCATCGGGTATACGACAACGGATACTCCAGTAATTTTTTTTTCAGTTTATGTTTTGGTATTTTAATACATTTTTTGTTCAGATTGATTCAAATTTTTGCGCTACCACTTTGTAAAGTAGAAATATTATAAAAAAATATGTTCGATTGATTGATTCTTTCACTTTGCGCCTATAGAGAATTTCTCAGGGACTAGTGCCATTATGAGAGTGAAAATATCCCGAAAAAGTAGTTCCCCTTTTTATATGATTTGAAACTTTTTGTTTTGTTTTTTTCAGTGTATCCACAACGGTCACAAATTTTTGTTATTTACGATTTTAGGATAGTTCTTTTGAATACCAACCCTAACATAAGAAAGTTGTAACCGAAAATTATAGAAATTAAGCATAGTAATTTACTATTGTTTGCTATAGTTATCATAAGACAGTGTATTTCTATGTTTCTATCATAAGACAGTTTTTAACTATCTTTCCTTGTTTCTTTAGAACTTCGTTTCTCGTCTCTTGTAGGGCTCTCAAAAATGCTTATTTTTGACATTTTAATTTCCAAAAAGGTTAAACTCCTTTCCTGCAGTCTTTCTCCTTTCTGTAAAATTACGAAAAATTTTCCGATGCCTGTAAGTTCATTTCGATAAAAATTCTCAATTATAAGGACCCATCCTCAATGACCATATCAAACTTATTTGTTTTTAAGCATACTAGTACAAGTCCCTCGGGTCTTGACATTTCTCCCTTTTTCCAACCAAGTAAGTATAATATGAGGTACTAAAGAGTTCCCATTTTTCTATACTTTATTTCTGACCTCTTCCCATTCTGTTTGGGGTCGAGCTTCTTTTCGTTTTATTCCGAGTAGGGTAGGAACAAACAGGAGTTTGTTCCCACTCCACCGAGTGGGGTGGGAGTTTTCCATATTCTGTCATCCTGCATCCATAAAAGGTGTTCTAATCATCTCAATCTTTTGTTTTTCATTATAGCCCTAGAACACAGGATGTAGCCTACTAGTTTAGCTCACAACTCTACTTTAATTAGCCTTTTTTCAGAATCAATTTCTTGCAAATATAACCCAAAGGGCGTGTTTAGATTCACTGGATCTCGGCCGATTCTCGATTCTTTGCTAATTTTCAGAAAAATCTTTTTCTATTGGTCATAAAATATTTTTTTTAGACCCTTCTTAATATAGAATTTGTTTTAATTTTTCAGACTATAGCTAGTGTTGGAGATACAACATTTTTGGATGAAATTGATGCTATTAATAGTGAAATTAAACCTTTGAAGGAGCAAGGTATCAAAGTATTTATCGCAGTAGGACATTCAGGTTTCCAGAAAGATGTTGAAATTGCAGAGAAGGTACCTGACATTGATGTTGTTGTTGGTGGACATACAAATACATTTCTTTACACAGGTCAGTAATCAAAGAATTGTAATTTACAAGGCTCGTATGTAGGAGGACTTCTTGGAAGTCCCTCCCCACAAGAATGTCAATATTTCTTACGACTATCCTTGTAGATTATGTTATCTCTGTTTTTGACCTTCCTTTAGTGTACCACACTTTTCCATAACTAGTTAGACCTATTAATTAGAACTATTTAAATAATTAAATTTATTAAAAAGCTACCCTCTTCAATATATGCTTTAAAAAATGAAGAAAATTAGACTCTTTATCATTCCCTACCTGTACATACATACATGTGTAGTATACAGACGACTAACGTAGGATTCCGGCTAAGAACATTCTCTATAGGCCTTAGGGGCTTTTGCAACAGTCTTATAAGGATATTATCCTAAAGTTGCTTTTTTTATGAGAATTGTCTCAGATGTTTGAAAAGGTAGCCTACTGCCCTAGCCGAGTGGCTAGCACGCTAGAGTTGAAATCCTTTGACCGTGAGGACAGGAGTTCGAGTTCTGGTGTCGCTGGTTATTTGGTTTTGAGGGGTGGGTATCAGTGCTGTCACTGACCTCTAGTGAGGAGGGGGGTCGACCCTGCTCTAAATGGGTACATGGAGAAATCTGGGGAAAGTAAATAGGGAGGTTGTACAAAACCACGGGATGGCCGACCCCAAGCATACATCGCTCTTCCTAGCTGAAGGACCATGTAATATGGATTAGGACTCCCTGTAGAGACTTTAAAGTGCAATGCCGCTTTCTTTACCTTTTCTTTACTTTTTACTTTGTAAATGATTTTATGCTTTCTTGGAAGCAAATTGGTTTTAGGACTGAGTATAACACTGAGTATGTTGTATAGTATTTTTTTTTATTCAGTAAATACACGGTAATTACAAATGCTAATCGAATTGGGAATTACAATCTTTTAAATTGAAAAGGCAGATCCGTTGGAATCATAGGAATGCGAGGAATAAGAACAGCCTCACCCTCAAAAGGCCCTGTCAAGATTGTTGCCTCTATTGCCTTTTCCATTATTTTTTTTTACGGCAAGTCGCGTGCCATTGCAAAGCTTTGGTGGGTTGATATTTCATAACAATATAATTGGTACGCCTATTTTTAGTTGTAGCACGTGTGGTGGAAACCCTGGGAGATCCAGGGAATTTAAAAATTCATATGGATTATTAACCGCCTCATTTGGTTCCAGAACTGTGTCTAGGACTGCCTGGTCTCGAATCTTGGTCAAAACAATATTGTTGATTTTGTGGACGTCTTTATTCTTGGCTGCCAAAATCGCCCGTTCTTTTAGCTATTTATGATTTTTATAATTGGTTAGAGTATTTTTGAAATACTTTCTCGACCAATTCATTTTTGGACGTCACTAAATTACAGAAATCAGCAGGCAGTTGTATACGTCCTGAAATTGAGTCTACTGGGAGCTTTCCGTTTCCAATTTCCAGCAATTGATCTGAAAATGTTTGACCAGAGTCATCGTTTTGCAATCGGATACGCATATTTGTAGTTAATTTTAATGTCTTTACGTGTGACCATAAACTAGAATTTTTCAGGCAAGCATTCATTTCGTCTGCAGGGGTTGATCTAGGTATTATAGGTAATGTTTGCCTGAAATCTCCCGCAAGCAATATTAATGTGCTGCCAAAGGGTTTCGAATTCTCTCGCAAATCTCTCAACGATTTATCCAGAGCCTCGAGCGATTTTTTGTTTGCCATTGTGCACTCGTCCCAAATAATAAGTTTGCATTGCTGCAATACTTTACCCATCCCAGATGATTGGGAAATATTGCACGTGGAGTTTCTGTAGAATGCAAATTCATAGGCAATTTCAAAGCGGAATGAGCAGTTCTTCCGCCAGGCAGCAACGTTGCGGCTATTCCGGACGACGCAATTGCCAACGCTATATCATTTTTTGATCGAATTGATGCCAGAATCAATTTTATCACAAACGTTTTACCAGTACCTCCTGGCGCATCCAAAAAGAATATTTCTCCAACGTTGTTATCGACACAATGCATTATCTTATCATAAATGTCCTTTAGCTCAGACGTTAACTTAGAAATGTTATTTTGTACATACGAAAATTGATCACTCGTGCTGTAACTTTGTTCACGATCCAATTCTACACATGTTGAAACAGCAGCGTTACGATTAGGTGAAGGCATTCCCAAACCCTGAAGAGGTTTGTTTGCCATACATACGCACAAATCTTCAATAATAACTAAAGTGTAATTATAAATTTATGATGTAAAATCAAGTCGGTCTATTAGGTTGGTCTATAAACATCTAAGTCGGTCTATTAGGGGTGTGCAATCGAATTTCTCGATCCTGCGTAATGAACACCGAAAAATCGGCCTGGCTTTCAGTACTTTTAAATCTGCAGTTCTTTTTTTCAACGATAGTCCTTCTCAGCCTGAATACCTCCTACTGGGTAGCGAGTCAATTACCGTTTCATCTCTAGTCGTGTATCTGGGTTTACCCATAGGCCGTAACCTTAATGAAACTCGTCTACTGCTCGTCAAACACGCCGAGAAAAAACTCCGCACCGCGTATGGGTCTATCGTCGCCAGAAGACTCCTCTTATGCCGAAAGTATCTCGCCAATATGTATAACACTGTCGCACTGCCGCATATTTTATATATCGTGCCATTTTGGAAGTTAATAACTGACACCCAAAAACGCAAGCTCCGGTCCCTTTATTTTAGGTTCGCGAAATTCCTGCTGCGATGCCCCTTGTGGACGAGAAATACTTATATGATTGATAAACATAGGATTGCAGACCCCAGTATCGCGGTAAACCGGTTGATTTCTAATTTCCAGGCAAAATGGAACCACCCCTGGCTTAAACATTTCTACAGTTCTTGATTATGTATTTTTCCATGTTATGTCCTAAATTTCTCTCCGTTTTTCTTCTCTTTCTTTTTCTTTTCTTTTATTTGTTTTTTCATTGTACTCCGTTTAGTTCCATGTGAAAAATACGGGTAATAAATATTTTACTTACTTACTTACTTAGTATGATTCCAAAAAATGCACGAATTTGACTTGGAGTTGACGCTAGGCACGCGTCATTGATGCAGTTATCCCAGTGTCGATCATTCTCCAATAAATTCAGAGCTTGGCATGCACTACGGTAAGTGTCATGTATAGTACCATTTACAGTTCTCAAATACTCAAAGGACGTCGGATCGGGTACATTCACCAAAAGCAGGCGGAGAAAGAAGCATTCATATTGATTGGGGTGAATGTTGTATAGTCTTCCTATCGTGGTACCTTTGAAGATGGTAAGTTGGCCGTCGAAAGACTTACCCTGTTTTCGACGTTCAAATACTTTATTTTTCGCATTCTAAGTGTAATACGAAGGGACTTCAGTATAAAGCAGTTTTTTGCAAAAAAATCATTTTGACATAACGAAAAGAAAGCAGTGAACGTTGTATCCGGTGGATTCAGGGCTCTTTGTCGCACGTTGGATTCCAAAAAATAAACACGTTGTCCATTCTGTAAATGTACCGCTAAGTGAACAACAGCTGGACTTCGTTCGTGTATCGGAAATGAAAGAATTCGCTACTGCTAATGTATCGTCCAGCCTGATATTGTACGATTTCATCGATATCACTGATTTCGGACTGCAAGCCAAAAACTGCCATGTCGCTGCCTTTGGTGACCTATTTACATATGTATTTGTAGGTATTCAACGTTTACGGAGTTACAGTATTCAACGCGTATGTGTGCATTAAATGTTTTTGACAATAAAGGTGAATATGGAACAATCCACTGATTATCTGCTTCGATAACGGTGGTACCGTTATGCTTCTTTATTATTGCTGTTTTACCGCCATCTTCAGTAGATCTTCTTCTATATTGTGGGTAACCATCATTGCCAGTAATTGTGTTGGGTACTAAAAGTCGAGGATATTGCTTTGTGCACATTTCTTTGGCCATAAATGGTGATTTTTCATTCAGTGCACCGCAAGGTCCATGTATCATATTTTTTACAAAAATATCATATAGCCCCTTATCGACATTTTCATCAGGTATTTCAGCGGAAATCACATAGTCAATTTCATTAGAAGTAATTTTATCATGTAGCCGGATTAAAATATGTGCGTTTGACAATCCTCGTTTTGCCATTCCACTGAGTACATCCAGCGTCGCTCTGCCCCAAACACTTTAAGTTTTACTATGTTGTTTATCAGTGATTTCAACTTTTGCCGAAAGACACGGGCCGTAATGTCATGTCTATGAACCACCGATTGTTCTTGAAGTAAAAGCTGCCGTATCTCGTCCCAGGATTGATTATATGTAAATGTAATAAATAAATATGGACGACGATAGAGACGAACATACGCAATAGCATCTTGAGCATATTCATGCATATGACGGGGACTGCCAGCATGTGACGAAGGTAAAATCGTTAATCTTCCCACGTTTTTGGTATTACCGTCACTTACAACTGCATCTCGCAAATGAATGTATTGTTCAGAGCGGAGCTTGGTCTGATTCAGACGGATAAATAGCAAACGTTCTGATTCAATTTTTGATTTATTGGTGAAACAATTGACGGCATTTTAAATTATAATTGCCTTCATCCTTCCGAATCATTAGTCTATAGGAATAATAATGCATTGCGCTGCATTTCTTATCCGTTTGTTTGTTAGTGGATGGATCTATCAATTTATTATTAAAGTGATAGCCGTCGTCTCCATCCCAAAAAATGATAGGATATTGTAGGGCATCGTAGCATCGATGAGTTTCAGCAATTCTTACCAACTGAGCGTTTCGCTTATGAAGAATAATATTTCGAGGTAAAAATTGATCACCGACCATAACGATTGCCACTTCGTCGATAGTTGGAGCATTGTATCTACGCACATGTTGGCCAGTAGGCGTTTTGTCAGCGGAAATAACAATTTTATGCGTATCAGTAGGCATCAAATCGACGGTTGTTTTGAACAGACGCAATAAATTATTATGGTCGTGGAAAAGATGTTGCAATTGGGAACCGATAGTCCTTTCAACGTCGGGAGAAATTTCGCAACTTGCATTCAATTCAGAATTTCTATCAGTGATGAAGTACAGTTGTAAAAATTTATTATTCTCTCCTGAGAATGGTAGAAAGGGATCCTGCTCTATGATAAATTTGCCCTTTTACTGTGACAGTAGGCATAATTTGATCTTGATTTTCGATTTGGGCACCAAACGACGTCATTTGGAAACATGAGTTATATTTTCTGATGTTTGACAAAAAACGCTTAGATTCTGACGTAGTTCAAGTAAACAAAGTCTTCAATAGCTCTGGTGGTGCAGCCGTTTGAGGAAGTTTAACTTTTACTGAGGCGCAACACATTCCCATTGTTTCACCATTAAATTTCAACGCCTTGCAATAGGGATAAATTTTAGACATAGTCCCAATTTGAACACATCTACTCAAGCTATAATCATCGACTGGGCTGTACCTGAATACCAGGCGAAAATTTTCAGGTTGCTCTTGTGATTCCTCGGTACGCTTTCTTTTGGTGATTTCTCTTCGAGACGCAAGCCTGTTTTCCCGCTGTTGATGTGATTCCTCGGCACCCTTTCTTTTCATACTTTTTCTATTAGCCGCAAGCCTCTTTTCACGCTGTTTTTGTGATTCCTTGGCACGCTTTCTTTTCATACTTTCTCTATTAACCGCAAGCCTGTTTTCACGCTGTTGTTGTGATTCCTCGGCACGCTTTCTTTTCATATTTTCTCTATTAACCGCAAGCGTTTTGGCATAGACTCTTTGAGCAGTTTCCTCGGCAGTTTGCATTGTAGGTTCTTCTGTCATATTAAAATCTATATTAAAAATTTCTCTTTGAAAGGCATTCTTATATACTTATAATGACGTCATATACAAAGCCTTTGACGTCATAACATGCATGACGTGAGTCGACAAACAACTTCATGACGGCATAATGCTCAATCCTTATAATGACGTCAGTAGACAAACGTGCATGACGTCAGTCAACACACAAACAACTTATTTATATATATATAGTGTGTGGGTCTGTCGGGTGACGTCATGTTTGTGTGTTGACTGACGTCATTTTTTCGACTGACGAAATTACAGACCGGGACATCGGGACACAAATGACGACCGGGACACCGGCACATAGGGAATATAAATGACGACTGGGACACTCAAAGAGAAAGCGACCGAGACACAAGGAATGTTCGATTAGCAATCACCATCAACAAAGCACCGGGACACAAATGACGACCGGGACACAGGGAGTATAAATGACGACCAGGAAATAAGTAAAAAAAAACTAAAAAAAACTTAAAAAAAGGCAAAAATTACAAAAAAACTAAAAAGAAAAAAAACTAAAAACTAATAAAAAAAACTAAAAAAGCTAAAAAACTAAAAAATCTATATATATAAAAATAAGTTGTTTGTTTGTGTGTGGGTCTGTCGGGTGACGTCATGTTTGTGTGTTGACTGACGTCATGTTTTCGACTGACGAAATTACAGACCGGGACATCGGGACACAAATGACGACCGGGACACCGGCACATCTTCTATCTATCTATATATTTATATATATAAAAATAAGTTGTCTGTCTGTGTGTCTGTCTGTCAGGTGACGTCATGTTTCTGTGTCAACTGACGTCATGTTTTCGGGACACCGGCACATAGGGAATATAAATGACGATCGGGACACTCAAAGAGAAAGCGACCGAGACACAAGGAATGTTCGATTAGCAATCCATCAACAAAGCACCGGGACACAAATGACGACCGGGACACAAGGAGTATAAATGACGACCAGGACATAAGTAAAAAAAACTAAAAAACACTAAAAAAAGGTAAAAACTACAAAAAACTAAAAAGAAAAAAAAACTAAAAACTAATAAAAAAACTAAAAAAGCTAAAAAACTGAAAAAAATAAAAAAAAGAAAAAAAGGAAAAAAAATGAAAAATAAAGTAGAAAAACAAAACTAAAAAAATAAAAATAAAAAAAAACTAAAAGGAAAAAAGAAAAAAACTAAAAAAAAGTAAAAACCAAAAAAAAAACTAAAAAGGGGAAAATACAAAAATGTATTTCTTCATATACCATTTCAAAAACGAATGTATATACAGACCGGGACACCGGGATACAAATGACGACCGGGACACAGGGAATATAAATGACGACCGGGACACAGGGGGCACATGGGGATATATAAATGACGACAGGGACACAGGGATTGTTCGATTAGCAATCACAATCAACAAAGCTCAAGGACAATCATTAGAATGACGACCAGGACACTCAAAGAGAAATTACAGACCGGGACACCGGAACACAAATGACGACCGGGACAAAAATGACGACCAGGACACCGCGACACAGGGAATACAAATGGCCTTTGCTGCACCTCGGTTCTCAAAGTTTGAGGTACATCGGAGTTATGTCATAGATAAATTGTCCTTACAATTCTCAAGGTGCCTTGTCAAACTCCCAGTCTTAATACACATTTCGCAGATGCTACGGCAACTTCACTCTACCAGATAAATGACCAAGAGCTTCTTCATGAAATGAATTCTCCCGTTTGGGTTGCCTTTCCTCAAATATTGGTATACTTATTTACAAAAGCTTTTTCGGTTTCGTAATACGAAAGCGGAGTTAAACATACCACAAACTTCTGCGGAAAAACGTTTCTACAACAATCAATTCCACTCATTTGGCTCAAAACCGCCAGTTTTATGGTACGGAGTTAAACAACGAAGTAGTCATGGTAGCGACAGACCGCTAGCCAGTAGTCAATTACATAAGCAAAGTGGGTGGAACCCATTCTTTCTCCCTAGAGGAGGAATCCATAAAGTTCTTCGGGATTACAATGGCCCTGAAGATTCAGTTGAGGGCAAGAAACATTGTAGGGTCACTCAATCTAGTAGTCGACATTATGTTTCGAGAAGGAAGAAGTCTACCCACGGAATGGAGTCAAAAGAGTACAGATTACCAGAAGTCGATCTATTCGTGACTCGACTGAACTAGAAGATCAACGTGTAATTATCACCAGTTCCATAGTCCGTGATTGGTCGAATAGACACGCATTTCCTCCATTTGTCCTGATCCCAAAGGTCCTAGAGAAGGTTCAAAACTCTGAACTGCCAAATAGCGCTAATTGCTCCAAGATGGCCTCGCCAAGCATGGTACGCAAATCCTCTCAGACTGATAATATTATTTTCCCACACCCCCCAGATATCAGGCAGATCTCCTCCATCTTGTTAAATTTCGCCACACAACACTAAGGAATCGCAAATTCTGCGGCTAGAAGATATCGAGCGTTGTCTCGAAAAGAGAGGTTTTTCAAAGGAATCAGCTTGTATAATCGCTCAGCCCCAGGCGACGATCTACCATTGAATTAAACAATGGAAATGAGCAAGTGTTTATGGATTAGTGAAGTGAATGGAAAATTATTCCTCTCGAAGCCAACGCTCAAACACTTTAAGAATTCATGGTATATATAAACACTAGCCGAAACCTTGCGCCAGCAACGATAGAAGGTCATAAAGCAGCAATATGCGAAAGGCTAGCTTTAGCTATATAAACTGATATCAGTGAAGATACTTGTTTGATGAAAATGCTACATCATTTTTGACACTAGTCACCACGGTTACAACGTGATACTTCCGCCTGGGATCTAGGCCTCGTTCTAAAGCATTTTAGATCTTCAGGATTTCTTGAATTATGGAATATCGATATAGAAGATCTTACTCTTAAGACGGTATTCATCACTGCCATCATATCTGATCGTCAAGGGTGTGAATTTACCTTGTCCTTCAGTGCAGCACAATTTTCAGATAATTTATTAACTGCCAGCTTTCTCCCTTCATGAAGCCTAATGAGAGAAAAAGCGAAAAAAGAGAATAAGAGAAAAAGGTTCTTCATTCTCTTTTCTTCAATAGCAACACGAAAAGGGGCAGTTGGAAACATTTCTTCTTAGATAAAGCCGGCCATAATTATGGCATATGATACAGTATAAGAAGATAGTAGCAAAGGAAAGCACACGACACAAGATTCATGACGGCGTCATGGGTGCTATCAAAATAAATAAAAAAAACAAGTTTTTTAACTGAAAGTAAGGAGCGACGTTAAAACTTAAAACGAACAGAAATTATTTCGTATATGAAAGGGGGTGCTTCCTCATCAGCGCCCCGCTCTTTACGATAAAGTTTGACTCTATCTCTCAACTCTTCTTTTTAAAATAGTAAAAAACTTTAGTGTATAGAGCGGGGCGTTGATGAGGAAGCAGCCCTTTTCATATACAAAGTAATTTCTGTTCGTTTTAAGTTTCAATGCCGCTCCTTACTTTCAGTTAAAAAAACTTGTTCTTTTTTTTATTTAATTTTTGAACGTTTTTGAATGAATGCATGTTTTGATTTTGGCTCTCCGCAGAGGAATAATTAAAATGAATTTTGCATATTTTTTTTGGCTAAATGGCTTTCTCATAGTTTTGATCGAATGATTTTGAGAAAAAAGAGTGGGGGAGGAAGACTAGTTGCCCCTCCGATTTTTTGGTTACTTAAAAAGGCAACTAGAACTGTCAATTTTTTATGAATGTTTTTATTAGTAAAAGATATACGTAACTTTTAAATTAGCTTACGTAACGAACTTTTGTATTCTCATGTTTTTATTACATATATGAGGGGGTTCACCCCCTCGTCAGTACCTCGCTCTTTACACTAAAGCTTAAATTTTTTCCCAATTCAATAAAGCCGTAGAATAAATAGTTGAAATTACTAAAAATACTTTAGCGTAAAGAGCGAGGTATTAGGAGGAGGTGAGCCCCTCATATACGTAATAATTTCTGTCAGTTTTAAGTTTTAATGCTGCTCCTTATACTTTTAGTCGAAAAAAAACTTTTATGTATTTATTTTTTCATTATTTTTTTTTAATAATACTAGAGAATCCTGCACTCGCTTCATGGAAATCTCTTCCTCCATGACAAATTCCTCGATGGAAAATTCCCCCAGCATATCCCCCTATTCTCAGCCCCTCCCCAAACCAAAAAATCCCCCTGGAAACGTCTGTACACTTCCCAATAACCACTACTATATGTAAGCACTGGTTAAAGTTTGTAAATTGCAGCCTCTCCCTCGGGGACTGTGGGGGAGTAAGTCGTCCCCAAAGACATAGTTACAAGGTTTTTTAGACTACGCTGAATAAAATAGCTATCTCAGAATTTTGATCCGTTGACTTTGGGAAAATAATTAACGCGGGAGGGAGCCTAGGTGCCCTCCAATTTTTTTGGTCACTTAAAAAGGGCACTAGAACTTTTCATTTCCGTTAGAATGAGCCCTGTCGCAACATTCTATTACCACGTGGTCGATACGATCACCCCTGGAAAAGAAAAAATAACAAATTAGCACGCATCCGTGATCTGCCTTCTGGCAAAAAATACAAAATTCCACATTTTTGTAGATAGGAGCTTGAAACTTCTAAATTGGTGTTCTCTGATACGCTGAATCTGATGGTGGGATTTCCGTTAAGATTCTATGACTTTTAGAGGGTGTTTCCCCATATTATCTAAAATAAGGCAGATTTTCTCAGGCTCGTAACTTTTGATGGGTAAGACTAAACTTGATGAAACTTATATATTTAAAACCAGCATTAAAATACAATTCTTTTGATGTAGCTATTGGTATCAAAATTTTTCCACTTTTTAGAGTTTTGGTTACTATTCAGCCGGGTCGCTCCTTACTACAGTTCGTTACCAGGAACTGTTTGATCAGTACAACTTGCTGATATAGTGAGTGCTGCTGGCTGGTCTTCGGAGACTACTCCCAGACAGACCTTCCCAGACCTTCACGAAATAGATGTTCGAAAGATTCCCTAAATATCGTCCTGGTTCAGACATTTATATAGTTTATACATTTAAATATTTGAAATTTAATATAAAATATATATAAGCTGATCAAGGAACCCGCGATCAATCGGTTGGAATCCAAGCTTTTGTAAATATCTGTACCAATGTTTGAAGTAAGGCGACGCCAAAACCGAAATTTTTAATGAAAGTTCAGTTTGACAGGCGATAATTACCTTAAATGATGCAAAGAGTCCCTCCCTCCTCTCCGTTTATAGTGGGCTATGCAGTTAGAAGAGATTTTTTTTTTCAAAGTAGAAACTGGCAGTTTTTGGCCATGTGAGTGGAATTTTATCGTTGTAGAAACGTTTTTTGTAAAAGTTTGTGGTATGCTTAACTCTGTTTTCGTATTAAGAAACCGAAGAAGCTTTTGTAAGTAAATTTACTAATGTTTGAGGATAGTATCGATTAACTAAACTGAAATTTAATTCAAAAGTTCGGTTTTTGTGATATTCTTGACTGCATCACATCAAGTTTTATTATTTTTCAATTTATGTAAAATAATTGTGCAATTTACAATAGAAATCTAAATTCCTGTCCTTCCATTAAATAGATTACATCTTCAAAGCACTTCTTATCAGCGTTCAGGATATACGTTGGGAAGTATCCCAGACTATGAAGTGGTCAAAATTTATGTTTCAAAACAAACACTCGAAATCTTCCTTAAACCTTAAAGATTATTCGTTTAATACGAAAGTCGAAGCAAAATTTTCGATATGGAACCGGACTTGGATTCTACTCTACTCTCACTCACTACAACATGAATTATTACTTATCAGTTAATTTAAGTGCATTTAAAGATGGATAAAACCAATTCTGGTTCTACTAAATACAGCAGTAACGGCATCATAATAAAGAGGTAACGATATTTCATCACAACCCAAAATGAACAGAATTCCTTACTTGTAAGAACTATAATTGAGATCAGGGCGTAACTCCATAATTTTTTTTAGGAGGGGGAAGAGGGGCTTACATCCAGATACTCAACAGGCATGGACTATAAAATAATCTTTATTCAAATTATTGGGGGAGTGTACAACTGGCACCCGTCGCCCCCTCCCCCAAAACGACGCCCCTGACTGAGGTCAACCCTTTCTGATGTATAGCACTTTGATTAAGGTAAACAAACTTCTGAATAGTGTAAAGTAAGATCAAAGAAGTAGGGTCTCAGCAGATCGATCAGCCAAAAAGTAAAGCTACTACCGGAACATTTAAGTGCCTATTATCAATACCCAGTGTTTGGCAAAAAACGCTTGCTTTGTAAATGCCCAAATTTTTCTTCTTTGAGTGAAAATGGTAAGACTAACAAATTCATACAAAAAAACATGTTGATGGTGATTAAGAATCACGCTTTGAAGTGGAAAACACAAAGACAGTTTTCAGTTCATATGAAGCTTTCCCCGTTAGGGGCAACCTTCTAAAGAACGAAAATTAGATCAGAGTAAACTAAAACTTGAAAACGCAATTTGAAGATAAAACTGTCAAGTGGGGCAGAATCGCTATTTGAAAGAATGGCAACGGATTTAAGAATAGTAACTATTATTTCAATTAATCTTGATGATAAAAGTTCAATGTCAAAACAAACTCATCGGAATAAAAAAAAAAAATATGGCCTGAAACTCCACAAAAATGGTAACGAAATAAAAACTGCATCACTGGATTACTATTGCGGAAAAGTTCATCTAGGAGATATAAACTAGAAATAAGCAATGCTATCCTTGCATACAAAGATATTAGACTCTCTGTCTGAATGTGCTTTATTATGTCAGAACATGTCACTACAGAATCTCAAGCAGTCTGGGGGGACGTCGCTGGACTGTCTTTCTGTTAGAAACGTATGCTGGTAAATGAATAGCACATCTTTTGTTTAATGTTTTTCATTTCATTTCCCCCCCCCCCCATCTCTCTCTCCCTCTCTCTCTCTCTCTCTCTCTTTCTCTCTCACTATCTCTCTCTACATTCCTGGCAATGAAGCATTGGATTTAGAATAGGATGGAGCTTGTTTTCATTTTTATGTTCAATTTTGTTGAATAAATGAAGTCAGAAATGAACCATTTTTACGCATAGTTTTTTTAACTTCTTCTTTTTTACTTGTTTTTGAAGTGCGTTTCATAACGTAAATTTAGTGCTTTAATAATGTATTTTCTATGACATTGTCTATTTCTAAAACGAAGAAGAGGAAAGGAACCATGGTACGTTGACTAACTTCTATTATTTTATGCCGACATGTACTTTATTATTGTTTCTTTCTTTATGTTATATATCGGTAGGAACCTTTAACTTTGAACTTGTTAGTGGTTTACTGCTTTCTGTGCATATAAAGTATTAATTCAAATCTTTATCGATTCAAATTCACTCAAGATGCAGAACAAACAGTATCACGGTGAGTGAAAACTAACCACAGTTTTCAAACCACATATCCTACTGTACTCTGAAAATCTATCATTCTGTTGTCTTGTAATCAGTGACACTGATCTGTCTTAAAATCATCAAAATGACACTCAAAATGATACAAACAATATGTTGGATATTGCTTGGTTTATATGCCTAAAACATAGTAAATAAGCCAATTACCACTATTATTTATCCTCCTTATATCGAACCGGTCCATTCCTATTTTTGCTAAGAAAAAATAAGTTAAAGTTTTCGGATATGGTACTTCTTCTAGGACTTGGACCATCTGTAGAGGAGCCAGAAGGACCATATCCGTTTGTCGTGACACAGGAAAGTGGAAAAAAAGTTCCGGTTGTTCAAGCCTTTGCATTCGGAAAGTATCTTGGGCGTCTAATCGTCGTTTTTAATGACGATGGAGAATTAACAGATTTTAAAGGAAGTCCATTACTTCTTACTCAAGAACTCCCTGAAGGTAGGCTTTACTGATATATTTTTATTGTAGGTAAATCACACTTAGCATAGTAAAAAAGTCTCATATTTAGTGGACAATTCAATAGCTTTATATTCATGAAGTAAATATGAAATTTCACTTTTCATATTTACTTAAAAATTTAAAAAACATCATCTTTGCCTCTTAAAAAAAAAGTGTACTCCATCTTTGACTCTACACCCCCTAACCAATACTCAAAACTTAAGTCCAACACAAAAGGGTGGTAAAGGTAGAGGGAGCCAAAAAAAAGTGTTTATTTATATTTCAAAGCTATCTACAATAGCAACATGGAGCAGTGAACAGAAAAAATTACTCAAATTTTATTATATTCGTTTTTCTTGATTTAATTTTGAAAACATTTTTCCTCCCCCCCCCCCCCAAAAAAAAAAATATTTAAAGAAAATTATAAAGCAATATTAAAGCCTAAAACAAGCAATAATAAAGCCACACTTTTCGATTGAAATTGGATTGAATTTGTTATAAGGGAAGAAATAAATAGTAAAATCAAATAAGCAGAAACATAAAACGATTGTCCTTTTTGGCCAACCGTCTGGGGCTACACGGAAAGCAGGTCGTCCTTGTCTGGGTTGGGAGGATGTCATAAATAAGGATTTAAAGGAAATGGGAACTTCCTGGGAGGGTGTAAAGAGGGAGGCTTTAAATAGATTAGGTTGGAGGAGGAGCGTGCGTAGCTGTGTTGGCCTCAGGCGGCTTGGTGCTGCAGTGAGTTATTAGCAGTAGTAGTAGTAGTAGTAGTAACTACTACTAGTAGTTAGTAGTAGTAGTAGTGACTGAGCTTGTTTTCACTTCGAGGTGGCTAGGACTTGTTTTTCTCGTATTTTTGTAGAGGTGCAAAACCTAGCTCAGTTTTGTGCTGAGTCTAGGTAAGGTCAATTTTTGTGCTGGGTCAGGACGTTTTTGCATCAAGTTGGCTTGCAGCTAAGACTTAGCCTGTTTTGCTTATGGTGAAGACCTGTTTTGTTTTTATAGTTTGTCAGTCTAGGGCTTCGACAATAATTATTTGTTCTTTAAGTAATAAGTCGAATCACTTTTGCCCTTGAATCGAAATCTCTTTATGATTCTGGCTTAAACATGAGACTAATTTTGAGTTCTACCGTTTACTATTTCATAGCTTTTAGCACAATAATCATTACTATTAGATAAGTCATTGAAACATGTGTGTTTTTCCCGTTTTGTTATTTTGAGACTTCCTCGATACAGAAAAATGTAGTTTCTACATTTCTTATTGAAACTCTTAAAAGTAATTTACGGACTTGTTTCTACTTTAGGATTTAATCAACTGACGTTAAATTAAATGGTGAGTAATTTATTAATATATCATAGGAAATTTAACTTTTTTCTTCTTTATCAATATAGACCCGGAAATAAAAAAAGAACTGGAACCATATTCAGAGAAAGTACAGGCAATTGGTGGTAAAGTTGTTGGTACTACCAGGGTATTTTTAGATGGAAGGCGTCAGAACTGTCGCTCACGAGAATGCTCACTTGGCAACCTGGCAACAGATGCTTTCGTTAACCAGGTATTTGTTTTTGATCATTCTCTATTAATTTGGTATTTTTTTCCTTTTTTTTACATACTACAGACTCGTTTCCTTTTTTTACATTCTACCGAATGACAACTGCAATAAGATAGCAAGAATTGTCCTCTGCGAATAATTTGTCTATTTATGCTAGATACTTTCAACAGCAATGAACTCCTTAGAATGCTTGATCCTGGGGTATTGGAACAGTTGCATCTGTTTGTGCTTCTCAAGGACAATAATTTTTTAAATTAGAAGAATTACATAAAATCACACAGTAGATAGAGCGACTTTTTGTCCTATATTTAGAATAATATTTATATTTATATATTCTAGCTATATAGGGTAATTGTTATGTATGTAGAATACGACCGAGAATGAAAAATTTTCTTACTACTTTTTTAAATTTGCATTTCAGCCACCTCAAGTTATCATGCTGGTGTAATAAACCGTAAAATCTACCCTATTAATTTTGCAAATATTGTGGGAATTTTGGAACAAATGCTAGGTCCTAGTTAAATTAAAATTTTTTATTATTTTTAACTAGTATTACATTATTTATTCGGTAGCCTTAAGAATAATTTTGGAATCTTAAGCATAAGCCATCTTTTTCAATTAAACCATAAACCATATTTAGTTTTTTCTTTTTCTATATTTAAACTCCTTTTCTATTTGTTTTTCATTAGACTTATGTAACAACAATGGTGATAAAAATTGACAGTATTAGTTTTAGACCTTTAAACTAACAAAAAATTAGACATTTTTGAAGCAAGGGCCGGGATAGGTTTAGTTTTAAAAAGGGAACACAGGGACACAACTTCAATGGGACACAGGGACACAACCACAGGACACACAAGGGGACACAGGGACAAAACTACAATGGCGCGTAACTAATATGGCACGTAACGACTTACGCGCGCGGGGGAGCTTTGGGGGAGGGTGCGAAGCGCAACCATCAACTAGGTGTTGGGGTGGCGCTTCGCGCCACCCCAACAACTAGTATATATATATATATATATATATATATATATATATATATATATATATATATATATATATATATATATATATATATATCTATATATATAAAAATAAGTTGTCTGTGTGTGTGTCTGTCTGTCTGTCAGGTGACGTCATGTTTCTGTGTCGACTGACGTCATGAAGTTAGTTGTCGTCATTTTTGCTATGACGGTGACGTCATTAAAGATATTTAATCATGAAGTTAGTTGTCGTCATTTTTGCTATGACGGTGACGTCATTAAAGATATTTAAGACATATATGTTCACGTAGAAATCTATTAATGTTTAAGTTTAAAATGACTGATGAACTTACAATGGCAGAAGCCGATGAAGATGCTCAAAGAGTCTATGCCAAAAAACTTGCTGCTGATAGAGAAAGTCAGAAAAGAAAGCGTGCCGAGGAATCAAAAGAACAGCAAGGAAACAGGCTTGAGGCTGATAGAGAAAGAAAGAACAGAAAGCGTGCCAAGGAATCAAAAGAACAGCATGGAAACAGGCTTGAGGCTGATAGAGAAAGAAAGAACAGAAAGCGTGCCGAGGAACTACCAGAGCAACGCGAAAGCAGACTTGCTGCTAAAAGAGAAAGTGAAAAAAGAAGGCGTGCCGAGGAATCACAAGAACAGCAAGAAATCAGGCTTGCTGCTGATAGAGAAAGTAAGAAAAGAAAGCGTGCCGAGGAATCACAAGAACAGCAAGAAATCAGGCTTACTGCTGATAGAGAAAGTAAGAAAAGAAAGCGTGCCGAGGAATCAGAGCAACCTGAAAGTTATCGCCTGGCATTCAGGTACAGCCCAGTCGATGATTATAGCTTGAGTAGATGTGTTCAAATCGGGACAATGTCTAAAATTTGTCCCTATTGCAAGGCCTTGAAATTCAATGGTGAAACAATGGGAATGTGTTGCGCCTCAGGGAAAGTTAAACTTCCTCTATTGGCTGCACCACCAGAGCCATTGAAGACTTTCCTTACTGGAACTACGTCAGAATCTAAGCGTTTTTGTCAAAAATCAGAAAATACAACTCATGTTTCCAAATGACGTCGTTAGGAGCCCAAATCGGAAATCCAGATCAATTTATGTCTACTTTCAAAGTAAAAGGGCAAATTTATCATAGAGCAGGGTCCCTTCTACCATTCTCAGGCGAGAATCATAAATTTTTACAATTGTACTTCATCAGTGATAGAAATTCTGAATTGAATGCACGTTGCGAAATTTCTCCCAACGTTGAAAGGACAATCGTTTCCCAATTGCAACATCTTTTCCACGAAAATAATAATTTAGTGCGTCTGTTCAAAACAGCCATCGATTTGATGCCTACTGATACGCATAAAATTGTTATTTCCGCTGACAAAACGCCTCCTGGCCAACATGTGCGTAGATACAATGCTCCAACTATCGACGAAGTGGCAATCGTTATGGTCGGTGATCAGTTTTTACCTCGAGATATTATTCTTCATAAGCGAAACGCTCAGTTGTTAAGAATTGCTGAAACTCATCGATACCACGATGCCTTACAATATCCTATCATTTTTTGGGATGGAGCCGACGGCTATCACTTTAATATTAAATTGATGAATCCAGCCACTAACAAAGCAATGAATAAGAAATGCAGTGCAATGCATTATTATTCCTATAGACTAATGATTCGGCAGGATGAAGAAAATTATATTTTAAAGTGCCGTGAATTGTTTCACCAATTTGTCGTTGATATGTATGCTAAAATTGAATCAGAACGTTTGCTATATATCCGCCTGAATCAGACCAAGCTCCGCTCTGAACAATACATTCATTTGCGAGATGCAGTTATAAATGACGGTAATACCACAAACGTTGGAAGATTAACAATTTTACCTTCGTCATATGCTGGCAGTCCCCGTCATATGCATGAATATGCTCAAAATGCTATTGCGTATGTTCGTCTCTATGGTCGTCCAGATTTATTTATTACATTTACATGTAATCAATCTTGGGACGAGATACTGCAGCTTTTACTTCAAGGACAATCGGCGGTTCATAGGCATGACATTACGGCCCGTGTCTTCCGGCAAAAGTTGAAATCACTGATAAACTACATAGTAAAACTTGAAGTGTTTGGGTCAGTGCGATGCTGGATGTACTCAGTGGAATGGCAAAAACGAGGTTTGCCACACGCACATATACTAATCTGGCTACATAAGAAATTACTTCGAACGAAATTGATGATGTGATTTCCGCTGAAATACCTGATAAGAATGTCGATAAGGGGTTACATGATATTATTGTAAAAAATATGATACATGGACCTTGCGGTGCACTGAACGAAAATTCACCATGCATGGCCAAAGGAAGGTGCACAAAGTAATATCCTCGACTTTTAGTATCAAACATAATTACTGGCAATGATGGTTACCCACAATATAGAAGAAGATCTACTGAAGATGGCGGTAAAACAGCAATAATAAAGAAGCGTAACGGTACCACCATCGAAGTAGATAACCAGTGGGTTGTTCCATATTCCCCATTATTATCAAAAACATTTAATGCACACATAAACGTTGAATACTGTAACTCCGTAAAGGCAATCAAATACATATGTAAATACGTCAACAAAGGCAGTGACATGGCAGTTTTTGGCTTGCAGCCCGAAATCAAAGATTTCGACGAAATCGTACAATATCAGGCTGGAAGATACATAAGCAGTAATGAAGCTGTTTGGCGAATTCTTTCATTTCCGATACATGAACGTAGTCCAGCCGTTGTTCACTTAGCGGTACATTTACAGAATGGTCAACGTGTTTATTTCACGGAAACCAACGTGCAACAAAGAGCCCTGAATCCACCGGATACAACATTAACAGCTTTTTTTTCGCTTTGCAAAAATGATTCTTTTGCAAAAAAACTGCTGTATACTGAAGTGCCTTCGTATTACACGTGGAATACTAAAAATAAATTATTTGAACGTCGAAAACAGGGTAAGTCAGTCGACGGCCAACCTACCATCTTCAAAGATACCACGATAGGAAAACTCTACACCGTTCACCCCAATCAACATGAATGCTTCTTTCTACGCCTGCTTTTGGTGAATGTACCCGGTCCGACATCCTTTGAGTATTTGAGAACTGTAAACGGTACTATACATGACACTTACCGTAGTGCATGCCAAGCTCTGAATGTATTGGAGAATGACCAACACTGGGATAACTGCATCAATGACGCGTGCGAAACGTCAACCCCAAGTCAAATTCGTGCATTGTTTGGCATCATTTTAACAACTTGCTCTCCATCAGCTCCTACAGAGTTATGGGAAAAATATAAGTCAAAAATGTCCGAAGATATACTCCATCGAAAACAGTTAGAGACGTCAGATATGACTTTTGATTTTACATCAGAAATTTATAACTACACTTTAGTTATTATAGAAGATTTGTGCTTACGTATGGCAAACAAACCTCTTCAGGATTTGGGAATGCCTTCACCTAACCGTATCGCTGCTGTTTCGACATTTGTAGAATTGGATCGTGAACAAAGTTACAGTACGAGTGATCTATTGTCGTATGTACAAAATAACATTTCCAAGTTAACGTCGGAACAAAAAGACATTTATGATACGATAATGCATTGTGTCGATAACAACGTTGGAGAAATTTTCTTTTTGGATGCGCCAGGAGGTACTGGTAAAACGTTTGTGATAAAACTGATTCTGGCATCAATTCGATCAAAAAATGATATAGCGTTGGCAATTGCGTCGTCCGGAATAGCCGCAACATTGCTGGCTGGCGGAAGAACTGCTCATTCCGCTTTGAAATTGCCTCTGAATTTGCATTCTACAGAAACTGGCACGTGCAATATTTCCAAATCATCTGGGATGGGTGAAGTATTGCAGCAATGCAAACTTATTATTTGGGATGAGTGTACAATGGCACACAAAAAATCGCTCGAGGCTCTAGATCAATGCTTGAAAGATTTGAGAGGGGAGTCGAAACCCTTTGGCAGCACATTAATATTGCTTGCGGGAGATTTCAGGCAAACATTATCTATAATACCTAGATCAACTCCTGCAGACGAAATGAATGCTTGCCTGAAAAATTCTAATTTATGGGCAAACGTAAAAATATTAAAATTAACTACAAATATGCGTGTCCGATTGCAAAACGATGACTCTGGTCAAACATTTTCAGATCAATTGCTGGCAATTGGAAACGCAAAGCTCCCAGTAGACTCAATTTCAGGACGTATACAACTACCTGCTGATTTCTGTAATTTAGTGACGTCCAAAAATGAATTGATTGAAAAAGCATTTCCGAATATTCTAAAAAATTATAAAAATAATAAATGGCTAAGTGAAAGAGCGATTCTCGCACCCAAAAATATAGACGTCCAAGAAATCAACAATATTGTTTTGACCAAGATTCGAGACCAGGCAGTCCTTTACAAGTCAGTCGACAAAGTTTTGGAACCAAATGAAGCGGTTATTTATCCATCTGAATTTTTAAATTCCATAGATCTTTCAGGGTTTCCACCACACGTGCTACAACCTAAAATAGGCGTACCAATAATACTTTTAAGAAATATCAACCCACCAAAGCTTTGCAATGGCACGCGACTTGCCGTAGAAAAACAATGGAAAACCTAATAGAGGCCACAATCTTGACAGGGCCTTTTGGGGGTGAGGCTGTTCTTATTCCTCGCATTCCCATGATTCCAACGGATCTGCCTTTTCAATTTAAAAGATTGCAATTCCCAATTCGATTAGCATTTGCAATCACCATTAACAAAGCTCAAGGTCAATCATTAGAAAAATGTGGTATAGATCTTAATACTGATTGTCTTTCCCATGGACAATTGTACGTTGCATGTTCGAGGGTCGGTAAACCTGACAATCAGTTTATATGCAGCGACAATTGGACAGCGAAGAATGTTGTATATTCGCAAGTTTTACGCAGTTAATTTGTATTGTATCTATCTATCTATCTATCTATATAAAAACGAGTTGTGTGTATGCATGTTTGTTTGTTTGTAAAAAGAGCGTTTGCATATGACGTCATTATTAGTACATTCGGCTTTGTATATGCACAGACAATGGGAAAGCCAAGACTGTTGTATATTCGCAATTTTTACGTAGTTTGAAACACATATATAAATCTATCTATATTCAAAGGTGGGACACAGGGACACAACTACAATGGCGCGTAACTAATATGGCGCGTAACGACTTACGCGCGCGGGGGGGCTTGGGGGGGCGCGAAGCGCCCCACCAACTAGGTGTTGGGGTGGCGCGAAGCGCCACCCCAACAGCTAGTATATATATATATATAAATAAGTTGTCTGTCTGTCTGTTGAGTGACGTCGTGTTTGTCCGCATATGAGGTCTGAATTATTTCATCATATACCAATTCAAAAATGAATGTATTCAAGCTGATGTAGCTGAGTTGGTAAGGCGTTATGTTCTATGTTCTAGGTTCGAGAGGTTCCAGGTTCGAACCTTGGGTTAAAAAAAGGTAAAAACTACAAACAAAACTAAAAACTAAAAAAAAGGTAAAAAACTAAAAAAAAACTAAAAAGAAAAAAAACTTTTTTAAGGAAAAAAACTGAAAAATAAAGGAGAAAAAGAAAACTAAAAAATATAAATAAAAATAAAAAAAAATAAAAAAAAGGTAAAAACTACAAAAAAACTAAAAAGAAAAAAGAAAAAAAACTAAAAAAACTAAGAAAAAGGTAAAAACCAAAAAAAAGGAAGAAAAAAAGGAAAAACCTAAAAATTTATTTAATCATATACCAATTCAAAAACGAACGTATATACAGACCGGGACACCGGGACACAAATGACGAGTGGGACACCGGGACACAGGGATATATATAAAAATAAGTTGTCTGTCTGTCTGTCGAATGAAGTCGTGTTTGTCCGCATAACGTCTGAATTATTTCGTCATATACCAATTCAAAAACGAATTTATTCAAGCCCGATGTAGCTGAGTTGGTAAGGCGTTATGTTCCAGGTTTAAGAGGTTCCAAGTTCGAACATTGGCTTTAAAAAAAGGTAAAAACTACAAAAAAAAACTAAAAACTAATAAAAAACTAAAAAAGCTAAACACTAAAAATACTAAAAAATTAAAAAAAAAGGTAAAAAACTAAAAAAACTAAAAACTAAAAAGAAAAAAAAACTAAAAAAGGAAAAAACTGACTGGGACACCGGGACACAAAAGACGACCGGGACACAGGGAATATAAATGACGACAGGGACACAACTACAATGGGGACGCCGGAGGGCACAGGGGGATATACAAATGATGACAGGGACACAGGGAATGTTCGATTAGCAATCACCATCAACAAAGCTCAAGGGCAATCATTAGAATCATGAGGCATAGATCTGAATACGGATTGTTTTTCCCATGGACATACAACGTCCAATTATATGTTGCATGTTCAAGAGTCGGTAAACCTGACAATCTATTTATATGCACAGACAATGGGACATCAAAGAATGTTGTATATTTGCAAGTTTTACGTAGTTGAAAACATATATATATATATATATATATATATATATATATATATATATATATATATATATATATATATATATATATATATATTCACAGGTGGGACACAGGGACAAAACTACAATGGCGCGTAACTACTATGGCGCGTGACGACTTACGTGCAAGGGGGGGCTGGGGGGCGCGAAGTGCCCCCACTCCACATAGTATATATATATATATATATATATATATATATATATATATATATATATATATATATATATATATATATATATATATATAGTAGCTAGTATATATATATATATATATATATATATATATATATATATATATATATATATATATATATATATATATATATATATATAGTAGCTAGTATATATATATATAGTAGCTGTTGGTGTGGCACTTCGCGCCACACCAACACCTAGTTGATGGGGACGCTTCACGCCCCAGTCCCCATCGCCCCAAGCCCCCCCGCGCGCGTAAGTCTTTACGCGCCATATTAGTTACACGCCATTGTAGTTGTGTCCCTGTGTCCCACCTGTGAATATAGATAGATATATATATATATATATATGTTTTTAACTACGTAAAACTTTCGAATAAACAATATTCTTCGTTGTCCCATTGTCTGTGCATATAAATAGATTGTCAGGTTTACCGACTCTTGACCATGCAACATATAATTGTCCATGGGAAAACAATCCGTATTCAGATCTATACAGCATTTTTCTAATGATTGCCCTTCGGCTTTGTTGATGGTAATTGCTAGTCGAATATTCCCTGTGTCCCGCTTGTCATTTGTGTCCCGGTGTCCCGGTCGGTAATTTCTCTTTGAGTGTCCTGGTCGTTATTTATATTCCTTGTGTTCCGGTGTCCTGGTGTCCCGGTCTGTAACATATGACAAGAGATCAATTGTGTTGCAACTTTGTTCACGATCCCATTCTACACATGTAGAAATAGAAGCATTACGATTAGGTAAAGGCGTTCCCAAATGCTATAGAAGTTTGTTTGCGATAGATAAGCACAAATATTCAATCATAACTAAAGTGCAGTTATAAATTTCTGTTGTTAAGTCGAAGGTCATATCTGACCTTTCATATCGACTATGTAGAGTCGATATCGATATGTAGAGTCTCATATTGACTATGTAGAGTCTCATATTGACTATGTGTCTTTACCCTTTTAAGTATTTAAGCTTTTCATCTCCCACGACTTTAAACTTCGGTGTTTGTCAAATATTGAGAATGATGATATTGAACATTTATAATATTTTTTTTCTGATTTTCTTGTAGTTATAGAATTTTCAATTTCAGTTTACCAAAAGAAAAAGTCCAGATGCCTGGTCTTATGTGTCGATAGCACTTCTTAACGGAGGAGGTATTAGAGCTTCAATTGATGAAACCACAAGTGAGGGTGAGTAGATATAACAACCAGATTTTAATTTTTTAAAAGGATGTAGTTTTGGCTGTTTTTGGTAATCATTTGGCTTATTTAGGTTGTTAAACCCTATTTTTTCATTTTACTCACTATAAGTGAATGAAATTTAGGCAGTAATATTTTTGGACAAGTGCTATTCGTTTTAAACACTGAACTACTTGGTATATTTATGTATACATATATATATATATATATATATATATATATATATATATATATAATAGTTGTTGGGGTGGTGGCCTTTTGCAACCCCCCCCAAGCCCCCCCGCGCGCGTAAGTCGTTGCGCGCCATATTAGTTACGCGGCATTGTAGTTGTGTCCCTGTATCCCACCTGTTAATATAGATAGATATATATATTTTTTTAACTACGTAAAACTTGCGAATATTCAACATTCTTTGATGTCCCATTGTCCGTGCATATAAATAGATTGTCAGGTTTACCGACTCTTGAACATGCAACATATAATTGTCCATGGGAAAAACAATCCGTATTCAGACCTATATCTCATGATTCTAATGATTGCCCTTGAGCTTTGTTGATGGTGATTCGTAATCGAACATTCGCTGTGTCGCCGTCATCATTTATATATCCCCCTGTGCCCCCCAGAGTCCCCGTTGTAGTTGTGTCCCTGTGTCCCGGTCGTCATTTATATTCCCTGTGTCCCAGTCGTCATTTGTGTCCCGGTGTCCCAGTCTGTAATTTCTCTTTGAGTGTCCGGGTCGTCATTTATATTCCCTGTGTCCCGGTGTCCCGGTCATCATTTGTGTCCCGGTCTGTATATACATTTGTCTTTGAATTGGTCTTTTTTTTAGTTTTTAGTTTTTTACCTTTTTTTTATTTTTTTTTTAGTTATACCTCATGATCCTAATGATTGCCCTTGAGCTTTGTTGTTGGTGATTACTAATCGAACATTCCATGTGTCCCCGTCGTCATTTATATATTCCCCAGTGCCCCCGGCGTCCCCGTTGTAGTTGTGTCCCTGTGTTCCGGTCGTCATTTATATTCCCTGTGTCCCGGTCGTCATTTCTGTCCCGGTGTCCCGGTCTATATGTACATTCGTTTTTGAATTGGTATATGATGAAATAAATTTTTGTGTTTTTCCCATTTTTTCTTTTTAATATTTTTTGGTTTTTACCTTTTTTAAGTTTTTTTTAGTTTTTTTCTTTTTCTTTTTAGTTTTTTTTATACTTTTTACCTTTTTATTTTTTTTTATTTTTATTTTTTTTAGTTTTTTTTCTCCTTCATTTTTCAGTTTTTTTCTTTTTTCCTTTTTTTTCTTTTTTAGTTTTTTAGTTTTTTAGCTTTTTTAGTTTTTTATTAGTTTTTAGTTTTTTTTTCTTTTTAGTTTTTTTGTAGTTTTTACTTTTTTTTAGTTTTTTTAGATTTTTTTTTTGGCTTGAATACATTCGTTTTTGAATTGGTATATGATGAATTAATTCAGACGTCATTAGCGGACAGACAGACAGACAGACATAACACACAAACAACTTATTTTTATAGATAGATAGCTGTTGGGGTGGCGCTTCGTGCCACCCCAACACCTGGTTGGTGGGGGCTCTTCGCGCCCCCCAAGCCCCCCCGCGTGCTTAAGTCGCTACGCGCCATATTAGTTACGCGCCATTGTAGTTTTGTCCCTATGTCCCACCTGTGAATATAGATTCCCGGTCGTCATTTATATTCCCTGTGTCCCGGTCGTCATTTGTGTCCCGGTGTCCCAGTCTGTGATTTCTCTTTGAGTGTCCCAGACGTCATTTATATTCCTTGTGTCCCGGTGTCCCGGTCGCGTCCCCGTTGTAGTTTTGTCCCTGTGTCCCGGTCGTCATTCATATTCCCTGTGTCCCGGTCGTCATTTGTATCCCGGTGTCCCGGTCTGTATATACATTCGTTTTTGAAATGGTATATGATGAAATAAATTTTTGTATTTCCCCCCTTTTTTTCTTTTTAGTTTTTTTTGGTTTTTGCTTTTTTTTACTTTTTTTAGTTTTTTCTTTTTTCTTTTTAGTTTTTTTTTTATTTTTATTTTTTTTAGTTTTGTTTTTCTCCTTTATTTTTCATTTTTTTTCCTTTTTTTATTTTTTTCTTTTTTAGTTTTTTTTAGTTTTTTAGCTTTTTTAGTTATTTTTTTTCTTTTTAGTGTTTTTTTGTAGTTTTTACCTTTTTTAGTTTTTTTTTAGTTTTTTTTTACTTATATCCTGGTCGTCATTTATACTCCCTGTGTCCCGGTCGTCTATTGTGTCCCGGTGCTTAGTTGATGGTGATTGCTAATCGAACATTCCTTGTGTCCCGGTCGCTTTCTCTTTGAGTGTCCCGGTCGTCATTTATATTCCCTATGTGCCGGTGTCCCGGTCGTCATTTGTGTCCCGATGTCCCGGTATGTAATTTCGTCAGTCGAAAACATGACGTCAGTCGACACACAAACATGACGTCACTCGACAGACACACACACACACAGACAACTTATTTATATATATATAGAAGATAGCATGTTTGTTGACTGACGTCATTATAAGGATTGAGCATTATGCCGTCAAGAAGTTGTTTGTCAACTCACATTATGTTTGTTATGACGTCAAGGGCTTTTTATATGACGTCATTATAAGTTTATAAGAAGGCCTTTCAAAGAGAAATTTTTAATATAGATTTGAACATGACAGCAGAACCTACAATGGCAGCAGCCGAGGAAGCTGCTCAAAGAGTCTATGCCAAAAGGCGTGCGGCTAATACAGAAAGTAGGAAAAGAAAGCGTGCCGAGGAATCACAACAACAGCGTAAAAACAGGCATGCGGCTAATAGAGAAAGTATGAAAAGAAAGCGTGCTGAGGAATCACAGACTAATAGAGAAACTATGAAAAGAAAGCGTGCCGAGGAATCAAAACAACAGCGTGAAAACAGGCTTGAGGCTAATAGAGAAAGTATGAAAAAAAAGCGGGCCGAGGAATCACAACAACAGCGTGAAAACAGGCTTGCGGCTAATAGAGAAAGTATGAAAAGAAAGCGTGCCGAGGAATCACAGACTAATAGAGAAAGTATGAAAAGAAAGCGTGCCGAGTAATCACAACAACAGCGTGAAAACAGGCTTGCGTCTCAAAGAGAAATCACCAAAATAAAGCGTGCCGAGGAATCACAAGAGCAACCTGAAAATTTTCGCCTGGCATTCAGGTCTAGCCCAGTCGATGATTACAGCTTGAGTAGCTGTGTTCAAATCGGGAATATGTCTAAAATTTGTCCCTATTGCAAGGCCTTGAAATTTAATGGTGAAACAATGGGAATGTGTTGCGCCTCAGGAAAAGTTAAACTTCCTCAACTGGCTGCACCACCAGAGCCATTGCAGACTTTGCTTACTGGAACTACGTCAGAATCTAAGCGTTTTTTGTCAAACATCAGAAAATATTACTCATGTTTCCAAGATCAATTTATGCCTACTTTCAAAGTAAAAGGGCAAATTTATCATAGAGCAGGGTCCCTTCTACCGTTCTCAGGCAAGAATCATAAATTCTTACAACTGTACTTCATCAGTGATAGAAATTCTGAATTGAATGCACGTTGTGAAATTTTTCTCGACGTTGAAAGGACTATCGTTTCCCAATTGCAACATCTTTTCCACGAAAATAATAATTTAGTGCGTCTGTTCAAAACAGCCATCGATTAGATGCTTACTGATACGAATAAAATTGATATTTCCGCTGACAAAACGCCTGTGTCCCGGGCTTGCGTCTCAAAAAGAAATTACCAAAAGAAAGGGTGCCGAGGAAGCTACTCAAAGAGTTAATTCAAAGAGAAATTTTAGTATAAATCCTACGATGGCAGAAGAAACAGCCGAGGAAGCTGCTAAAAGAGTTAATGCCAAAAGGCTTGCGGCTAATAGAGAAAGTAAGAAAAGAAAGCGTGCCGAGGAATCAAAAGAACAGCGTGAAAACAGGCTTGCGTCTCAAAGAGAAATTACCAAAAGAAAGAGTGCCAAGGAAGCTGCTCAAAGAGTTAATTCAAAGAGAAATTTTAGTATAAATCCTACAATGGCAGAAGAAACAGCCGAGGAAGCTGCTCAAAGAGTTAATGCCAAAAGGCTTGTGGCCAATAGAGAAAGTAAGAAAAGAAAACGTGCCGAGGAATCACAAGAATAGCGTGAAAACAGACTTGCGTCTCAAAGAGAAATTATCAAAAAAATCGCGCCGAGGAATCACAAGAACAACGTGAAAACAGGCTTGCGGCTCAAGGAAAAATTACCAAAACAAAGCGTAACGAGGAGTCACAAGAACAACGTGAAAACAGGCTTAAGGATCAAAGAGATAATGCCAAAGGAAAGCGTGCCGAGGAATCACAAGAGCAGCCTGAAAATTATCGCCTGGCATTCAGGTACAGCCCAGTCGATGATTATAGCTTGAGTAGATGTGTCTAAATCGGGACCATGTCTAAAATTTGTCCCTATTGCAAGGCCTTGAAATTTAATTGTGAAACAATGGGAATGTGTTGCGCCTCAGGAAAAGTTAAACTTCCTCAACTGGCTGCACAACCAGAGCCATTGAAGACTTTGCTTACTGGAGCTACGTCAGAATCTAAGCGTTTTTTTTTAAACATTAGAAAAGATAAATCATATTCCCGAATGACGTCGTTTGGTGCCCAAATCGATAATCAAGATCAATTTATGCCTATTTTCAAAGTAAAAGGGCATATTTATCATAGAGCAGGGTCCCTTCTACCATTATCAGGTGAAAATCATAAATTTTTACAACTGTACTTCATTAGTGATAGAAATTCTGAATTGAATGCACGTTGCGAAATTTCTCCAGACGTTGAAAGGACTATCGTTTCCAAATTGCAACATCTTTTCCACGAAAATAATAATTTAGTGCGTCTGTTCAAAACAGCAATCAATTTGATGCCTAGTGATACGCATAAAATTGTTACTTCTGCTTAGAAAACGCTGACTTGCCAACATGTGCGTAGATACAATGCTCTAACTATCGACAAAGTGGCAACCATTATGGTCGGTGATCAGTTTTTACCTCGAGATATTATTCTTCATAAGCGAAACGCTCAGCTGGTAAGAATTGCTGAGACTCATCAATGCTACGATACCCTAGAATATCCTATAATTTTTGGGATGCAGCCGACGGCTATCGATTTAATAATAAATTGATAGATCCATCCACGGATAACAAACGGATAAGAAATGCAGCACAATGAATTATTATTCCTATAGACTAATGGATTCCTAAGGATGAAGACAATTAAATTTTAAAATGCCGTCAATTGTTTCACCAGTACATCGTTGATATGTATTCAAAGACTGAATCAGAATGTTTGCTATTTATCCGTCTGATTCAGACCAAGCTCCGCTCTGAACAATACATTCAGTTGCGAGATGCAGTTGTAAATGACAGTAATACCATTAACATTGGAAGATTAACGATTTTACCTTCGTCATATGCTGGCAGTCCCCGTCATATGCATGAATATGCTCAAGATGCTATTGCGTATGTTCGTCTCTATGGTCGTCCAGATTTATTTATTACATTTACATGTAATCAATCATAACTCTCTAGGAGCTGAAGGAGAGCAAGTTGTTAGAATGATTCCAAACAATGCACGAATTTGACTTGGAGTTGATATTTCGCACGCGTCATTGATGCAATTATCCCAGTGTTGGTCATTCTCCAATAAATTCAGAGCTTGGCATGCACTACGGTAAGTGTAATGTATAGTACCGTTTACAGTTCTCAATGTGCTATATAGTAGCCTAATACTTGACAAGATACATTTTTTCAAAGATAATAACAAATAGAATAAAACCTATGTCTTTTCTTAGTTGTAATAGTAAGTAACTACTTCTACTACTACTAACTACTCACCCCAGCACCAGGCCACCTGACGCGGGTTGGTAATAATAACATGAAATATCATATACAAGATTGTACATAATTATTAATACCTTGTGATGGTAAAGTGGATCAGACCTTGTGCTAAATGCATAGGTATTCAGGTTCAAATCTTACCGTTGCAAGGGATAGCATACACATCAACAACAAATTGGTGAATCAATTCACGGCATTTTAAAATATAATTTTCAACATCCTGCCGAATCATTAGTCTATGGGAATAATAATGCATTGCACTGCATTTCTTATTCATTTCTTTGTTAGTGGCTGGATTCATGAATTTAATATTAAAGTGATAGCCGTCGGCTCCATCCCGAAAAATGATAGGATATAGTAGGGCATCGTAGCATCAATGAGCTTATACGTATTTCGCAATCGCAATCGTATATATATATCTATATATATAAAAATAAGTTGTCTGTGGATGGATGTGTGGATGGATGTGTGGATGGATGTGTCAGGTGACGTCACCTGAAAAAACTGGATTAGGTGACGTCAAAACTGAAAAAACTAAAAAAAGGCAAAAACTACAAAAAAAACTAAAAACTAATAAAAAAAATAAAAAAGCTAAAAAACTAAAAAAACTATAAAGGTAAAAACCAATAAAAAACTAAAAAAAAAACTGAAAAAACTAAAAAAAGGCAAAAACTACAAAAAAAAACTAAAAACTAATAAAAAAAGTAAAAAAGCTAAAAAACTAAAAAAACTAAAAAAACTAAAAAAAGGTAAAAAAACTAAAAAAAGGTAAAGAACTAAAAAAAATAAAAAATAAAAAAAAACTAAAAAAAAGGAAAAAACTGAAAAATAAGCTAAAATAAAGGTAAAAACCAATAAAAAACTAAAAAAAAAAGGAAAAAACTAATAAATGACACTCAAAGAGAAAGCGACCAGGACAAAAAACTAAAAAAAAAGGCAAAAACTACAAAAAAACTAAAAACTAATAAAAAAAATAAAAAAGCTAAAAAACTAAAAAAACTAAAAAAAGGTAAAAAACTAAAAAAACTAAAAACTAAAAAAAAACTAAAAAAGGTAAAAACTAAAAGAACTAAAAAAGAAAAAAATAAATGACGACACTCAAAGAGAAAGCGACCAGGACAAAAGGAATGTTCGATTAGCAATCAACAAAGCACCGGGACACAGGGAGTATAAATGACGACCAGGACACAAGTAAAAAAAAAAATTAACAAAACTAAAAAGAAGGTAAAAACTACAAAAAAACTAAAAAGAAAAAAAAACTAAAAACTAATAAAAAAACTAAAAAATCTAAAAATCTAAATAAACTAAAAAAGAAAAAAAAAGGAAAAAAATAAAGGAGAAAAACAAAACTAAAAAACGAATGTATATACAGACCGGTACACCGGGATACAAATGACGACCGGGACACAGGGAATATAAATAACGACCGGGACACAGGGACACAACTACAACGGGGACACCGGGGGAAACAGGGGGATATAAATGACAACCGGGACAAAAAAACTAAAAAGAAATAAAAACTAAAAACTAATAAAAAAAACTAAAAAATCTAAAAATCTAAATAAGCTAAAAAAGAAAAAAAAAGGAAAAAAATAAAGGAGAAAAACAAAACTAAAAAACGAATGTATATACAGACCGGGACACCGGGATACAAATGATGACCGGGACCCGGGACACAGGGAATATAAATGACGACCGGGACACAGGGACACAACTACAACGGGGACACCGGGGGAAACAGGGGGATAACCTGACAATCTATTTATATGCAAAGACAATGGGACAGCAAAGAATGTTGTATATTCGCAAGTTTTACGTAGTTAAAACCATATATATATATATATATCTATATTCACAGGTGGGACATAGGGACACAACTACAATGGCGCGTAACTATTATGGCGCGTAACGACTTACGCGCGCGGGGGGGCTTGGGGGGGGCGCGAAGCGCCCCCACCAACTAGGTGTTGGGGTGGCGCGAAGCGCCACCCCAACAGCTAGTATATCTATATATATATAAAAATAAGTTGTCTGTGGATGTGTCTGTCTGTCGGGTGACGTCATGTTTGTGGGTTGACTGACGTCATGAAGTTAGTTGTCGTCATTTTTGTTATGACGGTGACGTAATTAAAGATACTTAAGACATGCGTTCACGTAGAAATCTATTAATGTTTAACTTTAAAATGACTGATGAAATTACAATGGCAACAGCCGAGGAAGATGCTCAAAGAGTCTATGCCAAAAAACCTGCTGCTGATAGAGAAAGTAAGAAAAGAAAGCGTGCCGAGGAATCAAAAGAACAGCAAGGAAACAGGCTTGAGGCTGATAGAGAAAGTAAGAAAAGAAAGCGTGCCGAGGAATCAAAAGAACAGCTAGGAAACAGGCTTGAGGCTGATAGAGAAAGAAAGAACAGAAAGCGTGCCGAGGAACTACCAGAGCAACGCGAAACTAGACTTGCTGCTAAAAGAGAAAGTGAAAAAAGAAGGCATGCCGAGGAACTACCAGAGCAACATGAAACCAGACTTGCTGCTAAAAGAGAAAGTGAAAAAAGAAGGCGTGCCGAGGAATCACAAGAACAGCAAGAAATCAGGCTTGCTGCTGATAGAGAAAGTAAGAAAAGAAAGCGTGCCGAGGAATCAGAGCAACCTGAAATTTATCGCCTGGCATTCAGGTACAGCCCAGTCGATGATTATAGCTTGAGTAGATGTGTTCAAATCGGGACTATGTCTAAAATTTGTCCCTATTGCAAGTCCTTGAAATTCAATGGTGAAACAATGGGAATGTGTTGCGCCTCAGGAAAAGTTAAACTTCCTCTATTGGCTGCACCACCAGAGCCATTGAAGACTTTCCTTACTGGAACTACGTCAGAGTCTAAGCGTTTTTTGTCAAAAATCAGAAAATATAACTCATGTTTCCAAATGACGTCGTTTGGAGCCCAAATCGAAAATCCAGATCAATTTATGTCTACTTTCAAATTAAAAGGGCAAATTTATCATAGAGCAGAGTCCCTTCTACCATTCTCAGGCGAGAAGCATAAATTTTTACAATTGTACTTTATCAGTGATAGAAATTCTGAATTGAATGCACGTTGCGAAATTTCTCCCAAAGTTGAAAGGACAATCGTCTCCCAATTGCAACATCTTTTCCACGAAAATAATAATTTAGTGCGTCTGTTCAAAACAGCCATCGATTTGATGCCTACTGATACGCATAAAATTGTTATTTCCGCTGACAAAACGCCTCCTGGCCAACATGTGCGTAGATACAATGCTCCAACTATCGACGAAGTGGAAATCGTTATGGTCGGTGATCAGTTTTTACCTCGAGATATTATTCTTCATAAGCGAAACGCTCAGTTGTTAAGAATTGCTGAAACTCATCGATGCTACAATGCCCTACAATATCCTATCATTTTTTGGGATGGAGCCGACGGCTATCACTTTAATATTAAATTGATGAATCCAGCCACTAACAAAGAAATGAATAAGAAATGCAGTGTAATGCATAATTATTCCTATAGACTAATGATTCGGCAGGATGAAGAAAATTATTTTTTTAAATGCCGTCAATTGTTTCACCAATACGTCGTTGATATGTATGCTAAAATTGAATCAGAACGTTTGTTATATATCCGCCTGAATCAGACCAAGCTCCGCTCTGACCAATACATTCATTTGCAAGATGCAGTTGTAAATGACGGTAATACCACAAACGTGGGAAGATTAACAATTTTACCTTCGTCATATGCTGGCTGTCCCCGTCATATGCATGAATATGCTCAAGATGCTATTGCGTATGTTCGTCTCTATGGTCGTCCAGATTTATTTATTACATTTACATGTAATCAATCTTGGGACGAGATACAGCAGCTTTTACTTCAAGGGCAATCGGCGGTTCATAGACATGACATTACGGCCCATGTCTTCCGGCAAAAGTTGAAATCACTGATAAACTACATAGTAAAACTTGAAGTGTTTGCGTCAGTGCGATGCTGGATGTACTCAGTGGAATGGCAAAAACGAGTTTTGCCACACGCACATATACTAATCTGGCTACATCAAAAAATTACTTCGAACGAAATTGATGATGTGATTTCCGCTGAAATACCTGATGAAAATGTCGATAAGGGGTTACATAATATTATTGTAAAAATATGATACATGGACCTTGCGGTGCACTGAACGAAAATTCACCATGCATGACCAAAGGAAGGTGCACAAAGCAATATCCTTGACTTTTAGTATCCAACACAATTACTGGCAATGATGGTTACCCACAATATAGAAGAAGATCTACTGAAGATGGCGGTAAAACAGCAATAATAAAGAAGCGTAACGTACCACCATCGAAGTAGATAACCAGTGGGTTGTTCCATATTCCCTGTTATTATCAAAAACATTTAATGCACACATAAACGTTGAATACTGTAACTCCGTAAAGGCAATCAAATACATATGTAAATACGTCAACAAAGGCAGTGACATGGCAGTTTTTGGCTTGCAGCCCGAAATCAAAGATATCGACGAAATCGTACAATATCAGGCTGGAAGATACATAAGCAGTAATGAAGCTGTTTGCGAATTCTTTCATTTCCGATACATGAACGTAGTCCAGCTGTTGTTCACCTAGCGGTACATTTACAGAATGGTCAACGTATTTATTTCTCGGAAACCAACGTGCAACAACGAGCCCTGAATCCACCGGATACAAAGTTAACCGCTCTCTTTTCGCTTTGCAAAAATGATTCTTTTGCAAAAAAAAACTGCTGTATACTGAAGTGCCTTCGTATTACACGTGGAATACTAAAAATAAAGTATTTGAACGTCGAAAACAGGGTAAGTCAGTCGACGGCCAACTTACCATCTTCAAAGATACCACGATAGGAAGACTCTACACCGTTCACCCCAATCAACATGAATGCTTCTTTCTACGCCTGCTTTTGGTGAATGTACCCGGTCCGACATCCTTTGAGTATTTGAGAACTGTAAACGGTACTATACATGACACTTACCGTAGTGCATGCCAAGCTCTGAATTTATTGGAGAATGACCAACACTGGGATAACTGCATCAATGACGCGTGCGAAACGTCAACTCCAAGTCAAATTCGTGCATTGTTTGGCATCATTTTAACAACTTGCTCTCCATCAGCTCCTACAGAGTTATGGGAAAAATATAAGTCAAAAACGTCCGAAGATATACTCCGTCGAAAACAGTTAGAGACGTCAGATATGACTTTTGATTTTACATCAGAAATTTATAACTACACTTTAGTTATTATAGAAGATTTGTGCGTACGTATGGCAAACAAACCTCTTCAGGATTTGGGAATGCCTTCACCTAACCGTATCGCTGCTGTTTCGACATAAGTAGAATTGGATCGTGAACAAAGTTACAGTACGAGTGATCTATTGTCGTATGTACAAAATAACATTTCCAAGTTAACGTCGGAACAAAAAGACATTTATGATACGATAATGCATTGTGTCGATAACAACGTTGGAGAAATTTTCTTTTTGGATACGCCAGGAGGTACTGGTAAAACGTTTGTGATAAAACTTATTCTGGCATCAATTCGATCAAAAAATGGCTTGAACCCGAAATCAAAGATATCGATGAAATCGTACAATATCAGGCTGGAAGATACATAAGCAGTAATGAAGCTGTTTGGCGAATTCTTTCATTTCCGATACATGCACGTAGTCCAGCTGTTGTTCACTTAGCGGTACATTTACAGAATGGTCAACGTGTTTATTTCTCGGAAACCAACGTGCAACAAAGAGCCCTGAATCCACCGGATACAAAGTTAACCGCTTTCTTTTCGCTTTGCAAAAATGATTCTTTTGCAAAAAAACTGCTGTATACTGAAGTGCCTTCGTATTACACGTGGAATACTAAAAATAAAGTATTTGAACGTCAAAAACAGGGTAAGTCAGTCGACGGCCAACCTACCATCTTCAAAGATACCACGATAGGAAGACTCTACACCGTTCACCCCAATCAACATGAATGCTTCTTTCTACGCCTGCTTTTGGTGAATGTAACTGGTCCGACATCTTTTGAGTATTAGAGAACTGTAAACGGTACTATACATGACACTTACCATAGTGCATGCCAAGCTCTGAATTTATTGGAGAATGACCAACACTGGGATAACTGCATCAATGACGCGTGCGAAACGTCAACTCCAAGTCAAATTCGTGCATTGTTTGGCATCATTTTAACAACTTGCTCTCCATCAGCTCCTACATAGTCATGGGAAAAATATAAGTCAAAAATGTCCGAAGATATACTCCATCGAAAACAGTTAGAGACGTCAGATATGACTTTTGATTTTACATCAGAAATTTATAACTACACTTTAGTTATTATAGAAGATTTGTGCGTACGTATGGCAAACAAACCTCTTCAGGATTTGGTAATGCCTTCACCTAACTGTATCGCTGCTGTTTCGACATGTGTAGAATTGGATCGTGAAAAAAGTTACAGTACGAGTGATCTATTGTCGTATGTACAAAATAACATTTCCAAGTTAACGTCGGAACAAAAAGACATTTATGATACGATAATGCATTGTGTCGATAACAACGTTGGAGAAATTTTCTTTTTGGATGCGCCAGGAGGTACTGGTAAAACGTTTGTGATAAAACTGATTCTGGCATCAATTCGATCAAAAAATGATATAGCGTTTGCAATTGCGTCGTCCGGAATAGCCGCAACATTGCTGCCTGGTGGAAAAACTGCTCATTCCGCTTTGAAATTGCCTCTGAATTTGCATTCTACAGAAACTCCCACGTGCAATGTTTCCAAATCATCTGGGATGGGTAAAGTATTGCAGTAATGCAAACTTATTATTTGGGATGAGTGCACAACGGCACACAAAAAATCGCTCGAGGCTCTGGATCAATGCTTGAAAGATTTGCGAGGGAAGTCGAAACCCTTTGGCAGCACATCAATATTGCTTGCGGGAGATTTCAGGCAAACATTACCTATAATACCGAGATCAACCCCTGCAGACGAAATGAATGCTTGCCCGAAAAATTCTAATTTATGGGCACACGTAAAAACATTAAAATTAACTACAAATATGCGTGTCCGATTGCAAAACGATGACTCTGGTCAAACATTTTCAGATCAATTGCTGGCAATTGGAAACGGAAAGCTCCCAGTAGACTCAATTTCAGGACGTATACAACTACCTGCTGATTTCTGTAATTTAGTGACGTCCAAAAATGAATTGATTGAAAAAGTATTTCCGAATATTCTAAACAATTATAAAAATAATAAATGGCTAAGTGAAAGAGCGATTCTTGCACCCAAAAATATAGACGTCCACGAAATCAACAATATTGTTTTGACCAAGATTCGAGACCAGGCAGTCCTTTACAAGTCAGTCGACACAGTTTTGGAACCAAATGAAGCGGTTAATTATCCATCTGAACTTTTAAATTCCGTGGATCTTTCAAGGTTTCCACCAGACGTGCTACAACTAAAAATAGGCGTACCAATAATACTTTTAAGAAATATCAACCCACAAAAGCTTTGCAATGGCACGCGACTTGCCGTAAAAAAAAAACAATGGAAAACCTAATAGAGGCCACAATCTTGACAGGGCCTTTTGAGGGTGAGGCTGTTCTTATTCCTCGCATTCCCATGATTCCAACGGATCTGCCTTTTCAATTTAAAAGATTGCAATTCCCAATTCGATTAGCATTTGCAATCACCATTAACAAAGCTCAAGGTCAATCATTAGAAAAATGTGGTATAGATCTTAATACTGGTTGTTTTTCCCATGGACAATTGTACGTTGCATGTTCAAGGGTCGGTAAACCTGACAATCTATTTATATGCAGCGACAATTTGACAGCGAAGAATGTTGTATATTCGCAAGTTTTACGCAGTTAATTTGTATTGTATCCATCCATCTATCTATCTATATAAAAACGAGTTGTGTCTATGAATGTTGGTTTGTTTGTAAAAAGAGCGTTTGCATATGACGTCAATATTAGTACATAATGCTTTGTATATGCACAGACAATGGGAAAGCCAAGAATGTTGTATATTCGCAAGCTTTACGTAGTTTGAAACACATAAATAAATATATCTATATTCACAGGTGGGACACAGGGACACAACTACAATGGCGCGTAACTAATATGGCGCGTAACTACTTACGCGCGTGGGGGGGCTTGGGGGGGCGCAAAGCGCCCCACCAACTAGCTGTTGGGGTGGCGCGAAGCGCCACCCCAACAGCTAGTATATATATATATATATATATATATATATATATATATATATATATATATATATATATATATATATATATATATATATGTATATATATATAGATATATATTCACAGGTGGGACACAGGGACACAACTACAATGTTTCGTAACTAATATGGCGCGTAACGACTTACGCGCGTGAGGGGGCTGGGGGGCAAATCGTTGATACGATTACAATAAACGATTGCCACTTCGTTGATTGTTGCGCATCAGTAGGCATCAATTCGATTGTTGTTTTGAACAGAAGCACTAAATTATTATTTTTGTGGAAAAGATGTTGCAACTGGGAAACGATTGTCCTTTTGACGTCGTTTTTTTTTATCATCGGTATCACTTTCAAGTTGTTTGGTTCGTTTTACCTTGGCTTGTCTTTCGTCACTATGAAAAACATATCGCCGAACCTTTGTTTTCTTAACTAAAATCTGGTAGGCATTGATGACCTTATCCAAGTCAAAATCCCAAACTCAATCATCATTGCTATCATTTTCAGTTTTGATACGTTTTGACTCTCGCTGTCCAGGATGATTTTCATCTAACTGCACGGTTTTGCGTTCTTTAGCCACAAGCCTTTTGGCATTAACTCTTTGAGCAGCTTCCTCGGCTGTTTCTTCTGCCATTATAGGATTTATACTAAAATTTCTCTTTGAATTAACTATTTGAGCAGCTTCTTTGGCTGTTTCTTCTGTCATTTTAAGATCTATACTAAAAATTTCTCTTTGAAACGCCTTCTTATATACTTATAATGACGTCATATACAATGCCTTTGACGTCATATACAAAGCCTTTAACGTCATATACAAACATACAAAATACATATATGACGTCATAATTCTCAATCCTTACAATGATGTCAGTGGACAAACATGACATCAGTTTACAAACAATTTATTTATATTTAATTTAATTTATATTTATATTTAATTTATAGTTTACAAACAATTTTTGTTAGGATTAATTTTGGGGTGATTTTTGATAACCTAGCTTTCTTTTGGGGAAATTCATGTAAACCTCAAAACTTCAAAGATAAAGGAAGAAATGGGTGAATTACCAGATGTTTATTAATTCCAGGAAACATCACTATTAAAGATATCCGTACGTCCTTTCCTTTCGGGAATATGATTGATGTAATTGAACTAAAAGGATCGACCATAGTGAAAATACTCGAGCAGTCTGTATCTAATGAAAATTTGGACTTGCGCGAAGGCTACGGTGGATTTTTGCAAGTATCAGGTATGATGTGTTTAACTTTTATTTTTCTTCTATGCCAACTAAAAGGAAGGATTACGGTATTAACTAAAGGATTTATTGAAACTTATCCTTTTTGCGAATTTTCTTACACATATTTTTGAAAGCATTTTAGGCAAACTTATGAGGATGGGTTTTACCTTTTCTTGTTTCCAGATTTAACCATTCTTGTTTATGGTGCTATACTTGGTTTTTTCTATCATTATGGCAAATTTATTCTCTGTGTTTTCCATTTTGTTTCATGTTAATGACTATCATCTTGTTTGATACACACGAAAAATTACAAGGTCATATAAACGGTTTTAGGTTGTAAAACTTGAAAGGTTTACAACCTTAAGAACTAAACTTTTTCTTTTAATTTAGAAAAATACTTAATAATAATGCTTTGGTTTAATTTTAATAGAATAAGGGATGGACAATCGGGGCCACAGAGCCACACACAAAATTTTGTTCTTTGAATAAAGTAGGAATGGGACCTATACTTCGTATCACAAGTATACGGGCATACTGTATAGGGAAATATGGAGTATACTTAAAGACTCAATTTCAAGGGGCTTTTAAGCCAGCAGTACAGTTTTTTCTTTTTATGAATTAGGTGTTTTGCTTTATATTTTCATAATTCAAACTTTTAATATTTTGTTTTTTAATTGCAACTTTTTTTCCTTGTGTATTTTTCGCTTTCAAGAGTTTTATTTTTAATAATGGGTTATACGGACACTTTAACACTTTTAAAAGTCAAAAACCAGAATCTTGCCACTTTTCCCAATTTGACAGATTTATCATAGACTCAGTCAGTTTTGGATTGTGTTTAACCCATGGTCCCCTTTTTAGCGGTGTTACTCTCTGCATAGCGTTTAAACTCCATTTCTCAGCAATATTTACTGTTTTTTCTTTTAGAAAGAATATATTCCCGAATGAAGCCTATTGGTAGATACATAGATAGATAGACAAGTGTATTTTAAAGCTAAATATACGGTCATGAACAGTACAATAACATAAACGAAAGGCACAAATAACATAAACTTTGATCAGCGATCATCATAAAACACTTAAATGAAACACTACATCAACCTAATATTAACACTTAATGTTTGAAAACACGGTCATTGAAAAGAACACTTAACACTTGGAAAAATAAATAAATAAAACATTACATTTCCTTTATACTGAGATTCTTTTATTTATTTATTTTTTATTTAACAAAATTTCCAGATACCTTGCTATTCTACAAATAAACTGAGGTAACGTACTATTTAAGACACATAGAAGTATCAACTCATTATTTGCAAATATCCCTCATATTTCTTTTTATCAACCTTTTATATTCTCTTCTTTTTTCTTTAAATCTTAACAATAATTCATGGTTTTCCTCAGATGAAGAGTAATTTTTAACTACCTCTAGTAAATTTTAAAAATATTTTTTCATAAATTTATACTCATTGTCAAAGGAATTTACATTTATTTTTTTTATTTAACCTTTCAGACTTTTGAGCACAATTATAAATAATTGGACCAATTCACTCAGAGTCATATAAACATCCTCTGATGATTTGTACATAATTTCAAGCCTTTCAATCACCTCAGGCCTTAAAAGTTCATTTCCCAACAGCTCCAGCTCCTGACCACTCCACTCGGTCTTTGAAGGCTTCTAATAATAATCATTTTTTTTCCAAATCATCATTACTCTTCTTCACAACATTTGTTTTTCCCACGATTCCCGTTATAAGTTTTAGTTTAACCTTCACTGGAAAATGATCTGACCTTATGATGCCTAGAGCCTCAACGCACAATGTGTATTTCACAAGCTCAATCCCAACCAATATATAATCAATTATGATTGGATTTTTCCCTGACAGACAGGTAAATTCACCACCTCTACATCCTTACCAAATCGTTCACTTCCAACCACAAGAGCACTGTCAGAGCATAGCTCTAGAGGCCTCTTACCCTAATAATTAACCTTTCTTTTAAAGTCCTTGCTGCTTCTAGATGTCTTAGAAATACCAGGTATCAAATCTGGCTTTCTTACAAACGAAGCTTCATTCACTTTATTTAACAACCCAATATAAGCTTTAAACTCCCCCACAACTAAAAAATAATAATTTTTATATCGACAACGTAAATGTCTTATCTCTTCCTCAAGCAGATCCCATATTGATTCATTACTATATGAGCTATACTGAGGAGCTATATATACCACTCCAAGCATCAATATTTTTCCCTTTGTAAGAGGAACTCGAACCCATTCAATGTTTTCTGAATTACTAGGAATACGTACATAATTTTACAAACAACCCTGATTAATTAACGCTAAAATACCGCCACAATATCTCATATTTCCAGCCGCTTTTCTAGTCAATTTTTCTTCTGAATAACCTCTGAAAGTTGGCGCTGAATCGTCACTATGCCATGTCTCAATTAAAGCAATAACATCCACGTCATGTAGATCTTGTAATATATTGTCTACCTTATTTTTTACACCTTGGATATTCCATGAAACTATACGCAAAGGGTGGTCATGACCGTAGTGTCCTTATTCACTTGGCAATAAAACATCATGTACCGATAGGACGTACGGCAAGACGGGATCTTCACTATGTGGGAATGAAAGTTGAGTGTAATCGCTAGTATATGCAGTAGCCAGGCGCTTTGATGGACCTTTATAGTTAAATTTTCCTCCACAACATTACGAATGTCACAACGGTTCTCGTCTTCTGGACTAATGATTTCACTAACTTTTCTAACTAACTTATTCGTAGCTTTTGGGAGATTTTCTAGTTTTTTTCAGTAGACCTTTATGCGCTTTTGGAGCGTTGTGGTGAAGGATCTTTTATACTGATCTTCACCAAAGTTTCGGTATAGCTCTCAAAATTTTCTGATACCGACTCACAAGCCTCGATAAAGTCCATTTTTCCAGCCACTGATTCAACCGGATCATTTCTTTTTTCCAAACGTCCCTCTATTCTGCCAGTTTGGCTTATTGTTTTCCCTGTTGGATACTACCTCTTTCGTGCAACTGAAGGAGAAATCGAAAATAAACATTTTCCCATCTATAAGCAATTTTCCCCCCTTCAGCTTTGCTGGATGACGTTTAGAAACGGCATCATTGAAGACCAATTTCAAATGCTTGGGCGCTTTCCTATGCCTTTGGGTGTAATTTGAAGCTGCCAATATTACTTGTCTTTAATAGAGGGTTAGATCTCAAAATAATGCCACGAATTTCAACTGAATTTACTTTTAATACCACTGGACCAGAAAGAATTCTAAACACATCTTTCACGTCATAGCAGGAAAGGCCTAGTTTGGGAATGTACTTATTAAGAGTCTTAAGAATTTCTTCTTTCAGAATGTTCGCTGGTGTATTAATGGGAGGAAAGTTATAGGATACTACATTTGACCTTAAAGCATCTGAGCGCTGATTAGCTGCCTTTAAATACTTTTTCAATATCTCGATTTCCTTTTTCATCTCTTTATTAGCTCGTGCATTTCCTACCGATTTCTCATTTATGGTAGCTAATTGGCTTTCAATCAATCAATAAATTTATTTAACCAATAAATTTACAACAAAAACACTTCACCATAGACTCCCCCGTAACGCTCTCTGGCCAGGAAACAACAGGGGAGAGACAAAAATGAAATGAATACTAGAAAATTTCAATATAATGCATTACAACCATTCAAAGACTCAACACATACACACAGACACACACAAAAAAAATCAAAAGACCCAAATATTAAGAGATTTTAATCCCCCCCCAAAAAAAAAAAATTATGAACATAGACTTCAAAACATTGAAAATTTCTTAAAATTCTTAAAGTTTAAAGGACTGAGGGAACACCACCATGAAGCTGATGAAAAGGGAATGATGCCAACGAAAATATGTAGAAGGACGCAAATCAAGTAATGGGCTAGTTGGGTTAGTCGTAGAACAATTTGTTTCCTGTATAAGTCTTCTTACCTTATCATACAATTTAGATAGTGGTTTCAAAAAAGAACCAATAGTACTGTCATCAGCAAAAGCAGTGAGAGTGTCCTCATCCTGCGAAAGGGATTAATTTTTTTTTTAGCATTGAAGGACTAAGGATGACACAGGCGACAGCAGACAGTAAGTTTCTGTTTCTTAACTGCAACAATGAGGTCATTAACATAAATCAAAAACAGAAACGGTCCAAAAATAGAGTCTTGAGGAACTCCAAACTCAACTTTAGACAAAAAGCGGGAAAGGAAACCCACGGAGATATTAATACCTCAAAAACAGGGATAAAAAAAGTTCGTGGTAACGAACTCTAGTAAGGAGCGACCCGGTTCAATAGTAAACGAAACTCTAAAAAACGGAATTTCGATGCTAAAAGATATATCAAAAGAATTGAATTTTTATGCTGATTTTAAATATATAAGTTTCATCGAATTTAGTCTTTGTCATTAAAAGTCACGAGCCTGAGAAAATTTGCCTTATTTTGGAAAATAGGGGGTAACACCGCCTAAAAGTCTTAGGATCTTAACGAAAATCACACCATCGCATTCAGCGTATCAGAGACCCCTATAGAAAAAATTTCAAGGTCCAATCTACAAAAATGTAGAATTTCGTTTTTTTTTTGCCATAAGACAAATCACGGGTACGTGTTTATTTGTTTGTTTGTTTTTCTGTTTTATTTTTTTCCCCGGGGCTCATCGTATCGACCAAGTGGTCCTAGAGTTTTGCAAGAGGACTCATTCTAACGGAAAAGAAAAGTTCTAGTGCCCTTTTTAAGTGACCAAAAAATTGGAGGGCACCTAGGCCCCCTCCCACGCTCATTTTTTTCCCAAAGTCAATGAATTAAATTGTGAGATAGCCATTTTGTTCCGCATAGTCGAAAACCATAATAACTATGTCTTTGGGGATGACTTACCCTCCACAGTCCCTGGGGGAGGGGCTTCAAGTTACAAACTTTGACCAATGTTTACATACAGTAATGGTTACTGGGAAGTGTACCGACGTTATCAGGGGGATTTTTTTGGTTTGGGTGTGGGGTTCAGGGGAGGGGGCTATATGGGATGATCTTTCTTTGGAGGAATATTTCATGGGGGAAGAGAAATTCAATGAAAAGGGCGCAGGATTTTCTAGCATTACTATTAAAAAAAACAATGAAAATATAAACATGAAAAAGTTTTTTACAATTGAAAGTAAGGAGAAGCATTAAAACGAACAGATATTATTACGCATATGAGGGGTTCTAAAAATACTTTAGCATAAAGAGCGAGGTATTTAGGAGGAGATAAATACTTCGCTCTTTATGCTAAAAAAATTTTAAGTAATTTCAACTATTTATTCTACGGCCTTTTTGATTCAGGGGTCATTCTTAAAGAATTGGGACAAAACAAGATTTAGTGTGAAGAGCGAGGTATTAACTAGGGGACGAACCCACTCATATATATAATCAAAAATATAATAATATAAAAGTTTGTTACGTAAGTTAATTCTTAAGTTACGTATATTTTTTACTAATAAAAACGTTCGTTAAAAATTAAAAGATCTAGTTGCCTTTTTAAGTAACCGAAAAATTTAAGGGCAACTAGGCCTCCTTCCCCGCCCCTTATTTCTCAAAATCGTCTGATCAAAACTAAGACAAAGCCATTTAGCCAAAAAAAGAATTAATATACAAATTTCATTGTAATAACTTATGTACGGAGAGCCAAAATCAGACATGCATTAATTCAAAAACTTTCAGAAATTAAATAAAAAAACAAGTTTTTTGAAATGAAAGTAAGGAGCGACATTAAAACTTAAAACGAACAGAAATTACTCCGTATATGAAAGGGGCTTTTCCTCCTCGACACCCCGCTCCTTGCGCTAAAGTTTGATTCTTTCTCACAACTCTACTTTTTAAAACAATAAAAAACTTATAGCGTAAAGAGCAGGGCGTTGAGGAGGAAAAGCCCCTTTTATATACGGAGTAATTTCTGTTCGTTTTAAGTTTTACTGTCGCTCCTTACTTTCATTTCAAAAAACTTTTTTTTTATTTAATCAAACAGTTCGTGGTAACGAACTGTAGTAAGGAGCGACCCGGCTCAATAGTAACCAAAACTCTAAAGAATTGAATTTTGATATCAATAGCTACATCAAAAGAATCGCATTTTAATGCTGATTTTAAATATATAAGTTTCATCAAGTTTAGTCCTACCCATCAAAAGTTACGAGCCTGAGAAAATTTGCCTTATTTATGAAAATAGGGGGAAACATCCCCTAAAAGTCGTAGGATCTTAACGAAAATGACACCATCAGATTCAGCGTATCAGAGAACCCTACTGTAGAAGTTTCAAGCTCCTATCTACAAAAATGTGGAATTTTGTATTTTTTGCCAGAAGACAAATCACGGGTGCGTGTTTATTTGTTTGTTTTTTTGTTTTTTTTTTCCCAGGGGTCATCGTATCGACCAAGTGGTCCTAGAATGTCGCAAGAGGGCTCATTCTAACGGAAATGAAAAGTTCTAGTGCCCTTTTTAATTGACCAAAAAATTTGGAGGGCATCTAGGCCCCCTCCCACGCTCATTTTTTTCCCAAAGTCAACGGATCAAAATTTTGAGATAGCCATTTTGTTCAACATAGTCGAAAACCATAATAACTATGTCTTTGGGGATGACTTACACCCCCACAATCCCTGGGGGAGGGGCTGCAAGTTACAAACTTTGACCAGTGTTTACATATAGTAATGGTTATTGGGAAGTGTACAGACGTTTTCAGGGGGATTTTATTTTATTTGGGGGTGGGGCTGAGGAGAGGGGGCTATGTTGGAGGATCTTTCCTTGGAGGAATCTGTCATGGGGGAAGAAAAATTCAATGAAAAGGGCGCAGGATTCTCTAGCATTACTATAAGAAAACAATGAAAAATAAACATGAAAACGTTTTTTCAAATGAAAGGAAGAAGTAGCATTGAAACTTAAGACGAACAGAGATTATTACGCATATGAGGGGTTCTAAAAATACTTTAGCATAAAGAGCGAGGTATTTAGGAGGAGATAAATACCTTGCTCTTTATGCTAAAGTATTTTTAGTAATTTCAACTATTTATTCTACGGCCTTTCTGATTCAGGGGTCATTCTTAAAGAATTGGGACAAAACTTACGATTTAGTGTAAAGAGCGAGGTATTAACGAGGGTACAAACCCCTCGTATACATAATAAAAATATAAGGTTATGAAAGTTTGTTACGTAAGTTAATTCTTAAGTTACGCATATTTCTTACTAATAAAAACGTTCGTTAAAATTAAAAGTTCTAGTTGCCTTTTTAAGTAACCGAAAAATTACAGGGCAACTAGGCCTCCTTCCTCACCCCTTATTTCTCAAAATCATCTGATCAAAACTAAGAGAAAGCCATTTAGCCAAAAAAGGAATTAATATGCAAATTTCATTTTAATAATTTATGTGCGGAGAGCCAAAACCAAACATGCATTAATTCAAAAACGTTCAGAAATTAAATAAAAAAAAACTAATTTTTTTAGCTGAAAGTAAGGAGCGACATTAAAACTTAAAACGAACAGAAATTACTCCGTATATGAAATGGGTTGTCCCCTCCACAATCCCTCGCTCTTTACGCTAAAGTTTGACTTTTTGCCACAATTCTACTTTTTAAAACAATTAAAAGCTTTAGCGTAAAGAGCGAGGGATTGTGGAGGGGACAACCCATTTCATATACGGAGTAATTTCTGTTCGTTTTAAGTTTTAATGTCGCTCCTTACTTTCAGCTAAAAAAATTAGTTTTTTTTTATTTAATCAAACCAAGCATCAGCCTGTCCTCTTACACCATTGTGTGATAGCTTATAGAGCAAAATCTCATGCATTAAAGAATCAAAAGCCTTACGGACATCAAGGAATATAGCAGCAGGAATCAAAGCAGAGTCAAGTGCGGCATGGAGAAAATTTAAAAGAGTTTCACAAGCATGCTCGGTAGAATGTTTAGCTCGGAGCCAAGGAAGCTAATCCTGAAAAAATCTTTTAGCCTCTAGAAAAGTAAGTAGATGGGAAAGCATGGTCTTTTCTGAAAAAATTTTGCTAAAAACAGACAGCAAAGATATGGGGCGATGATTGGCTGAATCATTCCGTGGTCCACCTTTATATAAAACAATTACTCTAGCTTCCTTAAGAGAACTAGGGAAAATCCCATTTTCAACAGAAAGATTTATAAGCTTCGTCAATGGAGAAATAACTGAAGGAAGAATGAACTGAACTACTTTAGCTGGAATGCAGTCAGGGCCAGACAATGACGAACAATTCAAGCTATTTACAATCCTGGCTACTCCAACATCAAAAGCAGGATATAACACCATCGATTTGAGACAAGGCGGCCCAAGATAAGTTTTGTAATGTGGTTGAGACTGCGAAGACCTGACTGAAGAAGCAGTAGTTTTCCCAATATTTGGCAAAATATGAAACTAGCTTTACAACTCAAGTAAATTTAGTTAGAACTTCAGGAAGCGTCTTTTCCAATGTCTTAGTCAAGCAAGGCATTAGGTACAACTTGATATTAATTTCTTCCAAAAAATGAGCACTCGCTCCTCTTTCAATAGACACTTCAAGGGAAATTAAATTTTTAAGGGAATAGTAGTAATAACCTTTAACCAACGACTGCCGAAGATTAAATATTTTTTTTTACTAATTCTGATATAGCTCGTTTCTAACTCTTAATTCCAATTTTCAATCTTTATTATAAAGTTCAATCAATAGCCACTATTGCAATCAAAACGTCATTGCGTCCTTGCTAAAAGACATACGAGCATAGTATCTAATCAGTACAAAATTGTTCACAAAGAAGTCCTTTATCGCTATCCAATTAATGCAAGTTTTATAACCATGTATTTCACTTGAAATATTGCTTTTTTAGACGATGTTCAATCGACAACTGCTGAATGAAAACTCACTTTCATTGACTCCCTTTTCAAGATTTACTGTTTTCATTTTATCGAATTTTAACTGATTTGCATTCTGTATTATAAGAATCCTTCTTTTTGAGTGGACTAAATAAAAAAAACAAGTTTTTTTTAACTGAAAGTAAGGAGCAACATTAAAACTTAAAACGAACAGAAATTACCTCGTATATGAAAGGGGCTGCTTCCTCATCAATGTCCCACTCTTTACGCTAAAGTTTGACTCTTTCTCTCAACTCCTCTTTTTAAAACAGTAAAAAATTTTAGCGTAAAGAGCGGGGCATTGATGAGGAAGCAGTCCCTTTCATATACGAAGTAATTTCTGTTCGTTTTAAGTTTTAATGTTGCTCCTTACTTTCAGTTGAAAAAACTTGTTTTTTTGTTTATTTAATTTCTGAACGTTTTTGAATCAATGCATGTTTTGATTTTGGCTCTCCGCAGAGAAATAAATAAAACGAAATTTGTATTTTTTTTTTTTTTTGTTAAAAGGCCTTTTCATACTTTTGATCGAATGATTTTGAGAAAAAAAGGAGCGGGGGAGGAAGCCTAATTGCCCTCCGATTTTTTGGCTACTTAAAAAGGCAAGTAGAACTTTTAATTTTTTTCGAATGTTTTTATTAGTAAAAGATATACATAACTTATAAATTAGTTTACGTAACGAACTTTTGTATTCTCATGTTTTTATTACATATATGAGGGAGTTCACCCCCTCGTCAGTACCTCGCTCTTTACACTAAAGCTTAAATCTTGTCCCAATTTATTAAGAATGACCCCTGAATAAAAAAAAACGTAGAATAAATAGTTGAAATTACTAAAAATACTTTAGCGTAAATAGCGAGGTGTTAGAAGGAGGTTAGCCCCAGCCCCTCATATGCGTAATAATTTCTGTTTGGTTTAAGTTTTAATTCTGCTCCTTACTTCCAGTTGAAAAAACTTTTTCATATTTATTTTTTCATTGTTTTTTTTTTAAATAGTGCTAGAAAATCCTGCGCTCCCTTCATGGAAATAAATTTATCGATGGAAAGTTCCCCCAACATATACCCCTCTTCTCAACCCCTCCCCCAACCAAAAAATTCCCCTGAAAACGTCTGTACACTTCCCAATAACTATTACTATATGTAAGCACTGGTCAAAGTTTGTAACTTGTAGCCCCTCCCACGGGGACTGTGGGGGAGTAAGTCGTTCTCAAAGACATAGTTATAAGGTTTTTCGATTACGCCAAATAAAATGGCTATCTCAGAATTTGATCCGTTGACTTTGGGAAAATAATTAGCGTGGGAGGGGGCCTAGGTGCCCTTCAATTTTTTGGGTCACTTAAAAAGGGCACTAGAACTTTTCATTTCCGATAAATTGAGCCCTTTCGCAACTTTCTAGGACCGCTTGGTCGATAAGATTACCCCTGGGAAAAAAAAACAAAAACAAACAAACAATCAAACAAATAAACACGCATTTATGATCTGGCTTCTGGCAAAAAATACAAAATTCCACATTTTGTAGATAGGAGCTTGAAACTTCTACAATAGGGTTCTCTGATACTCTGAATCTCATGGTGTGATTTTCGTTAGGATTCTATGACTTTTAGGGGGTGTTTACCCCCATTTTCTAAAATAAGGAAAATTTTCTCAGGCTCGTAACTTTCGATAAATAAGACTAAACATGATGAAACTTACATATTTAAGACCAGCATTAGAATTCGATTCTTTTGATGTAGCTATTGGTATGAAAATTTCATTTTTTTGAGTTTTGGTTACTATTGAGCCGGGTCGCTCCTTTCTACAGTTCGTTACCACGAACTGTTTGAAACTCTCTATACTCCCTTGTCAGTCTGAAGGGACTTGCCCGTCTGGAGGAAAGGGTAGAGAGCCTTTCCCTCCCTGTACTTTAGCGGATTTTAACTTTAAGGCGTTTTGAGTTGTTTGTGTAGTTAGGTGCACAAAAGTCATTTTTTTAAGATTTTTCTTCCACCACTTAATTAACTTTTAACTAATTATTTTCTGTATTTTAAGATCTTGTCTTTTTTTAAGGAGAACTCTCTGTATCCAAACATGGAGCCTGAGATATTCTGAAGTTTGGGCTAATTCGGGATATTTTGGGATATTCTAAAGTTTCATTAAATTCTTTTTTTGTCTCATATTTTCTAGGTTAAATTTGTATTGTATTTCAATCATTTAAATCGGTTTTTTAGTTTCCATTTTATTAAATTCTGTCTGATTGTGTTCCGTATTTTAAGATTGGGTCTCTTTTTTAAGAGAACTCTCTGTATGGGGCCCGGGCTCTTCTGCAGTTTGGGCCCCTCATACCATTCAATTCTTTTTGTTTCTCAGATTTTCTAGTTTAAATTTTACTATATTTCAATTTTTAAGGTTTTCCTGCTTCCACTTTCTTAAATTGTAATCGATTTTTTACTGTATTTTAAGAATTGGTCTTTTTTATGATGAAGTCTTTATATACAACTCTAGGGGGCTGAGTTCTTCTGTAATTTGGGCCCATTCCAACATCCATTCCTTTTACCTCACAGATTCTGGCCTAAATTTTGCCGTATATCAGTGTTATAATGTTTTTAGACTTCCACTTTATTGAATTCTAGCCACTTCTCTCGCTCTATATCTAACTGTTGGGCCTGTGCTTTTCGAAAATTGAGTCCACCATACCATCTATTTCGTTTTATCTTACACTATCTAAGCTTAAATTTTACCGTATATAAGTGTTTTAAGGTTTTTCTGGATTCACATCATTAAATTCTAACCGATTATTTTCGGTATTCTAAAATTTCGACTTTTTTAAGGAGAACTATCCTTATCCAACACTACGTCTTGGGATATTCTAAAATCTTGGCCGATTGTGCCATTCAGTTCTGTTTTATATATAACACTTTCTAGCTTAAGCTTTATTATATTTCAATAAGTTTTCATGTGTTTCCACTTTATAAAGCTCTAACTGATCATTTCCTGTATTTTAAGATATGGTCTTCTTAAGGAGAACGCTCTATATCCCACTCTAGGGCCTGGGACGTTCTGAAGTGTGGCTCCATCATACCCTTCAATGCTTTTTATATCACACTTTCTAGCTTATATTTCGGCTTGTTTCAAACTAAGTTATATCTGTTTCCACTTTATTAAATTATAACTGATTACCTCCCATATTTTAAGATTTGGTCTTTTTCTAAGGAGAGCTCTATATATTATTCTAGGGACTGGACTCTTATGAAATATGAGCCCATCAATCCATCCAATTCTTTTTGTCTCACACTTTCTAAATTAGGTTTTGCCATATTTCAATCTTCCAGTTTTTTTTGGTTCCACTTCATTAGGTTCTAATCGATTATATCCTGTATTTTAAGATTTGATTAAGGTGAACTATTTATATGCAACTCTGGGGGCTGGGGTCTTCTGAAGTTTTGGCCCATAATATCATTCAATTTTATTTTTACCTCACTTTCTAGCTTAAATTTTACAGTATATCGATCTTTAAAGTTTTTCGCTTTGCACTTGACCTGAGACCTGGGCTTTTTTGAAGTATGAGTCATTCAGTTGTCTGAACTTATGAATGAAAATAGTTAATTGCCAGTTTCACTTCTTTTTTTTAAACCAACCTCTTCTTCTCTCAGTGGTACTGATAAATCAAATTAAAAATTAATTAAACATTTACAAAAAACTTAAATGCCACCTATACTTTAAATTACTTGAAAATAGTAGACGAAGAGTGGTTTTAGCATTATTGTACTGCTATCACTAAACTACAATAAAAAAGGCTCTCCCAAAGAGAGGACGTCCTCCCACTAAAGGAAGTCCCCGCTTACAGTGGCCACTTTACACCATAAAAAGAAATTTCTTTAATTCAATTTCTACCAAAAAGCCACTAAAAACAAAAATATTAATTATTCTTCTCCCAACCAAAAAACATTTGAAAAAACAATATTACAGCATCATTTCAGCTTATTTTTACGTTACATAAAATAAACACACTATTAAATACGAATCAAATAAGCTGAAATGACGATACTTCCCCGAATTTAACTTTCATTTTTTCCTTTTTATCCATTTTCTCCATTCCGGATTCGGCTGCTATTTATTAAAAAATAATAACAGTATAGTTTCCATTTACCTAACTGGCAACGTTGTTCTCACTCATACACACACTCCCCCAACTCAGAAACTCAAGCCTTCTTTTAACTCGTTTTTTCTTTCCACACATAAATTTCCATTTACAATTCAAAATAAAAAAAAATTCCACTCTTAATATCTAAATACCACAAATTAATATCTACCGTAATATCTACGGTAGAAATTAATGTCTACCGTAAATGGTCAACCACAATCTTTGAAAGATGCAATTGAGATAACAAAAAATATATAAACAGAAATTTGGCTATAATTAGAGACACGGGAGATATTTCTTTAAGCCCAATTTATAACAATTTAATATTAAAAGACTGTATCAATATTTTCGCCCAGTCCAATTTAAGACCGCCTGTCCGCACATCTAAAGAAAACCGGAATTGTAGACAGAAAAAAAAAATGTTGCAAGGCAAAGGATACTTTTTCAATCTAATTGGTAACTTGTCTTTCATTGATCTCAGGTTGGTTTTTGTTTTTGATTCAGTGTCTTTTCTCCTCTTGCAGAGTTCACTTAAGAACGTTAGATTTTTTTTTCTTCTTCTTTCTTTTTTTTGAGCACTGAGAACAACTTTGCGGAGGTCCTTGTCGAAATATTTGCTCGATTTTCATCTTCATATTTAGCTACTGGCTGACAAAATCCTCGTTTTTTCACCTATTTGAATTTTGTTTTTTCATTTATTATTCCCTTTCTTGTTTTCATCCCATAAAACCTTTATGAAAGCTAGGGCATTTGTATCCAAATTCGTTGGAGTAGGCTCATTTAGTATGGGAAGCAACCAATTCCTTGTCATTTCAAAGTGAACTTGGGATCCATTTAAAAGTTCAAGTGTCATCCGGGTATGCATATTATAGCACATTTTTTGAAAATCCGGAAGACCAAGACCTCCAGATTTCTTTTGGCGAAAAAAAAAATCTTCTTACTCAGTTTTCAAGCTTACCGCTTCATATGAAACGCCACATATAAGTTTCGATTTTGTTTGCTATAGGTTTCAGGAAGGGCATTACTAGGGCCAGATAGAGTATTCGTGATACGCAGTAGCCTACATGTTCACGATAATTAATCTCTGAAACCAGGTAAGATGTCTCCCTCTATCGTTGCCACATAGAAGATGCTGAATTCAAGCAGTTTCTTGTCCCATTCACTTCGCCATCAGTTTCCTCTAACTGATAATTCAATTCCAAGTATCTTCATTGATCAATCAATCAATCAATCAATCAATTTATTAATACTAAAAGAAAAACTATTACAAAAGTAAAGCGGTTACTAGGCCCAAGAAGCTTTGCTTGTAATGGACCGCAGAGAACAAGAATAAAACTTTTATAAAATATATACAAAAAAAAAAAAAAAAAAAAAAAAAAAAAAAAAAAAAAAAAAAAAAAAAAAAAAACACTGAAACAAGACAAGGACATTTAACAGATAGAAGATTTAGAAGGAGATTTAACATATAGCTGAAAATGATTTTAAAAGAAGAGAAGTGACATACAAATTGGGATAGAATTAAAAAGAGAGACAAAAATTATTGAAATGGAAAGATCCGACGAAATAATGCCTCTGCAGAGAGAAAAAGAGATCAAAAAGATCCGAAGGGATGGAGTTCATAATAGAATTGACTGATATACAGGAAACCTCTGAGCTGCTGTAGAGGATCGTTTTGGTAAAATAAATCGTCGAGAAGAATTACGTAAAGAAGAAAAGTCCCTACCTGAGCCTGTCCGTGAGAAAAACTGCTGCAGGGTCGGTGGAAGAGTACCTAGAAAATCAGAATGCGCGAAATAAAGAGTACTTTTACCTATAATATGATCCAGCGGAGCTATTCCAGTATCATGATAAAGATCAGAGGAAGGGTAAAGCCGAGGGAGAAGAAAAGTAGCCAAAACGATAATATATTTATTTCGGTGGATTCACTAGTTTTATTTCTATTCATTCACCTAGCTAGAACATGATACTACTTGACTATTTCTTAAAAAATGATTAAACTCGCTTAAAAAAGTGGAGATTTTTTCGTTCTGTGTTTTTTGGATTTTTTAATATACGTTTTAATGGAAAAAGAAAAAAAACATAAATTATACCCCGCTCCTTGCGCTAAAGTTTGATTCTTTCTCGCAACTCTACTTTTTAAAACAATAAAAAACTGGGGTGTCGAGGAGGAAAAGCCCCTTTCATATGCGGAGTAATTTCTGTTCGTTTTAAGTTTTAATGTCGCTCCTTACTTTCATTTAAAAAAACTTGTTTTTTTATTTAATATCAATTAAGACCTAACACAACTAATGCCCTCCAAATACCAGGACATGATATGGATGAAGAATAATCAAAAATATCAACAAAGTAAATAAAAATACTTTCACCTCAGAAGAAGCTGAAAAAAAAACATAGCTAAGGCAAAATCATGTATTCTGCTACCAATTCCTTAACACTCAAAACTCGACTCCTTCGTTAAGACTCATAAATCAATATTAAAGTGCAAAAATTATAATTGTAAAGCTCAGAATTTAACAATATTTTATCAATTTTAAATCCCATAAATTAACTCATTAAAATCACATTTAGAAAACAATTCATTTTTTAACAGTCTTTAAAATTCACTTGCATCACAATTGGACTTAATTTCCTCACCTAACAAATTTCATAGTTTAGGCCCTTTGAAAACCACAAAGAACATTATGAGCTCTAAGAGCCATGCTCTGATGTTTAAAAACTTGCCTATAATTATAATGATGAAAGCGATGGACTGATATGACCTTAGATTCAACACAACTAGCACTTTAAAAGTTTCCTTAGTGGTAAATTGTTTAAAGAGAAGAAAGACCTAATTGGTTTTATATTGCTTGAGACGTACATTTAGAAATTCATATCCATTCTTGCAGTTTCACAAATTACAGGTATTCAAGTAGTTTGCGACACAACTAAGCCTCGGGGTACTAGAGTGAAGGAAGTCTTTGTAAGGTGCCGTTCATGCCGCATACCAGAATATTTCCCATTAAATGGAACTGAAGTATATAGAATTGCAACACTTAGTTTTCTAGCAAACGGTGGCGATGGCTACAACATTATCAAGACGGAAAAACTAAGCCACGAAAGCACTGGTGTGTCCTTTTTTTTTTTAGTTGACCTTTCAGTTGATTCAGTTGATGAATTTCAGTTGTAATTTTTTTAGCTGTGAGGGTTTTTTTTGTAATAGTTACGAAACACTTTTTGAATTAGTACAAAAGGAGCTAGAGGGGACAGCTGTAGCTTTGGTCTTTGAGCTCAAGGGGAGGACCTAGAGCTTTTTCGTGTAGAAAGGTAAAACAACCTACTTTTGAAATTGAAAACTTCTTTATGCAAAACTTTTTTTTACCCCAACTCATCAACTATTTAGTTCCGATGCTAGTTGATTGCGTCTGTGACCCATGTACGCGCCCAACTTCTAATGGCTTCTGATATGTGTGAAAATGAAACGAGTATTCACTTCAAGGGAATTAATAATAGGTACTCAATATCCCTCGTTACACACGTGACCTTATAATTCGTCCCTTATCGAAAACATTGGGTAATGAAGCAAAGTAATCTGTATCGGAAGATGAGGGTTAGGTTACAAGGCAGCAATGTGCTGTAAGCTTTGGTAAAGTATGTAAACAATTCTTTGCTGTAACACAGTTTTTTCTTTGCCTAAAAAGTACACTATATTTAAATTTCCTGGTCAAACAAGCAAAGCTTCCAACCTTCTATACCCCTTGGTTTGGTAAAATCACCCATGGAGGAAAAAAATATGTTAAAGATATGGGGTAAGAAAATCAGCTGTTTTTCGATTTGTCCTTTTCAATCTAATCATTTCAATATGGATTTAAGTATCCTTAAAAAAAAATCCATTTGAACACAAATAGCAACGCAGAAATTCTCAGTATAGTTCCCCCTTCCTTTTTCCAATATAAAAAGTATTTTAGGCTTTTACAATTCTGAAGCAATTACTGATTTACTTAATTACTGATGTTTGTATTACTAATTACTAAATACTAATTACTGATATTTGTACTTAATGTTTGTTACAGCGACCTGTTTCATTAAAAAAAAAATAATAATAATAAAAATTTTACGTAATATGTCTAGGAACAAAAGTGTTACCAGTGTTTCCACTTCTAGAGATTTCGCCCATAGATCTACGGAATTTGATGTTTGTCTATGGATAAAAGAGCAGAGCTGCGAAATATAGGAAAACCTCAAGTCCCCAGAGAATTCTGTCAAAAATTCTAATTTTAAGTTTGATATCATACCCAAATTCTGATACGATCTGATATGCGACCTTTCTTCGTCCGTGGTATTGGGAATATTTTTGTTTTTTATGCTGTAAGGGTTTTGGACAAAACCCTTAGAAAAAATTAAAGTTTGGAGAACCTTATTAGCCAGCAAAAGAGAAAAAAGTTTCAAACCAGGGCGAAATTCCGATCTTGCAACTGTGAACGGTAAGGAAGGAAAATCTTGCTGGGCTTTTGCAGTCACTTACTTGATTCATGAGGCTTTTGTAGTACCTAGTGGCTTGCCGGAAATTCTACTGGATTTGAAATACCATCGACTGATGTTCTACGGAGAACTTCCGTCGGATGATGGATTAAGAAAAATGGAAACACTGATTGCCACTGCACAGTAGTACAGCCCCTGAAAGGGGGTTTGAAAACCCTAGCAAAATTTCAGCCCTAATAAGACCAAAGAAATCGTTTTAGCACAATATGACAGAAATCACATTTTTTTTTTCTCTAGTAGGCTATGGCATATTTAGTTAGTTATAAAGGACGCAGCACCTCTACATTTTTGTGTGAATAGACTCTTTACCGATATTTTACTGTCACTGCTTCTACATGCTCAGCCATGGCAGGAAAATAATTAATAGAAACATATCCCTTATCATGTTTCTGAGAAAAAGGTGAAATCTATTATTTTGTAAATAAGGGCTTGAAACCACAGCTTTAAAATTCTCAGTCATAATAACTGCTTGGAGAAATTCTCGTCAAGACTAAATTAACTGAGAAGGATAGGAGAGAGGCAAAAATAATTTCTTTATTTGTACTATTTTTTGGGGAAAACTGAAAATATTCACATCCCTAGATTTTGAAATAAATTTAGATTAGCCCCCTCCCCGCTATATTTCGTGAAGTGATGTCATTGCAGGATTAAACACCTTTCTGGGGCCTTTCATTTTGCATTATGAACATTTTCTTATGTTCATTTGCTTTAAAACATAAATTTGAAATCTTGATTTTCACTGCCATGAAATCAGAATAAAAGTAAAATATATCAATGTATACATCATTACCGAAATTTGGAATTATTATATTTTAGATGCTGTTGATAAGAATATTTTCATACTTACCGTCCATTTATTCTAAAAGTTTTAATTATAACACGACACCTATCTAGTACAAATAAAGAAAAAGGAAGAGACTGGCTAGCTCTTATATGAAAGTAAAAAACAAAATTGAACCTTAAAATGAACAGAAATCATGCTAGATATAATAAGAAGTTGTTGCCAACTTTAACTTTTCTCTTTGCGCTAAAACGACAATTTTATGTGGTTGAAGAATGAATTCTCTTGCTCAAAAGAATATGGCAAATGATATATATATATATATATATATATATATATATATATATATATATATATATATATATATATATATATATATATATATATATATATATATATAATATATATATATAATATATATATATAATATATATATATACATATATATATATATATATATATATATATATATAATATATATATATATATATATATATATATATATATATATATATATATATATATATATATATATATATATATATATATATATATATATATATATTAAATACATGTTACAGTTCTTTGATAATGGACAAGCTCACAATGGGGCTCCCTAACTTTGGTTTAGCTAAGACTTGTGTTCGGTAAGTATGGGTGTTAGGATGTTTTAATTGCCAATCTTTGATCCATGACAATAAGAATAAAGAATGCCATATCAATATTATTTATAAAATAAAATATAAAAAAGAACACCATAAATCACCGTTGTAAAATAATATTTTAAAACGTTATTCCAAATATGCAATATTCATTAAAGTTACCTTTAAAAACTTACTATGGTAAGTATTGGTGCATCAGCTTTTAAGAAGGGTCAAACTAAAGAAGGGTTGATTATATCAATGATAATATGAAAAACAAGTCTGACTGATTCAAGATCTCTCTAAACATGGTTTTTTGTCTCTTATATCTAAAAAAAATAATAGGCTTTTCCTGAGAATTTTTTTTTTCACAGATGCATCTTTATTTGTATTATTATTTTCATTTTTTCCCAGAAGGATTAGTATCAAGATATTGATTGTAGAATATCAGTTAATGAATCACATTAACGCATTTCTTAATATGTATTAAATTTTAGAAAAAAAAAATTCATAGTGTTTTATTACAAGCCAGTCACGCTATGCCTGCTAACTTTATTATAGGTTTTGGCACTAGTAAAAGCAGAAAATAATTTCAAGACGGGAAACTTTTGAAAAACCCAGCCATGAATTGTCCTAAACACTTAGCAAACAAATTCATAAGTGAAAAACGAAAATTCAGAGAAGCAAAAAGTGTCATTATCAACTGCAACAGCTCAACGTTGCATTGAATGTATCCTCTATACCATCTGTTTTTCAGAATGCATACCGTGCGCAGCATTGCTAAGGGTTATGAGTTATTACATATTCATGTTCCAGCTACTGGAAAGGGGATGGGATCAGCGAATGTTTTTATGGAAAGGAAGCTAAGAAAGCCTCAAAACTTGCATTTTAGGATAAATTTTCCCAGCTTTTCATAAGAGCTTTGTAAGTCAATATCTGGAAGGAATTCATCTTGTAGACTATCTCTTAATTTTCAAGAACATTGTTGGACTGAGTGCAGAATGAGAAGGGAGTACATGAACCAAAATTCAACAATTAAATCACTAGGGTAAAATTTGTCGACTTTTCTTGAACGATTCTTCCGACAAATATTCCCTTCGGCTGGATAAACAGACTTGGACTAAGCCTGCACTATGGATGATCAAAAAAAAATAATTCCCTATTATTACAGACACATTTTTAATATGAAATAAAGGATTATGTTTAAATGCTTCTGTTATACAGCTAGGGAGGCATATCAGGACAATTATGGAGTGCACTTAAAATGGTAGACCATTATAGGCTAATTTCGTATAGATTAACCTGTGTCCACACAACGCATATTTGCACATTATTTGCCATTACTTTGAAAAAGAACAAAGGACTAACTAAATATACAAAACCGTCCATAGTAAATTTTTTATTCAGTTCTAACTTCTTATATGCGTTAACTTAATATCATCTTAACTTTCATATAGCTTTGAACATTGCTTATTTTTCTACTTTCATTTTCTTATGTCCCTCTTCCTTTTTTTCAAAAAGATTCCGTTTTCTTCCTTTGATTTGGCGACCGCAAAGATCCAAGACGATCAATAGTCGTTCAGTCTTATTCAAAATCTGCAAACGCATGTTGCAATTGAGCTTTAGTCTTGTCGGCCTGGGTCAATATTATTTGGAAATTTAGAGCAGCACAGACCGCAGTTAAATGGATAGAGCTGTCACTCAAATAACAACTCATTTTTAGTAGCTGTCTTTTTCAGGTATTCTTGACTTCGATGCGATATCTGGTTACGTTTCAGAGAACTCTCCTATTTGGATAGGAACTGAGCAACGTATTATGTTTAGAAATGTTGAAACAACTGCCGAAATTGAGGAGGCAGCTGAATTGACTAGTGGCTCAAAGAACACAGTGGATATAAGTTCGAGTTTCACCCTAGCAGGGTTATTTTTTATACTAGTTTCATCTTAACTCAAACAGATTTTTTTAATGTATCTAAACATTGATCGATTCAACTGTTTTTTTTTTAATTAAATTATTTAAAATGGTCTGTTTATCCTACATCCTTACGAGACAGCCAAGGCACTTACGTAGGGGGTTTTCATGCTTCCCCCTTAAATATCAAAATGTTGATATTGTGTCTAAAATTTCTTTTTCTTCTCATATTTTTACTAATGGCTGCTACTACATTCAATGTTGAGCACCCACATAACCCTTATCAATTCTTGTTACTTATACATTGCTGAAACTCCCTTCTAACAAACAGCATGCACAAAATATGTTTTGATTGTGACCAGCCTCTCTAAGGCTGTGGAGGGTCATGTCTTTTCCATAGGTATAATTATTTGACCTTTAGACTATTTCGAAAAAGATAGCTGTTTCAAAATTTTGATCTAATATTTTAAGAGAGAGGACAGCTAAAAAGGGTATAAGGAGGGGCTGGCAGCCCTCCATCAACTTTAAAACATCCCCTTCAACACGTCCTGAAAATTTCAACTTCATACCCTCAGTCGTTCTTAGGATATTATAGATCCACTTTTTGATCAATTGGATTTAGTTTACAATGATCTTTTTGATTGATCTTCTGATTTAGTTTACAATGCCCCTAAATATTTTCCAAAATTTCACCATAGTCTCAACATTCACAAAAGTTTCAAAGTTTACATACTCTTGGCCTTTTCAGATACGCCCAGAATCAAAACTTTCCCGTTTTACTTATGATAAATCCTGCATGTAAACAATTTATAAATTGCACAATTTACAATCCCTACCCCGGCTGTAAAAGGGATGGCATCCCTGAAGGCATAGCTAGTACATCTTTAGACAGATTTGAAGTTTTGGTGATTTTGAGAGAGGGAACATAAAAAGAGGAAGAAGGAGGACGGCGGGTTACCCTCCAATATCGCTTCAACACCACCGCAACATACTTCGAAAGTCACAACTTAAAAGCCTCAGCCGTTCTGTAGATATTTCTGATATTCCCTTTCCACAACTAGCAAGATAAAAGTGTCCTTTGATGGTGCTTGACGTCCCTCTCAACATTTTGTTAAAATTTCAACACAATACTATAACCTTTTTCCGTTATAAATACTGTATATATTAAAAATGATCAATTTTCAATTTATTTATTCAAATAGCAATTTCAAATCAACTTGCATAATTTATAGCCTTTAAGTCAGAGGTTAGGGAGTGTAAACCCTGGAGGCACAGTTATTTGGCCTTTGGAATATTTTGAAGAAAATGACTCTCTCAAATTTTTAACAGATGGACAGGAGAAAAAGTGAAGGGGGAATCTAGTTGCCCTCCAATCGCTTTGATTCTTAAAGAGTCAACTAAATCTTTTGATTTCCAATCGAATGAGCCCCCTAAAAAGTTTATATGACCCCTCTTCCATAAAAATCATATATATTAACATTGATTGCTTGCATAATTTACAGCCCTTGCCCTGCAATATTTTTAGCCCTAGAAATAAGGATAGTAGAAAAAATAGCTTGGAAATAACAATCCAAGATGAATTTTATGCCAGACTCAGTTTCGAAAAGTGGACTTACTTAATTCAACTACTTTTAAAGATGGTAAAGGCTCGCCATCTAAAACTGTACTCAAAACTTACAGTATAAACAAGCAGCCACTGTAAAATAAAAATAAAAATATTGCAGTTGAAGTTGATACAGATTTTCTGTATAACCTTCTAAACTTCGGGAAAAAGAAATAAACAGATGTAAGAGCTTGAAAAGAGCTTCCCAGGCCGTATTTTATGTTCAGAAGCATGAAAATTTTATTTATCTAGCTCAACTATCATCCGAGATAGTGGAAAGGACGTCATATACAATTTTAGACAAATAGCTACTCCATGTCTGTTTAACAATCCCGTTGTAGCTCAAGATATAGAGCATTGGGATTGCTTAGCTTTATTTTTCCAGATGGAAAGTTTTAAAGGTGCCAACATGCCTCTGAACGATGCTGCCGAAAAATCTGGTTTTTTGAAAAGCTAAACAGGTAATTTCAAGCAGAAGACACCCATATTTATCTTGTTTATTATCGATTCTTTAAAATGCGCAAGACAGTGACATCCCACTTTTTGTTTCCAAGTTATACAAAAAAAAAAAGAATATTCTTTGCTCGCAAGCCCAGACGATACCAACTACTCCGTCAATATCAAGAATATGTATTGGTGGGGCCGAGTGGAAGCATAGTTTTATTAAAAAAAAGGGTGTCTGCCTGCTGTAATTGTGTTTAATACATAGTGTAGGGAATCTTTATCATGCTTCGGAAACGTTGACGAGCTCTGCTTTCCATTGGAGTGTAGTATTTTTTGTAGTTCTGTTGTAATGAATTGAGTCAACAAATCCACTTTCGTTAGCCCTGTAATGGGATGCAAAATGTTTCTTTGATTTTTATTTTCCTCTCCTTTTTCGTATTGGTTTTATTTGCATGTGTATTGGGGTTGTAAGCCCAAATAAGCTTTGCTTCGGGCCATTTGCTTGTTTCGTTTTGCTTATTTATATTAATAAACCTATCTCTCTGTCTCTCTCTCTGTCTCTCTCTCTCTCTCTCTCTCTCTCTCTCTCTCTTTCGATTCCATATGTTCTTCTGTAAGAAACTTCAAATAGGCTTCATCCACCCTATGCTGTAGGAGTAGAGTGTTATCAGCCATTCTTGGCGCCACTTCTGTCCAAATTTCCAGATTTACTGATTGACAATGTCTAGAACACACATTCCAAGAGTGGAAAAGATTATCCTTTAACCCTGAGCTTGGTGTTTAGATCCAGTAGTGTTTTGGATTCGGGCTTATAGACAAGATATATTAATTTGTCAAAGCGTTTTCCTCTGCTTGGGTATTTCACTTTAGACCTACTGGTTCTTCCGCATGCTCCCACGGCTCATCAGAAAATTTTCTTCAAGGCTGATTTCTTGTGCAATGTAGTTAAAAAATTTTATTAGATTAGTTTATTTCTGCTTAGTAGGTACGACCCAGAATTTATGTTGGATGACCGACGGATTATGTGGTCAACGCATAATTCGCCCATGCTGCACTGGTGGGAAACCAAGTTCATGGGAAAATAGGAGTCTGGGTTGTTGCCACTGGGTCAAGTCACTTTCATGGCTGGATTGTTGGGAGCTTTTGGCACTCACTACCTATCCTATTGGTGACTAAGTTGGCACTGAATTGGCAATCCTGTGTCTGTAAGACCTGAAGTTCAGATACTGGTGTCACTGATTATTTTGTTTGGAACGGGGCTAGTGGTGCAAACGTAAACCGAAAGAATACCCAAGACCCAAACCAAAATCTGGGGTAATTAAATAGCTTAAGATAAATTCCATGTTTAAGGGACTTCTCTCAGCAGTCAAAATCGGAATAGCATTGAAGAAGGCCCCATCTGAAGTTCGATTGTTTGCCGTTAAAGCATAGAATCATTCATTGTTCAAACAAATTGAGCGCTATCACCAAATACAATAAATTCAGATTATAAATAAAAAATTTATTTTATACAATAAGCACCGTACTATCAAGAAAATGGCGTGCTAAGAATAAAATTGTTTTCTATAGATTGCACAACCGAACGAGTGAATACCGCCGTAATTTCTGATAGACTGGCTGTGTGATCTGAGGCTAAATATTTGGCACTAAAAAGACAAAAAAGGCACACAAAACTATAGGCAGTATTATAAACAGTTCAAACATTAAGGCACGGGCAAAATAATGGCGCAAAAAAAAATCACTGGCATGGTACACTTTCACTGGCAGTACTTCTCAAGTTTTGGCACCATCTTTATTTCACAACTAAATTTTGTTAAACGACATTTTTATTTTTATCGACAAAAGTCAGGTATGATTTCAAGCAGCAAAGGAAAGCGATTGAAAGATCGATAAAAAAAAAGTCTAAATCCTAAATTTTACTCTGAATTGTAAGAAAATATTTAAAACGAATCATTGAAAAATAAAGAAATTTCATTTTATCAGATTTTTTTGCTGAAAAAAGGTTTCTTGGTCACTTGAATACACACACCGGTGATAAATAGCATAACAAAAATGAAGAAAAAAATACAACGGGGAAAAACAAGTATTATAGGCATATGGCAAATAAATATCACAAAACTGCATTACGTAACTTGCAAACATCAATGTACTACAATGGAATGACGAATACTAAAGGCATGAACTACTTGGTTGAGCCCCTGTTCCTCGAGTAATTGCATCTCTTTACCTTAATAAGCTATTGGCTTCTCAAATATACAAATATTCATTAGGGGTTACATATACCTGGAGAAGAAGAAGGTGTTTATTCAGGTTTCTACTGGTTGTCTCTTTACAGAAAATATTTGCTCTTTTTTTCTTTTTTTCATCTCTCTTTTTCTCCCTTTCTCTATCTCTCTCTTTGGCATTCTGAAATGGGTACAGCAGGAATTACAAATACTAGCACTGTTCTTGCATCCAGTGGTAAATACCAGAAATAAAGCCATAAAAAAAAGCTTAATTGCAACACAGTGTAATGCTGCTAAGAAAAAAAGAAGTCTAAATTTGTTTATTTTCACTAAATTTATTTATCTACCTCTTATTATTTAGTGTTTTTATGCTCAAGCACTTCTTAAAAGTATTTTTTGAGGGAAAAACTTGGTTTTCCTGAGGGGTTCAGTTGTTCTTGTACTATTTCAATGCCATCAGAATATAAAAGAGAAGCGAAGACTTCACTTCAAGCTGTTTCATTAATGCTAATTCATAGCCAAGACGTTACTTCTGTTTTAAAGATTTGAATATTAAAACGTAAAACTACTTTAAAAGAAATACGAATATTCTTTTTTAAATAAAAATTGAAATAAGTTTTAAAAAAAGAATTTTATTTATAAGAAGAAAAAAGTAGAGCCGACTATCAGTTTCCTTTCACCATTACAAGTACCTTCAGAAAATTTTGTAAGAGCTTTTGAAATTCACCATTATAAAAAAAAAAAAAAAGGAAAACGGGAAAATCTAAGCAATTACAAGTATTATGAAATACATGATTGCGAAATTTCTCTCAGAAGAATAAGTGCATTGTCATTAGATATTAGAGAATGATAGGCCTACTGTAGAACTTTCAAGCTCTTATCTGCAAAACTGTGAAATTTGCATTTATTTTTGTCATAAGAAATATTATGGATGCGCGTTTATTTTATTCTTAGTTTTCCAAGGGGTGATCGTATCGACCCAATAGTCCTAGAATACTGGAATAAGACTCATTGAAATGGAAATTAAAAAGTTCTACTGGCCTTTTTAAGTGAGCAAAAAAACTGGAGGGCAACTAAGCCCCCTTTCACGCCCCTTTTGTCTCCAAAACGAACCGATAGCATAGTTTTAAAGGCCAAAAACAATGCCTCTTGAGATAAAATGACCCCCAACAGTCCCTGGGGAAAGGTCTTTAATTTATAAAACATGCACACTGTTTAAGATAAGTATTTATTACTGGGAAGTATGCATACACCGGCTTGGGTGGGAAAGGGGATTTTCTTCTGGGTGGATTTTCCTAAAGGAGAATTTTCCATAAGGATGTGGGAAATCTTACATTGGGAAAATTTTCCAGAATTCCTACATTAAGTTCTTTTCGTAGGTTTTATTTTCTCTTTGCTGAATCAATTTTACGCGGCGAGATGCTAAGGGTAATTGTCTGGGGTAAAATTCCACCGGTATTACATTGTCTAGGGGATCTTTCGTGAGAATGGAAGATTTTTCCATGAAGGTTGAACCAAATTTCCGGGTATTATTAAAAAAAAACGATCATAAATTAAATAAAGAAAACCAGTTTTTCAACAGAAAGTAGGGAGCAACATTCAAATTAAAACTAACAGAAAACATTATGTATATGAGGGGGGTTGTCTCCTCCTCAGTACCCCAGTCTTCACGCTAAAATTTGAATTGTGTCCCGACTTTTCAATTATGTCCCAACTATTCCTAAGTTTCAACAACTAAAAAATTTAGCTTGAACAGCGAGGCATTGCGGAGGGGCCATCCCCCCTCATATACATAATAATTTCTGTTCGTCTTAAGTTTTAACGTTGCTTCTTACTTTCAGTTGAAAAAAACATCTCTTTTTTTATATAATTTTCTATGGAGACAAAATGCTTTGCAAGCACATACTACCACACACGGTGTTCAATACTGTCCATAAGACCTATGTATGTACAGGTGAACACCTGTACATACACCGCTGTCCACCTAAGACTGAAAAATATTTTTCTAGAAATGTATACCATAGGAACGAGCAATTTGAGAGATAAATCAAGACATATATGTGTTAAGCCTGTTTTACGTAGTACTTTTAGACCGTATTGAAGCGAGGCAGGATTTTCTATTAAAATGTTTTATTCTCTGGAAATTTAAAATAAAACCAAAAACGCTCTAAAAGCTATGAAACATCTTCGAGGCACAGTATTGGAAAATTATGAATTCATCGTAACTCGTCAGCCCAAGAGTAACGACTCCCAGTTTGATAAAGATTTAATTAATTAGGGCTCGCAGTCGGTGCGAAAAAGTTCAATGTTTATATGCAAAATAACTTTTTATTTATTAGATAATTAATGGATCTTAATAAAAAGAACATACAAACTAAAAATGAATCTTAGAAAAATGAATGAACATGTATCAATGAATAGCAAATGAAATAATTAAATTCAAATGGTAAAAGAGATAATTAAAGTCAAGTTATTATTTATCATAAGGAGGCATTAGGCGATTGAATTTACTTTCAGCTTCCTTAAAAGGAGGTTCATGACGCTGAAAAAGGGTTCAGAAAAAACAAGTCTTGAGTAAAGGGCCCAAATCCAAATTCCTTGCTAATGGGTCAAACATGGCTCAGCATACCGCTGTTTCGGGTAAGCCATTTTAAATATAGTTTTAAATGAATATATTTTTGGTTCCAAGAAAAGCTTAAAGCAGAGAAACGTCTTTCACAATGACTAATCAACGAGAAGGCAAATAGGGTTGAATGATACTATTCAATAAAGGAATTACAATAGATATAAGAACAAAATTAGAAAGGAAAAAACTAATCTAGACCGCACTTGGTGCGAATATAAAACTTTGGCAAAGCAGAACTAGCATACCAACGCAGCAATGTAGAATGATTTACTAGACTAAATCAATTAATCACATATTAAAAAAAAGAAATATATCAAGATAGAAATAACCTCATAGCCAAAAATACATGTAGAAATTTTGTTTATGATCATGTCTATCTTGAATCAATGTTAGATATTCCTTATATTTGCGTTTCTGATACCTACATTTTCAAGAAACCAAATTTTCAAAGAACTGTAAAAAATTGAAGGATATTTGGCTGTAAATTAATTCCTGCAAACCTTTTAGACTTAATCCATGTGCCGATATTTATGGGCTGACATTTGAGATAGACCTAAGACAGCATAGGAGCATTTAAGGCAATGATAATGGGTCTGTTTGCTGTTGTGCGGACAACTTTCATTCCTGCAAGATTGGGATGGTGTGAATTTCTCAAATCCCGCAGCTAAAATTGAGTCCTGCTTTTGGTGTTGACGTCTGTGTGCAACCACTTTGTTTGTATCAGTGCAGACAAAATCACACTTAAGACAATGAAAGTGAGATGCCTTATTCTGAACTGACCCTAAAAATCAAAAAGAAAAATTTAGTTGTAGGTTAGATCTATCAGTTTAGTGGTTGTGTCTTTCTGCAAGCAGAAGTGGTTCTAGAGGGGGACAGAGGGGGCAATTGCAACGGGTACAGAAATTTTAGGGGTGCAAAATTTTATTTAAACAATCTATCACTAATCGATTTGTAATCTTAAAATTTAATTTTTATTAAAATAAAGTATAGGATACATTATTTTTCCGTATGTTTATCACCATTTCTTGAACATAAAAGTAAGTAGCAATAAAAGTAAAATATTTCAATAATTTATACCCCATTCAGTCGTTCCACGAACTCCAAGATATGAAAAAATAATTCAACACCCTCATAATTCCTTAAAGAAACATACAGATGTGTTAAAATTAATTGTGCAATACGGAGATGAAGGGGTCTTTGCAAACGTAAGAGTTACCTATCAAATATGATTAGCAATTGCTGTGTCAACGGCCAGTAATGAGCGGTCGTTTGCCTTAGACCTTAGATGCTACGTTACGAAACCTTGCCAGACATCATGGAGCAAAGCTACAACCCTGACTTCCTCCCACAGTGGTTGAAGAGATATTTCCCCTCTATTTAAATCCTATTCATAGTACTGTTGCAAGGTGCGTCTTGGTCGACCTCTTTTGTGCCTCCCTTCTGAAAAACATTCCTAAATATATATAGGAGTTGATCCTTCGGCATACAAAAGACGTGGTCAAGTTACGTTGATCCCCTTCGTTTCAGAAAGTCTGTAGCTATTGTTGACCGGTTCGCCAGTAAACTTCTATGTTCCAATTTTTTCATGCCATGATATGTTCAGTATTCTTCTAATGTACATGTTTTCAAAAGCTAAAACGCTTTTCTTCAGCTGGACATTTAATTTCTAGGATTCACTTGTATAAAGGAGAATGGGCAATACTTGCTATTCATGAGGTGGTGCTTCAAGCGCAGATTGGTTTCAACCTATTAAAAAGCGATGTAGCTTTTCCAATTAGATCTGTTGAGTTCGTTGGCTATTTCGTCATTATAATCAATCCTTCTCCCGAGGTACTTAAATTCAATGACCTGTTCAATTGCTTCATCGTTACATTTCAGCGTCATCTGAGAGTCAGATGTAGCCCTGTCCTATGTCTTTACTGACATTCACTGTACGCCCCACTTTTTCGGCCTTTCATCCATGGCGTCGAGTAGCAGCTGTAGTCACTGTTTCGCCTCTTCGAGAAGAAAAACTCCGTCATAGAAGTCCAGGTAAGAGATCTATCGGCTGGTAATCTTCACTCCATAGCCTGAAGACTGCCTTAGAATGTAGATCTTAAAAATAACAATTAGCAACGAGGATAGGACATATCCCTATTTGACACCAGACCATATCTTGAAGAAACACATAGCCTTATTTTTTTGTGAGCACACAACATTCACTATCTTCATAGAGTGCGATTATCATGTTGATTAGTTCATCAGGTACTCTGTAATAATTCAAAATATTCCCTAAATTATTTGATCAACGGAATCGAATGCCTTTTCAAAAACAGTGATGAGTATGTATAGTTGTTTTTTTTTGTTCCAGTCCCTGAACTCATCAACCAAGTTGTGACAACCCTTCCAGTTGTCACAGATCAGCATATCTCACTTTCAGATGCATGTCCATTTTTCAACCTTCTCACAGTTGTCTTCACTTCTTCAGTGATGGGGTGAGGTGGGGGGAGGGTTCAGCACTTATTTCAACTACCAAGAAAGGACAGATTGACTATGGAGCAAGAACGACAAAATGAGCATAGAACGAGAAGAATTAGAAGCAATCAATTGGGACGAGACAAGTAAATTTTACAGAGGCTAAAGTAAGAAAAACTAGATCTAAATAAATGAGAATTTCGTCCAGTTTTTGTTAAAATTGGCCAGATAGTTTTGGGAGAAAGAGGACGGGGGTGCTAATCAATATTTTGTCCCGGGCGCGAGAGAGGTCAGAACTGCCGCTTTCTGCAAGTCATTTGCTCTTCTTAATGGTATAAAAATTCAAAAAATCCGAAATAACCTAGGCTGCTTTTAAGCGAGAAGAAAGAATCTTTATTACTGAACCTGTAGCATTAATCCTATTCTATTCCTTAGTCTATAGATACATAGTCTATAGATGGTATTATATTCATAGTTCAAAGTTTATAGATAATACTTCCCATCAAGGGCAAGTTTAAGCTACCTTAACTTTCGTATCTCTTGCCCTATTTAGCGTTATTAAGTTCAAAAGACTAAAATAAGTTCTGCAGCTGTTCTTCAAGCCTTTCTGACAGAATAACTGCCTACAATAGTAAATAAATACCCAAAGCGCAGCATAATTATACTCATCCGTAACAAAATTATGAATAATCGTGCACTGCAGAAGTTAAATATTGAAACAGCAAGACATTGTTTCAAAAAACTTCTATCAACAATATTATATTCTTCCCAAATATTAAACATTAACACCATATCTTTGTGTCGCTCACCGGACCCGTCGTGAAAATAGGAAACTTTCCGTTCCAAATTCCCATCATTTTAATTTAAAAAAAAACATGGCATTCAATCATTTTTCAGTAACAAGTTTTAGGCTTTATAATTGAACATTGCTTAACTCGAGGAACTACGAACTAAATGCACAAGTGGTCCTGAGGTTGTGGACAACTTGGATTTTATTGGCAAGTTTAATTGTAATTTGGCTCGGGGATAACGTAAGAGATGGTGGCATTGCTTTTTCTTTTGAAGATTGGCTGGACGTATAGACCCTATTGTATTATTTTTTTTATATGACCAATAATTCATGTTAAAAGTTACACTCACCTAAACTAGCAATGTGAAGACACCCTTGACGTCCGCATGGTATATTTGCCCGATATTGCTGGAAATCTCCGCCCATAAGAGTGTCCAGTCTTTCATGTCTAGCTGTGTGTTGAACAAACCTTGTTTTGTCACAAAAACTATAACCACAATCGACTCGCGTACAATGAAAATGAGTTTGATGCTCCCTGTAGCCACACTGAGGGTATCGACAATCTTCATTAAACCTAAAAAATAGATTATGTTGACCAAGACACATTGATTACTCTGCATGAAAAGTCAAAATAGAATAGCAGTTTACAAACTTACACACTTTACACACGGTTTTATGCGGCAGTGTAAAACCATGTCTAAAACAAAAGGGTTTATAATACATTATTTTTCAAAAACAAATCAAAAAGTGAGGAAAATTCTTACAGGTTCTGCGAAAATTAAGAACGATTTTGAGAAAGAAAATGAAAGAAGGTGAAACTAACTCATAAATGGCAAGGTGAACTAACGCGGAATAAACCTCACTGTCTTCCGTTTTCTTTGAAATTTATATCTTAGATTACCTATCTACCTGAAACTACCGCCACATAAAGGCAAGTCATCCGTTCCTTGGTTGTAGATATTTCCTAGTTAACAAAGGGCCCGTCAAGGAGCAGTCACGACACCCGTTTTTAAATCTCTACCTCATTGATCCTCAAAATCTTTGCCCATTGTCACTCATTTCATCCTTAATCATTTTGTCTTTGATATACTAAGCTAACGACATTTTGAATACTAGCCGGACCGTCCAACGGATCAAAGAAATTTTCGAAATTACTCAAGATGAATTCACTAAAGTTAGATTACACTTCAACTCCACAAAATTTGAGATAAACTTCTTTAATTGAAAATGTGTATCACAATTCCATTTGTAACTCTTGGACATCGTTGAGACCACTCAGTTGATCACCTAACTTTTCCCAGTCTCCACTAGGGTCTTCAACCTGCCACACCTGTAAGCTTCTTCTCGACCAGCTCAAACGTTGAGTTTCAGCATCTTACCCCTGTTTCCTGCAAATTTCGGTGTGACCGGTTGCTTTCACTATCCTTTATAATGCTATTGCACGTCCTGACATTCTGCATGACACTCTCTTTCGGAAAATGTTAGCAAAACTTAATCAGCTTACAATAAGATTAATATTTTTCCTATTTACTAAATATCTATTTCGCCTGCCTCTCTGGTACAGGAACTCACAAAATAGTAGTGGATTTGAAGTAGCAGACTATGTAATATCAGCTGATAGACGAATTGCGAAACATAATCGAAAAGTTGAGTTTCACCAAAATTAATGGGTTTGAGTATTAAGGCAGCAATTATTTCATTCCTCTCAGTGGTTTTTTCGTGTTTTTGTTTTTTATTTATGTTGTCTTTTTGTCTATTTTTATTCTATTATATTTTGTCTTGCTGTGTTATGCTCGTTGTAGTTTTGCTCTGCTTTTGTTTTGCTTATGTAGAAGCTCGTATTTTTATGTGTGTATTTTCAGTTTTTCCTTTAAAGCTCCACTATTTTTATGTTGTTGTAGGCGGGTTTTCAAATCAATAAAACAAATTAGGCGTAACTTAGCCGAAAGGGTTTTAGTGCCTCTAGTTGAAATACTTTCAACATAGTTTTATGTACTTTATAACTAAATCCTCATCATATAACTAAATACAATTGCAGATTTTACTTATTTAAATTCTCAAAGGATTTTTTTTTTCGTAAGACATTTGAAACAAATATTTTTGCTCATATTTAGAATTTTGAAAATATTCACATTCCTTCATTTTTGAGGTTGGAACTTATCAAAACCCTAATAACAGGTATTTCCCAATAAAAATTTAAGATAATCCAGTAAAACCAACGATTAAGTGTGTCCTATTCAAAAGACTGACCAAGCCAATGTCAAATATAAATATACAAGAAAAATAAATTAATAGAATTGGATGATAATTAAGAATTGAATTCAGGTTTTCAATGGAAACTTACCGAAATCTAACATATCCATCAGGTACGGGTTCTTCCTTGAGCAGCCTAGTGTTTGTTGGCTGCCTAATTTTCTTTTGATCCCAAGGGCTTTCTGGTGTAGATGGTGTATTTGGGGTAGGTGGATCTGCAGGTTTCCGAGGCGGTGTACAGACATCCATTGGACTAGTGGGAATGGGTTGCAGCATTGAAGGTGGAAAAGGTAAAGGGGGGCCATGTAGCATGTATCCTAATTAAAAGAACATATACAACAAAGAACATCTTATAATATAGCCTGGAGTATTAGTGCTCTTTTTCCTTAACAGTAAAGAAGAGATGCAGTAAATGAAATAGCTATTGTAATTGGTTTTCTATACATTGAACAGAAAATACTTTAAACAAATAAAGTATAGCAGATTTATTTCATCAAAAATATATATGGTTCTTATAATTAATTAATATTATAGTATCATTTTTGATAGGTAATTAGAGCTCCGAAAAATTAAAAGTATATGAGATAAGATAAGATATTTATTTCAAAAAGATCTCTATCACAAGCCCTCAAAGGGCCGAATTCAGACTTTGGAGTCTACATAACACATGGTTGCACTAACAATGCAAAAAACAACAACGAAAAATAAAAATCATAATGAAAAACCAATTATAAGTCAATAAATAAACTATAATAAGCTAATCACAAATGTAAAAGGAAAAAAAAACGGTCAAGCTAAACTTGAACAAAAAGCAAGTCAGAAAAACACACTGCAAAAAAAAAGAAGGGAGAAACTAGTTGGATGTTTTATTCATTTTTTCTGTGATGAACGGGACTAAGTTTTTTCATATCTGAAAGTAACGCAGCGAATGGGGGATAAAACTGGGACGGGCTCAGAAACACGACAGTCATAATCTGAATGGGGAGTGACGTTTGGGGAAAATACTTGCCGTCCGAGGGTTCGTTATTGTATTTTTTGAAAAACGGAGGCACAAAGACACCTTCCTTCGCTCAAGGGTTTCCAAACTTTTTTTAGGAGCAGAGAGTAAGGCACCTTGCCTTCTTTGAAAGTTATTCGCAAGGTTCTTTTTTGAATTTATTCAATTTTGTTTGATTCTTCACGAGAGATGCCGGGGTGCCAAACTGGCCAAGCATATTCAAGATGTGGGCGGACAAAAGACGTTTACATCCTTAAGGAGTGAGAAGGGGGGACGCTACATTTATTTAGGAGCTTAAGGAAGGTGATACACACATTAGCTTTCTGGATGATGTCTTTAACGTGGATATCCCACTTTAAATTTGAAGAAATTGTGACACCCAGTAATTTAAACGAGGACACATAAATTTCAGGAGGGAAAGGATTAAGAAAACAGGGCGATGCTTTGAGGAAACAAATCGGAATTATCATGGACTTAGAAGGGTTTACTGTCATTTCTAAGTCCAAAGCCTCACCTCCAATTTCATTGAGGATACGTATAGGGTCGCTTATTAAATTTCTGAAGCAACTTTAAACAATCGTTAGGTCACCAACAAATTTCCATTGGTCAGGAATTTCCTTCGCGAGGCTGTTAATCATGAGTCAAAAAAGGAGGGGGCCTAGGAGAGTACCCTGGGGTATTCCATTGCAGACAGGGAGAAGGTTTGGGTAATGGCTCTGGTATTTAACCACCTGCGATCTATTTGTTAAAAAGGAGGCAACCAATTTTACCAGTAAGGGATCGATACTGAACTCGCGAAGTAATTTCTCAATTAAAATATTGTGGTTAACAAGGTCAAACACTTTTTGAAGATCAATGGAAATTAAGTTTAGCCAGGAACTGCACCATGTCCATCGTAAGACTTGGACAGGACTCTAAATTTTTATGTAAATTGAAACAGAATGAAATACATTTTAAAAAAAATGTTTATGTGAAATAGTAAAATGACTTCTATTTTCCATCTATGTTTTGTTTAATCATTGTTGCTGTGCTAACAGGAACTGATGAGTGATCAAAATTAATTCTTCAAATAAATAAACATCTTCGAAAATATAAATTATACACAAATATATACATTCTTGCACAGAAGGCATTTAGGTAATTCAATACATTGTCTTAAATGAAGAAAATTTTTTTTAAGTCGATAAAAAAAAAGATCATCCAAATAAGAAAAATAAGAAAACCTATGTGAGTGTCATTTAAAACATTAGACAATGATTGTAAGATATGTTGTGTTTTCAGTATAACCATAATTACACTCGGCTATTTTTAGAGACATTGACACAAAAAGTCCCACGTTTACAGCTAAGAGATTCTTCTTCGTATAAGGTTAATAATAAGTGTATTTTTGTAGCATTCTAGGCAACAAGCACTTTTCAAGAAAGATGATTAGCATAGTAGATCACACATTGTCGATTAGTCTGATTTTGCCTGAAGCACCAAGTAAAACTACTATGTCTGCCTCGTGTCTTTAAATTTTACTCTTTGCTTTTCCTTCTACGGCTTTAACTTTTTTTTTTAGAACTCCCTTTCCATTTATTCAAAGAAGCATTTTAGATAAAAGAATACAAAAAATACTACCTTGACCAGGTGGACCAAAAAGCATTGGATTAAATCCATGAGGTCCCATGAAAGGGGGACCAATGTAACCATACGGATGCATTGGAGCAACAAAGGCGTTCAACGACTGAAGAGGGTGGCTCCCAATGGACACATACGCATCTTCTGGCAAAACATTTGCGCTGGGAAGTACTTTCTGCACACCTTCCATGGCTCTTGTCACTGAAAAGTGATTTTCTCTATAATTTTTTTCGATTTAAGATCTTAACAATCACTTCAACACGAATTTTTAGCAGTTATGTTGGCTCCATACAAAAGGGGGGGGGGGTCAAAACCTCATTCAAAATTCTACTAGGCATGGTGTTTTTTGCTTTTGAGTGACTGGATCAATACACTTGCACAATACCCAGTGGGGCTCTAATGGTAGTGTTATGAAAGAATGGGGGGGGGGGGAGATTTTGAACCTAATAATAGAACTAAATATGTCTCTTCTTCACACAAAAAAACTAGTCTAAAATAAAATAATTGGAAGCTTCCGAGCGATAGGAAATGCTGCAAAGGGTACCCTAGAAAAAAGTAGTTAAAAAAAAGAAAGAAGAAAAAACTATTTTATCTAACATAAATACTAAAAAACAGCTTTGTCCTTTAAAAATGCAAAGGCGTGTGCACTTTGACAAACTAATATACATCTGAAGCAGTAGGCATATCAATACATCTTTGGAAGTTCAACTAATGAGTTCGATGCAGTAATTCCACGTCTTCCTAAATTTTTCGAGCAGTTTTTCTTTAAGGCAGACGCCTTGTGGGAAACCACATATTCACTTACTTGTTACAAAAAATGGATTACTCTAGATTCAAATTGATGTTCCTCCAGGAGTAATATTCATTTGTCACGGCGATTTAGTTACCAAATCAAGTGATTTTAGTTGCTTTGTCACGCAATTTATTAAGTTGAAAAAAATCATATTCGTCTGGCAGCTACACAATTCTTACAAAACTTTTCTGCACAGCAGCGAAAGTCAAGCCAATTGATGACAACCAGATGTCACCAGGTTGCCACAGTTGTATTAATAGGCATGTTATTAATGATAACCTGATGTCCACTGATGACAAACCTGGGATCTTTACAAGGAGGCTTATAAAATCAAAGCACCTTTCATTATTCACAAATGATCATTTAATTAAATCAGTTAGTTCACACAGGTGCGATCTATTAGAAAATAAAAGCTGCCATGAATCTGATTAGATAAGATCTATGCAATAGAATATTTACTGAAGCAGTTAATCGACACCAAACTGCGCTGGTTGTCGACGACTACCGCGTCATTTGGATTTGTAAAACTGAGGAAAGCAAAGAAAAAAAAATTCCAAGTTGAAAGATTTAAAATCAAATTAGATTCCAAAATCTTAATAAGAAATTCGAATTTTCAATCAAAATTAGAAATCTAAATTTTTAAAAACAGAATATTTTTAGAAATAGAACATATTTTTCATCAATTCAATTCTTTCCCAATGTAGCATCAACTAACCTTGAACATACTCATCACGCCTTTCAGTTCCCTGATCCTCAGATTTGCCACTGTCTTCTTCTGAATCGATGTCGGATAATCTCTCATCTTCTGGCTCTTGCTTTGATGCTGTGCTAGGGCTTAAAGCACTGCCACTATGTTTTTGCATATGAGGTCTTAATTTTTCTGGGTCTGAGAAAGCTTGGTTGCACAAACCACAGTGATAGTGCTCACGCCTTTTTAATTTACAGAATGGTCGACCACAGGACTGATCTGGACCAAAGGCAAAAGGCTTTTCCTCCATAACAACCTTTGTTTCTTTTTCTTGGAAATGGTCAAATTGTCGCTGGATGGGTGAAGATGTACCCGGTGTAAGAATCGGGTAATAAGTTCCAGCTGCTCTCACCACTGTAAGATACTCAATTATATTCGAGTCAATGACAAACAAATTTTTTAGTATCAGCAATAAAACAATCAACTTGTTAAATTGAGAGCCTCACTCTGATTAGTTACATTAAATTAGTTAATGTCGTTATTAAATTGATTTACTTATTTATTATTATAAGCCTCCATGAAGTGGGGCTACAACATTTCTTATGTCAAGTTATATTCCGATCTTTCCTTCCTCGGACTTCTACATGCAGAGTTAGGGTGTTTAAGAAGGGGACGGGCACTTTTATGTCTTCCTGAATAAGGTATAAAAACCTCGAAAAGAATGAATAGTTAAGTTACATAAAAGTACGATTTTAAATGCATGTTTTTCTGGATTGGCAGAAGTGGATTCAAATAGATATCAGGGTGAGGTTGTCCCTCCTCCCCCTGTGTGCTTGTCTCATTGTAAGCATTTAAAGTTTGGCAAAAAAACTCTTTTCCGCTCTTGCACCAATTATATATATTGAATTGCCTTAATTATTTTTAAAGGAAATTGTGACAGTAAAAAACCGCCAACACAAATGCAAAATTATTTCCTCCAAATCACTCCATTTTGAGATCACTTTTTTCACCTGCCGTTCAAATACCAGATTCTATCAGACAATTTTATAAACTATTACAATGACGGGCTTGTGTTCCCAAACTCCCCCTTGATTAGTAGGAGTAGTAGCATAAAAATAGCTAATAGAACGAATTAATTAATAATTACACACTTTACAAAATGTTCAATTCCAAGACATACTTTAATTTTTTTTTTATGGTAGATTGTAAATAGTTGATTAGGATTCTGGAATTGCTTTTTGGTCAATTGGATCTTTGCATATAGTAGCATGAGTGTTCTTTGGTAGCCACTCTATTAAGAGATCACCCTTTTCTCTCTCCCAGGAAATTCACGATTTCTTTTGCATAGTTCTTATAATGTCTGGTTAAACCATCTAAAGAGGGTAAATAAATTATTTGGAACTATCAGGGTGAACAAGGAGCAGAAATTGTAAGTAGCAAGGAGCAATTCTCACGGATTAGTTACATAGCTTTAATGAAGACAAAAATTTCATATAAAATAAATCTTAAAATAAATCTTTTATTTGGGGTCAAATTAAACATTTAGCAACATTATTTACTTCAATTCTATATAAAAATTCATGAAAGAGATGAGTTTGTTAAATTTATTTTTAATTTTTTATAATAAATCACACAGACACAAAAATAAAAGGTGTAAATAAAGTAGCTAATTCTTAAAATATAAATCATAACAGTTTATACGTGTATTTCTAAATTACAAAAATAAAGAAAAGAGACACGATTTTTCTGGGGCATATTGCAAACTAACCCAAAAATCAGACATAAGAAATACATTATGCATAGATAGTACTTATTTCTTCTTTTTCTTGTCAAAGGAGAGAGACATAATTTCTCCATAGAAAATACAGATCAAGATAAAAAACCAAAGACATAAAATAAAAATAGTTTGCATACATTTTTTTATATTGCAGAAAGAAATGCACAAACGGCTTTTCTCAAAAACTAAATAATACAAATTAGTAAAAATAAATATTGATACTGGGAAAATAAAAAAGAAGACATGAACACTTTCAAAATGGGCTTGAGCATTTTCCTTTAAAACCTACAAGAAACAATGAAAAAAAAATTAGGCAAATATTCCAAGTAAAGTTTTGTAATAGAAGAACAGTCTACAATGTCCAAGGATTAACTTTAATAATGGGGCAGCTCCTACTAATAGCTCGTCGCAACACAAGGCTACCTCAAGGAAACATATAACAAAATTTTGTCTCCTTTTTAGTTCTATTTATGTCAATCTCTGAACAAGAAGGTTCAGAGATTGACATCTCTGAGATTGACGTCAGACTATAGATTGACGTCAGCTATAATTTCACATAAATTACATTATTTTACCATAATGGAATAGTATAATAATAATCAATAATAATTAATAATGTAATAGTGCAATAGTAGCTAGTTTCAGATTTACGTTTTTAGGCTTAATGTCAAATTCTTTGGAAGCCTAACTTAGTACATTCGTTTGTTCCCTTCAAATTTAGAAGAGACCAACGATATATTTTTTCTTATATAGAATATTCTTTTTTTTTTATAATGAAAATGAATTATAGTAAACCATAAGTAAATACACAAATAGATCATAAACACAAATAAAACAAATAATTAATCGACAAGTAAATAAGTCAGTTAAAAAAAACCTGTAATAAATCGAACACAGCGATGATTCACCGAAAAGAAAAACGAAACAGCACAATAAGCATAGAAAAATAACTGATTAGAATATATCTAATAAAAATAAATACAATTTTAATGGTTGATTATATTCTGGAAAAACGGAACATGGTATTATAAATATTTTACTATGTCATCTGCAAATCTTTTTTTATAGGTAGCGCTATTATTAAGAAGTGTATTAGAAAAGTCCAAAATTGGCCTGTTTAAATATTTCACTGATCATTTTTGTCTTACTTCAAATATTTGTCAATTAGATTTACAGGCTGCTTTACAGATTCTAGGAGACATTTTACCTGTCATTCTGTGAGGAGATTCATGTTCACTTTGACTCGGTGCACTCGGCCCATTTCCATCTGAAGGAGTTGCTGACTTCCGTCCATCCTTTGTTTCTGAGCGGTCCGTAAGATGCTCACGATCATGGCTTAACATGGCATCAGCGCTTACAGATATAAAGTTACAACCAGTACGTAAGCAATGAAAATGTTGTGATATCTTGGCACTAAAGACAGTAAATAAATGGGAATAAACAAAAATGTTTAAAAAACAGTTAATGAAACTTCTAAATGGATTAAAATGTGTAAATTAGGTTCTAATACAGTATGAAACAGGCATCGAAACGAATAGGTTTATTAAAGTGCACAGGACGACAGACATGAGATCTGATTGTTTGAGGTGGTTGAGCAGGAACTTACTCAGCCATATACTTTTAAAACTAGGAAACACCAAGAATTAAATTTTGAAAGAAGAAGACCTCCGTGTGCATTAATTTGATTTTTACTGTAGTAGGTACAAGAAAAAAGAAAACCTAAATGAAAAAAGGAAGGTAGAAACATGTGGTGCTAAACAGATTAAGAAGGTGTAGCTTTTTCTTGAAGTTGTATTTGCCTTCACCAAATCAACAGGTTATTAGTGTTTAAATTTTTCTCCCATCCTAGGTTTGTTTATACCTCAAATAAAATTTTCTTTTTTTTCTTTTGGTTATTTCAACATTGCGAAGTTTTTAGGGCAGTATTATATTTTCGTTAGTGCTACCAAATTGAGCCTTAAAAATAAACAGCCAGATGTAATTAGTTCAATTTGACAGCGCTATTCGTCCATAAACATTCAGAAATTGTGTTGTATTTTATGAAGTTTTTATTTGTTGTCTCTAAAATTTTTATTATGTTGTTTTCTTTCATTGCTCCGTCTTCTTGTTCTGTTTTTCTTTTTTTTTGTGTGTGTGACGAGTTTTATAATAAATAAATATATTGATGTTTGAATTCTTACCGACGGAAAACGTTGCCAAATTTGACTAATCACTTTCTATTTATTTCTATCGTTCAATATAGCAGCACTTGGGTTATTATGCGTCTTTAATTGGTTTGCACCAACTCAGAAAATGATACTCCTCTAGCAGCTTTATAGCATTGAAAGAAAAACAGGGCAAGAATTTTAGAGAATCGAGGTTTTCATCCAAAAGTAAACAATGTTTTCATTTTGATGTCCTTTATATATATATATATATATATATATATATATATATATATATATATATATATATATATATATATATATATATATATATATATATATATATATATATACATATATATATATTCTAAAACAAATATTGGATCAGCATTTAGGTTATTTATACAAATAAGATAATGTAATTTTTCTTTTTCATAAACAAAATGTAAAATAAACACAAGCAAAGCAAAGCATCCTCATAACTTTGTCAAAAAAAAACAGAAAATATCAAGTGAAAATCAACTTTTCTGAGCTTCTGAAAACACACCAACCCTCTCTTTATGTTACTGATTATAGATGTTAATTCTACTAAAGCTACTAGAATTAACATCTAGTAAAGCATGGTGACAATAAGATTAAATGAAATAGTTTTGATTGTAGATGATTTTAAACCATCTTCAGTATCGGAATTATTTATGGTAGGTGGCATTGGGTAGCCTGGGTCCAAGCAGCGAATAATGTTCTTGATACTTGAACTGGCTTGCTGTACATTCTGATTTGAGAACTTGTAAGGATTGAATTTCATTTTTAATTTACATGGAATGGCTATTGCAGAACAATGAGAATAAGGTGTTGAGAGCTTTCCAGGAACAGAATATTTAACTAAGTAAAAAAAATGGAAATAGCAATGTGCAGCTGAACAGTGTAGGCTTTCATTTTGTATGTATCAACACTTGCATGATTATGAGTCTTTAATTGGTTTGCACCAATTCAGTTTAGAGCATTGAGCTCACAGAGATTGTCATTGGCGTCTTCTAGGACAGTTCCGAAGGAATTCGGAGTTTGAATTGATGAGCTGAGTTGATCATTAAATTTTTTCCCCTCATATGGCTTACCTCAAAAATTTTTTATGGCATATTTAATGAGCCGTAAGAGCACGTTCAGGCTAATGACGATAAACAAATATAGTTTGATGTTCAGATACAATCAGTGTTATTTTAATGAAGCCATACAAACTTTTGTGACCATTCTATTCTTTTTCCGTCATGTGCACACCCATTTGTAAATGCTAGTGACATGTGGGATATAATAGTTTTATATTTCCATTATTATAAATTTTTATTATATCGACCTTGGTGGTAAAAATACATAAGGTTTGCATTTGAAGCTGGAGGATGAATCTTACTAACGATGATGTTCATTTAAGCCTGGTATTCAGATGTTTTTTTTATAAGTTTTTAAGTTTGGTTATTTGTAAATTTGGTGCAACCGAAATTTTGACTTCGCATGAAAAGTTGCATTTGAAGCTGAAGGATGAATCTTACTAACAATGATGTTCATTTCATCCTGGTATTCAGATATTTTGATGAGTCCTGGCACTGATACTGTTGCGTTGTGTCTTTAATTCTTTTTGGAGGGATTTTAGTGTTATTTACCCCGTTCATTTTGTGTTTTTATGAGAATTGTATGCTTAAGTAATTTTCTGAATCTAATTTTTTTGTGTACTTTACTCCTTTTTTAAAAGTGAATTGAAGAAAACAATATTAATATTTTGCCAAGGACAACATAATGAAAGTGAAGTATTTTTCAAAACTGGTATGAACCTAAAGGATAATGCACCATGTGTGTTATCATATTCTCATAGTAACTACCTTAAGCATTTTGGGTGACCACACTCAAGAGAGTCATTAAAAGCTGCAAAAGCCTCTAAAGGCTGATGACGATGTCCAGATGCCACTTCATTGTCACTTGTAGTGAAGCCACATCGAGGGAAAACACAGTGAAAGTGCAACATTTTTGACAGCTGGCAAGGACCTAAAGTACAATCCATCATGTCTGGAACAGTGAGAATGTTTGGGTCGAATCTCTCGCCCTGAAACAATAAAAGTTGTTGGTAAAAAAGTTTGATTGGTTACAAAAGAATATAAACATTTTGGACTGCACTGTATATTTTTTTTTGTATATTCATAGAACTATTGTTAGTTTTATTTCAGTCTGTATGAGTTTATTTCAGTGCTTGCTAAAAATTCTGCAAGTTTTTAATTTGGGCGCACTCCTTAATTTTCTAGCTATTTCCTTCTATGCTCATTTTAGAATGACCCTTTCGAATTTTTATTTTATCTAATTACAGCGGCATTAGTCTATGTTTGTACAAAAGCATTTGTTCCAATAAGAGATTTTTTCTGATATTCATTCATTGCAATAATATAGTATATCTAAAAATATTTTTTTAAGCGATCTAAACAAACTTCTAGTTCTGTCTTCCAGTATTTCCTAATTATTTAACAAAAATCTTTCCTTTTCGCAATTACTGTGGCAGACACTTTACCAGCCAGGGAAGGAGAAACTATTAACCAACACCCACTGAAGTTTGATTCTTCTGTTGAAAGCTCTTTCCTATTTAAACGTTTCCATTATGATTTTTGACTCGTTAATCCTTTTATAATTCTTTTTGAGCTCTATTGTTTTTTCCTTATTTTCCGTATATTGGTTTATGTTTTGTCGTTTAATAATTTCCTTTATCGTTTAATAATTTCCTTTTTGAATATTTTTGATAATACTAAAAAAGGTCCTATTTCAGTTTGGCTTCTTTAGCCTGAACTGGCCCATACCTACCACTTTTTTTCGTAGTCAATACGGACTGAATGCAAAGTTTAAGCCCAACCCTTGACCAACCCATTTTGTTTGTTTGTTACAACTTTGCTTATTCTACAGTTCCCACGCTAGCAAAGACCATCCACAGAAATTTTATTTCTCATATTCACAGCTTGTTGTAGCTTGTCCTTTCCATTTCAAACTTCCTATTTGCAATATTATTTAGAGATAATTTACTTTGGTTTGTCTCTTTTATTATCTAACATTAATGCTTCCATTTTTACTTCTGAGTTATATCCTTTCATTAGCAACATTTTCTTTTTAATTTTGTTTTGCTACAAGGTAATTAACTTCTATTTTAACACATGATCTTCAATAGTTCAAAGAAATTACTTGTATTAGATGAAAAAAAAAGATTCATCTAGTACAATTCAGAAATCAAATCAAGGACGACAATTTAGGAACAGGGGGCAATCACTTTCTAGATTTTACTGCCCCTTCCCCCTCCCAGACTTTCCAAAATCTCTTTTTAGGCCCTTCCATAGAAAAAATGAAAAAATGTGTTTCCTTTTACCCCTGGATTTTTGAAAACACCTTTTTGAGGTTCATTTTACAAAATGCCTTGTCCCTCCCCATTATTGAGAATTGGCCGCCCTGCTTGAAATAATAATTTCAAACGATCTCGAAAATTCTCATTGATATAGTCAAAATCCTTCCTTGAAATTACTGGAGAGAGTAGTGTCCAAAGAGTGATCGTATACCTTCTCAATGATATAAAGAATAGAAATTGGTGGAAAAAAATGGCCTACATAGCTCATATTTTTATTTTTACTGGATCTTATCAAGCTTTTTTTTAAGGGTGATTAACCATTGTTTCTGAAAAAAAAAACATAACAAATTATCAACTGAAAGTTGTAAAAACCTTATTTTCCTCCGCTAAAGTAATAATCAACTTTAAGCATAATGGATAGGTTTTTGAAAATTACAGGGACGACCTTCGACTTTTATGTTGAATTTTCTGTCTTCGAGAAGACATCATTATAAGATATTTAACAAGCTGTGGCGGGTATTCTGGTAAATTTGACAGTTTTTTTGTTGACTCAGCATTCAAATTTTGAATAAAAAAGAAACTTGAAAATCCAGGTATACAGGTTAGACATTTTAAGCTAATTAAAGGGTCATACACTCCGAAATAACGCAAGATCACAAGCTTTTTTCGTTTTTTTTTCTAAACATGCTGAAAGCCATTTCATTATCATACGAGATTTTCAATTAGGTATAATTTTGACCATGGAATTATACGCAAAGCAATAGAGAAAAAATGCTTTGAAGTAGTTTATGAGACTTGTTTATTGACAATCCAGTAACTTGTTTTGAACTGTCAGGTGATCAATCAAAGCACAAATCTTCGGGGTTCAGAGTGTTGTCCATAATTCAGTATTCCAAAGTGTAATTGTCAGTGTAAATAATATTTTAGGAAAGCTTTCATGCTTCCTCCCTCCTATTTTACTGAGTTTAATGGAAAGAAGTGTTTGTCATAAGGATCTTGACTGTCCAGAAACCAAGACAACAGGCTTGTCTCTTAGTTTTACACATGTCCTGTCAAAGAACCAAATATTGTTGACCAGAGAGATATCGTGAGATAAGAAAAATGAGGAAGGACGGGGGTCCACTTGTCCACTTGGTTTATTAACTGCTCTCTCTTTGCAACACGAACAGGGTAAACAATAAAGAGAGCTATCGTCATCTGACCAGGCTATACCTCATGTAGACTGAAGGAGAGTGATGATGACTCAGGATAATCTTGACACTGGCCAATATTTTCTTGACATGGTCAAACTTTGGCATATAGAAACTGTAACGAAGTTTTGGTATTATTCTTTCAATTCCTAATTTAAATTAAATAATGCAACTATATTTTATTTAAAAGGTGGTTCGGCATTATAGTGGGGTTATTTTGACATTTCAAATATTTATACCGTAGTATAGTAAGCACATTTTTTTTAATGATAAGACTATGTAATATTTATTTATAATTAAATTAATGCACGATGAATAAGCGACAATAAGGCAAACGATTCTTTTAAATGCTAAATCAACCAAAAATTATTGAGATTATAAATTACTTACCAAATATGCTTAAGATAAGAAGATACGATTCAAAATTAGCAACATTTTTGATAATGGCGTAAATTTCTCTTTCTCAATCATTCTGCATTTAATTCATGTCAAATCAAAATGAAAATTGAGCATAATGGCCGAATAATTTAGAATTACTGCTTTTTGGGTAAATCCTTTCTCTTAAAAGCCATCATCCCATTTTATCCATAATCTTTTTCATACATGTTCTGTTTACATGAAGATGCAATTTTTGGTGTCTCTCCTGATTAGGCTATTCTCTTTTGTTCAGCGTTCTGTATGCTGTCTTGTCACGCAAAAATGTCGAAATTTATGGCCATCTCTCTGGTGGTCTTAAAACTTTTTCCCATAAACAGTCCACTTTTAAGTGATGTCATGCATGGCCTTATTCGAAATAATAATAGAATATCGAGGCTTTGTTAATTCACAAATATTGCTTACTTATAAAATACTTAAATTGATCTGAAGCAAACCATTCTCGTACTTTGCTAATATCTATAAATAAGGCCGTGTACAGGTACAAGAAAACAAATGGGGCGTCATAATTTTGTTTCTGGAAACAATGCTAAAGCAAGATCTTTTCTAATGCTAACATATCGCTTACTTGAAAAACATGCAAAACAGTCTGACACAAAAAAGCTCTGTTTGGTAAATATATAATATTTTTAAGCAAGATATTGGAAAGGCTAAGAGGCAGGGTTTGGGGTGTACAAGGGAGAAATACATCCCCCAGGATACAGCCTCCAAGCGTATTGACCCGTTAGAAAAAAGGATATAATTTTGGAATGAAAGGAGATAAGAAATATGAATTTCAATTGCCCTTCCTAAAACAAGTTTTGTAATGTGTCATGTTGCTCTAATATACATTATAGAGAAAATTCAAAATATTTCCATATTGTAAGGGTGTAACCCAGAAAAAAAATCTATAAAATGAAAAATGAAGAAAACTGTCAAAAAGAAAATATGGAGGCATCACACAAGAAGGAAGTAAGCTCACCTACAAGTGTGTTAAGCCAGTCAGGAATAATGGCGTATGCATAAGCTTCTACCACAAACCATCACTACATTATCAACTTTACTTTGATTTTTCAAATTTTACTATAAATTTAGAGGCTTAAATTCACAAAAGTGTGAAAGAATTTTTTTAGACTATCAAAAAAGGTATTTTTTTAGATATAGGGGGGGGGGGTCTAGGGATAAAAAAGAATTTAGGGTGAGCAAAACCCATCCAACTCTGCAACCAACGAATTATTTTACCAGAAGGCCGGTCTGTGCCGATAATCATAACAGACAGCAGGTAAAATTCGTTAGTGCCTCCTTGTCTAACACTTTAGCAAGTAATACCACTTAAAACCGATAAAAATCATTTCAAACCACTAGAAAAACATTTTCGGTGTTGTTTATTAATTTTCAGATCAAATACTATGTAATGTGAGGCCGAAAAAAACATTGGAAACATGCTACTTATTTTATGTTAAAAAAAAGGTCACACTAAACTTTCTAAAATGAGTCATACCAATTTCTTAGCCCCAATGGTATTTGGTGTTTCTGGCCTCATTACAGATAACATCTTTGTAGGAGACGGACTTTGGAATCTTTGTGAACTAATAGGAAGTGGAGAATCTCTGGTTGGCGATACCGTCGCTGGTTTTGGAAGCTTAAAACTGGCATAGATTGCTTGAGGGCCTTCACCTTTGCTAGAGCCGCTAGGTAACGACATCTTGAAATCAAGAAAGAATCATTAAGCTTCTCCTGAGCGTTTGTGTTTCTTTTCTCTATTTCATATTCTTACTCCACTATTTTTTTAGTCGCAAATATATAATCAAATAAACGCCCAAACAATGAACTCTTCTAATATCGTTATTATTTTTTTTCTATTGAGACATACTAAGTTTGTAGAGTAAACATAAAGTATCTAATCTTCTCTTTTAGACAAAAAGAAATATTGTATAATCAAATATTGAGAAACATATTTGAACAACTGGAGTTTAGCCACTGAAAGGCGAGAAAAAATAATATATTTCACAAACATACTGTGACAGAAAAAAAAATCAACTTTTAACCATATAGAAAGAAAGTCTGCTATAGCTGCAATCATTTTCACTAGGAGCGTCCGTGAAAAATATTATCACAGAGATTTTCTTACGAAATTACATGTCATCTTTTCATGTTTAATGTTTTCAAGTTACGTGCAAAGGCTGTTTTACTGTCGCTGATTCTGTATTTGGTGAGAGCATCACTTAGAAGTGTAGAACTTCTCGGTTTTTCCTTACAATTATGCAAATTCAATAACGACAAGTATGTTGCAGTGTGTCTTTTGTATACCTGCTTATAGAGTAATGCGATTTCATGTATGAGGCTCAGTCAACAAGAATTATGTTTGGAATTACGTATCTTGAAAATACTTATAATGCCCTGTATCACCAAGACAATTTCCTTATTTCCTGGGTATTACTAGTAATGCAAAGTAAGTAATTTGGTCCTAATACAAATATTTTTTCCCACTAGGTACCAGGTTTCTCACTGAAAAGAAAAATGAAACCAAATCTATTTATTGGTTCTGTTTGAAACGCCACTAATAGTATAGAAATAATAGCACTGCGTCGAACGACCATTCTAACAAGAAAATGTATAGGTGTCTTTAAACAGTGAATTAGTTATAATTTGTATTAGGCTATACAATTACGTTATTAGTTGAACTAATGAATTTATAATATTATACTTACTTACAAAGTAAATGATAGCTTCGGGTAACGTTGCAAATTACTTAAAATACTCCGCGCAAGTACCCTTTTTTTACAGAGAATTTTGATTTATTCCTTTTTTCCGATTAAATAAAAAAAAAAACTAATTTTTTTAGCTGAAAGTAAGGAGCGACATTAAAACTTAAAACGAACAGAAATTACTCCGTATATGAAATGAGTTGTCCCCTCCGCAATCCCTCGCCCTTCACGCTAAAGCTTTTAATTGTTTTAAAAAGTAGAATTGTGGCAAAGAGTCAAACTTTAGTGTAAAGAGCGAGGGATTGCGGAGGGGACAACCCATTTAATATACGGAGTAATTTCTGTTCGTTTTAAGTTTTAATGTCGCTCCTTACTTTCAGCTAAAAAAATTAGTTTTTTTTTATTTAATTTCTGAAAGTTTTTGAATTAATGCATGTTTGGTTTTAGCTCTCCGCACATAAATTATTAAAATGAAATTTGTATATTAATTCTTTTTTGGCTAAATGGCTTTCTCTTAGTTTTGATCAGACGATTTTGAGAAATAAGGGGTGGAGAAGGAGGCCTAGTTGCCCTCCAATTTTTCGGTTACTTAAAAAGGCAACTAGAACTTTTAATTTTTAACGAACGTTTTTATTAGTAAAAAATATACGTAACTTAAGAATTAACTTACGTAACAAACTTTCATAACCTTATATTTTTATTATGTATACGAGGGGGTTTGTACCCTCTTTAATACCTCGCTCTTTACACTAAATCGTAAGTTTTGGCCCAATTCTTTAAGAATGACCCCTGAATCAGAAAGGCCGTAGAATAAATAGTTGAAATTACTAAAAATACTTTAGCATAAAGAGCGAGGTATTTATCTCCTCCTAAATACCTCGCTCTTTATGCTAAAGTATTATTAAAACCCCTGATATTCGTAATAATATCTGTTCGTTTTAAGTTTCAATGCTAATCCTTCCTTTCATTTGAAAAAATTTCATGTTTATTTTTCATTGTTTTCTTATAGTAATGCTAGAACATTCTGCGCCCTTTTCATTGAATTTTTCTTCCCCCATGACAGATTCCTCCAAGGAAAGATCCTCCAACATCAAGATTCAACATCAAAAATCAAGATTCCACATTTTTGTAGATAGGAGCTTGACACTTCTACAGTAGGGTTCTCTGATAGGCTGAATCTGATGGTGTCATTTTCGTTGAGATCCTACGACTTTTAGGGGGTGTTTTCCCCTATTTTCTTAAATAAGGCAAATTTTCTCAGGCTCGTAACTTTTGATGGGTATAACTAAACTTGATGAAACTTGTATATTTAAAATCAGCATTAAAATGCGATTTTTTTGATGTAGCTATTGATATCAAAATTCGATTTTTTAGAGTTTTGGTTACTATTGAGCCGGGTCGCTCCTTACTACAGTTCGTTACCACGAACTGTTTGATAGGTGAACTTTTACTATAGAAGCAGAAAAGTGGAACAGATTGGTGAAAGAGCTCTTAGAAGCCAACCAAACTATATTTCAAGACTAATGGCACCTAAATTATTATATATGCTAGCCGAGTGGTTAACACCCTAGACTTGAGATACTTTGTCCTTGAGGACAGGGGCTAGAGTCCTGATGTCACTGGTTATTCGGTTTGGTATGGGTGTCAGTGGCGTGATCCTAAGCTAGGTCAGAGCCGAAACAGCTCTAAATGGGTAGCTGGAGAAATCTGGGGGAGGGTAGAAAATAAGAATTTCGGGAAGCTAGGTCTCGGTTTCAACACCCAAATGACAGAAGTTTTTTTTTTAATTGATATAACCAACAACAGTTTAAGCAGCCTGGATTACTGGTCCTGCCTGCCTACCAGTGGGTAAAGGCAGGCAAACCTAGAAGCCCCTATGCCTGGGGCGTAAGGTGACTCATCATTTAAGACCTATATCAAATTTAACTTGTAAGTTGCCTACAGTAATCCATCCTTGGGTTAACGCCACTGCTACTGCTGATGCTTGATGTTTTGTGTTGACTGTTTTAGATTCTTAAAATTGCAAAACCCCTGCTTTATTATTTTCTATTTGCTGCTAGATTGTGAACCATATCCTGCCTTATACCAAACCTGCCTTTGGCCTATACCACTGCTTACTCTGTACCTGTTTTGTTGTTAACATCAGGCAAGAAATGAAAAGCCTACCCAAGCCACACCGTGACGTAAGGTTAGACAGCTCATTCCAATTCTCTGGATCAGAATCCGTTTCAGAGCAACTACTCATGCTCACTAACAACATAAACAGTATAAAAATCAATCATAAGACGCTAGCAGATTCACTGCAACCTGACAACCTTAAATTTTCAGTGAAAGAATTACTTGAGGACCTCATGTTGGCTAAGATCTCTACCCAGGTAAATAAGGCATTGATTAAAATGAAAGAGGAAAAGGCATTCATGGAACATGATGTCAATATCTCTTCAGATAAGCTGGATGCAATCAAGTAGGATGAGTATACTGGCCTCAATCTAGATCTTAGCAATCTGGTGGATAAATGAAAGCCGTAACAAACGCATAATTTCTATTGAATCTTCTTTGGCTACTTTAGAGTCATCCATGAAAGACTCTGAAAGCTGTTTAAGGCCTATGCAGTCTAACCTGGGAAGATTAAATGACCGTTTTGAACAGATGGCTTGGAGCAACCAAATTATTGTCTTTGGGGTAAAAGAAGATGGCTCCATTAAAAACACTGAAAGCCGATTCATGTCACGGTGTGCAGGGAAATCTCCTGGCATACCAATTACCCACTCTGATGTTGTATCAGCCAAAAGAATTGGGCAACCATCTGCCGAACCCAGACCCTTGGTTGTAAAATTTTGCAATTTGCGAGTTTGTTAACTGCTTCTTAGATAAAAGAAGGATTCGAAAGGATCTGGGATACTATTTATGCAGGTGATATCCTGTATAAAACCCAATCAGGAAGAGTGGTTAAGTTCAATGATGAGAATGAAATTGATTTGTGTGCTGCAAATGCAGGAAACTAAAGTGATGGATTTGGATTTATTTTGTTATAGCACATTGAATTGTTTCTGTACGACTTTACTTTATGATCTTACAAAGTTCCTCTATTATTCTTTACTGTCTTCACATTATTTTCACTGGTGCCGCATTATACGTTGGAATAATAAATTGAATGATATGTGCCTTTCCACTAATATTTCTTTATTTTTGTTTGTGATCCCATCACCTTCAAGTACGCTACAAATGCAGTAAACTAAATTGATGGATTTGAGTTTATTTTATTATATATAGTGAATGGCTTCTGTAGGAATTTACTTTATGATGTTATAATCTCCCCTATTATTTTTTTCTTTCTTTAAGTAATTTGGACTGGTGCCACATTATACTTTGGGTGAGTACTTTGAATGACATGTGCCTTCCCACAGATATTTCTATGTGTTTGTAAGGGGTCCTATCAAATTCATATAGCCTGTATTTCTATCATATCTTTGTCATGTAAAAATGTTTGAGAATGTGAGTTCATTTCCCCAGTTGAATAATTCTCTGTTAAAAAATCCATATTTTGAGGACCCTTCTACAGATAGTGAGAGGTCTGATAAAGTCTTAAATAACCTTGTACTGTCTTTCCTCTACTTATTATGATGTTTATGAATATGTTACAAAAATTGCACCATCAAAGTCTACTAAGGAATCCTTGAATGTGTTTTCTCTAAACATTCAGGGACTGAAGTCTAAATGGGATGGTACATTTGCTCTATTAGGTGATTCCCAGCTGTCCTCTTACCATGTAATTAGACTGTATGAGACATGGTTGAGTGATGTGGAGGAAATTTCTATTGTTCCCTATGAGGATACAAAGCAATATATGCACCTAGAAAGTCTACAAAATGTTCTGGTGATATTACCATGTTTGTGTTAAGTCATCTGAAATACGTGAGAAGACCAGACCTTGAGTATTTTTTTTCATAAGTTGCAAATAGTCGTGACATTTGTTCTGTTGTTATTCAATTATTAGATACTGATATAGAATGTAAGTTTGTTGGTTTGTTTTATAAACCCCTCCTTATCCTTCAGATCTTTTTTCTCTGTCCCTTGATCATTTTCTCGCCCAGCTTGATAGCTTCTTTTAAATAAATATGTCTTTTGGTTGATTTGATATTAAGCTGCTGCAGCTTGAAGGAGATTAGGGAGTATTTTTTTTAGACTCTAATATCTAATGGTGTACTTCCATCTACATTATTCCCAACTCGGTGTCTTAAAGCTAGAAATTCTGCGACTTTAATTCATAGTATTTTTATTCTATGCGTTTTCAAAATCCTTTTCTTGCTGGTATACTTGTTTTGATCTTTCTGACCAGTTCCCTATTTTCTTGTCACTTCATGGCATGAGAAGGTCTGTTTCATCTAGTAATCATGGAACTACTAAGAACTCTGTTGCACCCACTCGAGCTTATTCTAAACTAATATTTATATCTTCAGCAGAGAGCTTTTCTTGTGTGATTGCGGGAGTATTTCGGAGGTGAAAGATGTGGCTCATGCAGATTGTAAGATTTACAGCTCGGTTTAAGTATTGGGTGGATAAAACGATTCTGGTGGTGAAGCCTATTAAAAAATTACAGCCGAGGGTCCCCTGGCTGACTACCGGGCTTGTACAGTGCATATTAAATAAAGCAAGAATATATATGCAGGCCTAAGGGAGTGATGAGCCGTCCGATAACGAGAGTTATAAGCGTTATAAGAATCACCCCACTACTCTCATTCGTGTATCAAAGAAACGATATTTTCTTCTCAGGATTGACGAATGTCACGGAGATCTTAACCAAGTTTGGTCTATCACCAATGAGGCCATCCTAGTTCTCAACAGAAGAAGCTGTTAATACATTCAATAAGTTCTTTTTAGATTTACCTGTTCCCCCAGTTTTGCCTGAGCCAGCGGTTGGTTCACCATTTGTTGTGGAATCTTTATTCATAATTCCTTGCACTCCAGAAGAAGTCAATAGGGTGATTTCTAGCTTTAATAATTCCAGGGGTGAGGTTGCAAGTGGATTGTTGTTAATCCACTTAACAACAATCCACTAACAGTGAGGTTGCAAGTGGATTTTCACAGCTTTGTTGTGAAAAAAGCGGCTTCGACAATATATCTGCCAGTGTCACATATTTTCAACCTATCGGTCCCTTCTGGTTATGCTCCAGAAGCTGATAAAATTGCAAGAGTCGTGCCTCTCCACAAGAAAGATGACCCATCTTAGATATCAAATTATAGGCCTATTTCTCTACTGCCTGTTTTCTCAAAAATTCTTGAAAAGTTGATATATATCAGACTTGTACGATTTTTTCAGTAAGTTAAGTGTGATTATGGCAGCCCCGTATTATCCGACTCTCAGTTTGGCTTCAGAAATGGATTCTCCCCGGAGTACGCTCTAAGTGATGCAATTGAGTTTATAAGACGGAACCTTGATATCGGACTTCCTGTCCGATATCTACGTAATCGGTATTTTTGCAGATTTTTCCGAAGCTTTCGACATGGTCAACCATCCGTTATTGTTGCGAAAATTAGAAAGGTATGGAATAAGAGAAGTTCCATTCCAGTGGCATGAATCATATTTTTCAGATCGTTATTAGTATGTAGAGATCGATGCCATCAAATTGCACTGTCTGCCTGTAAGAAGTGGAGTTCCCAGGGGTCAATTCTGGGTCCGCTACTGTTTCTTCTTTTCATCAACTACCTCATAGAAACTGGTATATCAGAGAAAGTGCGATTCGTGATCTTTGCCAATGACACAAACATATTTGTTTGCGCTGGAAATGAGGCAAGCGTAACATCATTAGCACGGAGGGTTATCCATAAAGTTAGCTCGCGGTGCCTCACAAACAAAATGGTTATTAATGCGTCTAAAAGTGGTACAGTAATGTTTACAGCGGGTCATTGCTCCCTGGTTGTTTTTCCTTGTATATTGAATTTGTACTTTGAAAATATCCTTATTCCACAAACTCGGGTTTGTTTTTGCATTCTAACCTTTCTTATAAGCCTCATCTTTCCTATCTCCAGAGTCCAGGGTATTCTTTCTCGCCAGATTGGTGTCTTCCACAGAGTTCAAACCCTCCTTCCCACTGAGGTACTGTATTATGAGGTACTTCCAACTGAATTATGCGTTTTTCAATTCACACTTTCTTGTTATTGTTCTGTTTGGGGTGTGGCATGCTCTTCTCTACTAACTACTATAAGACGACTCCAGAATAAAGCTGTGAAAGCTTCCTCCAAGTGTTTGGACTTCCTCCAAGATACACCTCAGTTGATTCGTATAATGGTACTGGTATTAATAAATTTGATTACCTGGTAAAAAAAAACCGTCTCCTCCTAGCTCATAAATTTTTACATTGTTCCCTTTCTACAAGCCTGTGTAGTTTTCAAACAGTTCGTGGTAACGAACTGTAGTAAGGACCGACCCGGCTCAATAGTAACCAAAACTCTAAAAAATTGAATTTTGATACCAATAGCTACATCAAAAGAATTACATTTTAATGCTGATTTTAAATATATAAGTTTCATCAAGTTTAGTCTTACCCATCAAAAGTTACCCGCCTGAGAAAATTTGCCATATTTAGGAAAATAGGGGAAAACACCCCTTAAAAGTCATAAGATCTTAACGAAAATGACACCATCAGATTCAGCGTATCAGAGAATCTTACTGTAGAAGTTTCAAGCTCCTATCTACAAAAATGTGGAATTTTGTATTTTTTGCCAGAAGACAAATCACGGGTGCGTGTTTATTTGTTTGTTTTTTTTTTTGTTTTTTTTTTCTTTTCCCCAGGGGTCATCGTATCGACCAAGTGGTCCTAGAATGTCGCAAGAGGGATCATTCTAACGAAAATGAAAAGTTCTAGTGCCCTTTTTAAGTGACCCAAAAAATTGGAGGGTATCTAGGCCCCCTCCCACGCTCATGTTTTTCCCAAAGTCAACGCATCACAATTTTGAGATAGCCATTTTGTTCAGCATAGTCGAAAACCATAATAACTATGTCTTTGGGGATGACTTACTCCCCCACAATCCCTGGGGGAGGGGCTGCAAGTTACAAACTTTGACCAGTGTTTACATATAGTAATGGTTAATGGGAAGTGTACAGACGTTTTCAGGGGGATTTTATTCAGGGGGCTGAGGAGAGGGGGCTATGTTGGAGGATCTTTCCTTGGAGGAATCTGTCATGGGGGAAGAAAAATTCAATGACAAGGGCGCAGGATTCTCTAGCATTACTATAAGAAAACAATGAAAAATAAACATGAAAACGTTTTTTCAAATGAAAGGAAGAAGTAGCATTGACACTTAAGACGAACAGAGATTATTACGCATATGAGGGGTTCTAAAAATACTTTAGCATAAAGAGCGAGGTATTTAGGAGGAGATAAATACCTTGCTCCTTATGCTAAAGTATTTTTAGTAATTTCAACTATTTGTTCTACGGCCTTTCTGATTCAGGGGTCATTCTTAAAGAATTGGGACAAAACTTACGATTTAGTGAAAAGAGCGAGGTATTAACAAGGGTACAAACCTCCTCGTATACATAATAAAAATATACGGTTATGAAAGTTTGTTACGTAAGTTAATTCTTAAGTTACGTATATTTTTTACTAATAAAAACGTTCGTTAAAAATTAAAAGTTCTAGTTGCCTTTTTAAGTAACCAAAAAATTCGAGGGCAACTAGGCTTCCTTCTCCACCCCTTATTTCTCAAAATCGTCTGATCAAAACTAAGAGAAAGCCATTTAGCCAAAAAAAGAATTAATATACAAATTTCATTTTAATAATTTAAGTGCGGAGAGCCAAAACCAAACATGCATTAATTCAAAAACGTTCAGAAATTAAATAAAAAAAACTACTTTTTTTAGCTGAAAGTAAGGAGCGACATTAAAACTTAAAACGAACAGAAATTACTCCGTATGTGAAATGAGTTGTCCCCTCCGCAACCCCTCGCTCTTTACGCTAAAGTTTGACTCTTTGCCACAATTCTACTTTTTAAAACAATTAAAAGCTTTAGCGTAAAGAGCGAGGGGTTGCGGAGGGGACAACTCATTTCATATACGGAGTAATTTCTGTTCGTTTTAAGTTTTAATGTCGCTCCTTACTTTCAGCTAAAAAAATTAGTTTTTTTTTTATTTAATTTCAAAAAAGCTCCATCTTCAAATGTTTCCCTTTCCCTTCGTAAGTCCCATCTATCCATTGAACTTCCACTGTTTCGAATTTCTTTCTCCCAGCGTTCCCCAGTTTATCTAGCTACTAAGCTATGAAATTCTCTTCCCTCCGATATTTCGTGTGGGAGGTTTTTTCCGATATTGTTTAATTCTGCTTGTGGATTTTTCAGACTGTAGTTAGATTTCTATATTTTGGTCTTTTCCCTATTTTTATTTATTTCTGCTATTTTCTTTTGTCTTTGTTCACAAGTTTTGCCACTTTTTGTTATGCATTAATGTATAGCTTTATTTCATAGTAGGTTTTTTTCCACATTTGAAATATTTGATGTATTTATTGGAACCCCAATAAGCTCAGCTTTTTGGGCCACAATATCTGATGCATTTGCTTTTCTTTTTCTTTTACTTTTTCAGTTTTTGTTCTTTATTATTGTATTTGTTTCTTATAATACTAATAATAATTAAATGAAATGAAAATGAACACCTATAATAGAATAAAACTCAATTTTCTATTTCAGTTGTAAAAATTGTTTATTTATTTATTAACAGAGTAGGAAGGTGACATTACGTTGAGCGAATCTTCCACCAAGAAAAAGCAATGTCCTGTATGATTGATAAACGTCTTCCATTTTTGTTTAAAGAGGCAATAAAATACCATCAAGCATGAACTTAAGATGAGAACAAATTATCTTTGCATTGACCATCAATTTTGAAGAATGTTTCTTTTTTTCTTTTTGATTAGCCTGCCAAAAATAATGAATCTAAGCTTCTGTTAATATCATCTTATTGCTGCGTGAAAAATTTTTGATTTACGAGACATTCTAGGAAATTCTCTAGGGCTAGAACATCCGTGTTTAGATATTTGTAATCAGTGGCATAGACATAGATTCAAAGAAAATTTGAACAGACCTCGGCAATTTTTAGAGGTGTAAAAATAGTTTAATTTAAAAAACTATGGTTTTCGAGACTATGTCATTGTTATGGGGGAAAGGAAACTAAAGTCTAAGAGTGAAAAGGGGAGGAATTTAAAGTAACTGAGGGGCAAGTGCCTTCATATATTTGACAATAATTTCAATAAATGAATTCAAAGTAGATAGTGTGGTGATTTAGCCTCAAAAATTCTACAATAATAGAATCAAAAAATTAAAAATGGCTAAAGTGGGATTGCGCATTCGCTCTCCCTGCATGGTACAGCACTCCCCTTAATTTTATTTGTTGTTTTTTTTTACGGGAAGGCCCCTAATAAGTCTAATTTAATCTTTACGAAGCTTTACTGTCGAAGATTTCAGCCCTCTATCAATTAAAATAAGGGTTTTAGTATTTCAAACAGTAGGTTGTACGAAAAGTGCGGTTCAATCCCGCTTTCTAGGGCTATAATGAGGGAAAGATTAAAATGGCTAGGGCATTTTCTGCGGATGAAGAATGACAAATTGCCGAAGATTTTCCTTTTCGGCCATCCGTCTAGGGCTAAGCGGAAAGCAGGTCGTCCACGGTTGGGGTGGGAGGATGTTGTAAAGAAAGATTTAAGGGAAATTAGAACATCCTGGGAGGGTGTAAAGAGGGAGAGTTTAAATAGACTAGGATGAAGAAAAAGCATGCGTAGCTATGTTAGCCTCAGGTGGCTTGGTGCTGCAGTGAGTTCTCAGTATTATTAGTAGAAGTAGTTTTAGTATTTTACCTGAGAAACATTGTCATAAGTACGTGTTTGTCTGTTGTTTTTCCTAAGGGGACTTCCAATCTAAAATGTAGAGTTCTAGCGTGCCTTTTAAGTAACAAGAGTGATCATGCCACACACAGTACTGATTTCAGCCATTTCGTGCCACAAAACAGCAACCTTATTCAAAATAGGGTTAAAATACTATCGAGGGAAATTTTTGTGATACTCATTTGGTTTAAAACCAAAAAAGCTTTTGTTGAAAAACTATCCATAAAAAGCACAAACTCCTGATGATATACCAACGTGCGGTAGCGCATTTGTCCTTGAACATGTATGCAGTTTATGCAAAGTAAACTGTTACTATAGATAGTTATTCGTAAGCTACTTTTGACCAAAGTAGGGACTTAGGGACTTAGTTTATTCACATAGAAGACCATCGGATAGTCCCATGTCAAGGTAGTGTATTTTTCTGTGGTAGGATCTCGAGGTGCCTAAAGCAACAAAAGCATAATTTTAGCCAAAAAAAGTCCAGCCTCCTTTTGAGTAAAGGAATGTATTTGGATTAAATGTATCCATAATACTGAGGGAGTGTATCTTCCTCCTATACTGTGGAACGGTTATGAGCCAAAATGGAAGTTGAAGTTCACAAGTTTATTTCAAAGAGAAGGGAGGGCTAATGAGCATTTTCAAAGAGCAAGGTTTGTCCCAAAAAATCCCAACCCCTTGAAAAATTATTATGTTAAGTCCTGGAATTCCTTTTTGGTATTTATGATCCACCCTATGAGACCTATTTTCATAGATGTAATTTTTTCAGGGATCATTCGTGTTCAATCATTGACTGCAGAAAATAGAGAGAAGTTCTGAATTCAAACAAAGTTCATAGAAATTCTAGTACCCTATTTAAGAAGCCGAAATAATCGCTTCCCGTTTTTTTTTTTTATTTTAGTGCCCTAGATCTTTTTGCTTTTTCACTTTTTGGGCCCAAATCCCCTAAAAAAAATGAATATATAGCCATTTTTATGCAAGGTGCCAAAGAGTCTTTTGAATAAGTTTTTAAGGGCACGCTCCCAGAGTGTGCTGTCCTTTGTTCTGAAGGACATTATTATGAAGTTTATAATTTGCTCACTATAAATAAGTAAGAATGGGACAGATAATAAACTAAAAAATCAAATTACAACAAAACTCAAAGCTCTTGAAACATTTGAAAATTTATTACTAACCTAGGTCTACTTTGTGCAGGCTGGATTTTGACATAAGAAAATTCTTAAAATGAAGAACTGGTCAATTATGAAATTTAAGCTTAGATCCTATTGCATGGTAGATTAGTTATATCAAATATCCAACTCTTGTTTGAAAGTTTCTACTCTTTTTTGAAGTCGTCGGCCGCTACCCGTGAAAGCCACGCTAGTTCCTGAGTCTATCTTTCTGAGTCAAATCATCCAAGAATCAAATCTTACAAATTCTCTTTGGTTCCAAAGTTCAAGTGTCAATGCTGCCGAGCAAAAATGCAGACGTTTCCCCCTACATCATCATTTTTGGATTAATTTGCTCCAAAGCATGCGTCAGAAGTCACTTGTCAATAAAAACTGGTTTTTTGACTAACTTTAAAGGCAAAAAACTTAAAAAACCAGTTCAAGCATCATAACAAGAATATTTAACAAGCTTACCATATTTTTCATATAGCAAATAAAAGGTACAATAAAATCACAATCGAGAGTTGATTAACTTATTCGCTGTAAAACGACCAGCAAGAAACGCTGCAAACACTTTTTTTTCCGAACAGTAGTATGCATAAATGCACTTTCAGACATTTTTGCATGAAATAATATTTGCTTTACCTTGGAAAAAGGAATTCGGAACATTGAAAAAACTGGAAAATGTTCAGCCCCTCGGTGCTCCCACAGTTAGTTACTAATAAAGAATAGATTGTTTCTTAAGTTTGACATTATGATGCAAATTAACTCTTATTCATTTTCGGTTAAACTTCTTTGGTCAAAGTAAGTTATGTTCGTTCTAATTTTGGCGTTATTTTGTCGAAATTTGCTGGTTTTAAGCGGCAAGTTTGCTTTTTTATCAAACAGTTCGTGGTAACGAACTGTAATAAGGAGCGATCCGGCTCAATAGTAACCAAAACTAAAAAAAATTGAATTTTGATATCAATAGTTACATCAAAAGAATTGCATTTTAATGCTGATTTTAAATATATAAGTTTCATCAAGTTTAGTCTTACCCATCAAAAGTTACGAGCCTGAGAAAATTTGCCTTATTTAGGAAAATAGGGGGAAACACCCCCTAAAAGTCGTAGGACCATCAGATTCAGCGTATCAGAGAACCCTACTGTAGAAGTTTCAAGCTCCTATCTACAAAAATGTGGAATTTTATATTTTTTGCCAGAAGACAAATCACGGTTGCGTGTTTATTTGTTTTTTTTTTTGTTTGCTTTTTCCCAGGGGTGATCGTATCGACCAAGTGGTCCTAGAATGTCGCAAGAGGCTCATTCTAACAGAAATGAAAAGTTCTAGTGCCCTTTTTAAGTGACCAAAAAATGGAGGGCATCTAGGCCCCCTCCCACGCTCATTTTTTCCCAAAGTCAACGGATCAAAATTTTGAGATAGCCATTTGGTTCAGCATAGTCAAAAACCCTAATAACTATGTCTTTGGGGATGACTTACCCACAGTCCCTGGGGGAGGGGCTGCAAGTTACAAACTTCGACCAGTGTTTACATATAATAATGGTTATTGGGAAGTGTACAGACGTTTTCAGGGGGATTTTTTTGGTTTTATGGGTAGGGTTGAGGGGAGAGGGCTATGTGGGAGGATCTTTCCTTGGAGAAATATGTCATGGGGGAAGAAAAATTCAAAGAAAAGGGCGCAGGGCGCAGGACGAATCTGGTCACGTTAGAAAAAAACGTCAAATTCAGAGCTTAATATACAATGCTGGGTGTTCGGAGCCTCTCTATTATGGAGTATAATTTGAAAATAACACAACTATACAAGTGATAAAACATATATACCACAACCATAACTCAACTAACGAAAGAACTGCTAAGAGATAACACAACTATAAAGCGAAAACTAACGGGAAAATAAACGAACTAAGAGGTGGAAGGGGCCCAGAGAAAAAATATATTCCTTTTCCAATTTTGAGCCTAACTTCCGCAAAGGAGTAATAATGTCAGAAACCCCTAAATACCGAATTATTTTCTTTCAAACAGTTCGTGGTAACGAACTGTAGTAAGGAGCGACTAGGCTCAATAGTAAACGAAACTTTTAATAATAGAATTTTGATGCTAAAATATACATCAAAAGAATTGGATTTTCATGCTGATTTTAAATATATAAGTTTCATTAAATTTGGTCTTTGTCATCAGAAGTTACGAGCCTGAGAAAATTTGTCTTATTTTAGAAAATAGGGGAAAACATCCCCTAAAAGTCACACAATCTTAACGAAAATCACACCATCGCATTCGGCGTATCAGAGAACCCTATAGCAAAATTTTCAAACTCCTATCTACAAAAAGAGGAATTTCGTATTTTTGCCAGAAGACAAATCATGGGTGCGTGTTTATTTGTTTGTTTTTTTTCCCCAGGGGTCATCGTTTCGACCAAGTGGTCCTAGAATGTTGCAAGAGGGCTCATTCTAACGGAAATGAAAAGTTCTAGTGCCCTTTTTAAGTGACCAAAAAAATTGGAGTGCACCTAGGCCCCCTCCCACGCTCATGTTTTCTCCAAAGTCATCAGATCAAAATGTTGATCTGCTGATCAAAGACAATACATTATGTATATGAGGGGGTACAAACCCCCTCATATACATAATAAAAATTTAAGAATATAAAAGTTTGTTACGTAAGTTAATTCTTAAGTTACGTATATTTTTTACTAATAAAAAAATTCGTTAAAAATTAAATTTTATAGTTTCCTTTTTGTGTAACCGAAAAATTGCATGGCAACTAGGCCTCCTTCCCCATCCCTTATTTCTCAAAATCGTCTGATCAGAACTAAGAGAAAGCCATTTAGCCAAAAAAGGAATTAAAATGTAAATTTCATTTTAATAATTTATGCGTGGAGAGCCAAAATCAAACATGCATTAATTCAAAAACGTTCAGAAATTATATAAAAAAAACTAGTTTTTCTAACTGAAAGTAAGGAGCGACATTAAAACTTAAAACGAACAGAAATTACTCCGTATATGAAATGGGTTGTCCCCTCCGCAATCCCTCGCTCTTTACGCTAAAGCTTTTAATTGTTTTAAAAAGTAGAATTGTGACAAAGAGTCAAACTTTAGCGTAAAGAGCGAGGGATTGCGGAGGGGACAACCCATTTCATATACGGAGTAATTTCTGTTCGTTTTAAGTTTTAATGTCGCTCCTTACTTTCAGTTAGAAAAACTAATTTTTTTTATGTAATTTTCAAGTAAAAATTCCATATTTCAATTTAATAAAAATAAAGAACAATTGAAACTTAAAACGAACGAAAAGTACCCTACACTAGATTACCAATGCTGCGGGTCAAAATTAACTTACCTCAATCACTCTATTTTTTGGCGGTCTACCTCTTTTTCTCCGAAACATGCTATCAAGGAAATTTTCCGGTGATTGACTAGTAGTTTCTTTTGGCAACTCTGATATACTTGCACGTTTTGCATAATCATGCATTTTGAAATGATCAAGCCGACGAAAGGGTTTATCTCCAGACATTATAACTTCTGAACATTCTTCCTGTGAAAAATAAAAAGTGCTAACGATAGTCTGCTTTTGGATCAACTCATGTCACTTTATTTTATAATACTAGTCATCTTTGAAGCATCGCAATTGACTTTTTTTTAGCGAGTGTGTCAAGCACCTTGTCGCTTATAAATGGATAGTAATTGAGCTCCCTATTTTTTTGAAAAACAAAAAAACATCTAGAATTTAGGGACAACACTTCCTACAAATGTGTACAAATATAATTTTTTTTTAATCAATTTGGTACCCTATTTGCTATTCAGTTATCCAAGTCTCAAAAGATTCTACAATAAACCATCAGGTGCATAAAAAGACTAAAGCCTTGTCTTAATTGGTGTAGATGCTTATTTTAATTGGTGAATTTTTTTATTTTTTTTTAGCAATTATCGAAAAGAAACGTAACATAAACACATCCCCATCAAATACCACAGCATGATATGGAGGAGGATTAACCAAACAAATAAAAAAAAATACAAAAAAAACGAAAAACAAAACAAAAAACAACTGAACATAAACCTTAGAAAGGGTAAACACAACTACAACACAACTACCACAACTACTAAACACAACTACCGTTTTACTATTTAAAAACGGTTAAGCACGATTAACCGTTCTATTTTTTTTTAATCATTTTGGTACTGAAGTAATATCCGGTTAAAGGTTGAGAGGGTATTGGTTTGGAAGGAGAGGAAGGCTCTTCTAATCTTATCGTATCTGCTAACAGACAAATGAAGATTTGGCCTTTTTTACTCGTCTTCTCGAAGCCTCTAGAAGACTATTCTAGAAGTCTTCTAGTCGTCGTTATTCGTATATACACGAACGCAAAATCTGCTTTTCAAATGTTATGTATAAGCTTCCTAAGATCGGGAATTCTAATGACCCTTATCACACTAATTAAGACAAGACTTAATAAAACAAAATAATAAATAAAAAAAACACAAAAAAGACAAAATAATAAAAAAAACAGTAATTGGTCCTTAATAAACCCCTTTTGTAGTAAATAGAGCAACACAATTGTACGATTTTTTTAGTTTTGATGAAGTTCACAACTTGTTGTCTTGTATGACTAAAAATAAATAATTAAAATTAGCTCTTTCAATTTTTAACGTAAAAACAATAAATTTTGACTGATACAATATTTCCAAATGCAAAGCAAAATCGCAAAAAAAGGAGGTAAAACATGAAAGGGCTCAAGATGAAAGTTTTATGTATATTCAATGAAGCATAAAATCTTGCCACACAAAATGTTTCAAAAGTAATGCATCAAACAATTAGTGGTAACGACCTGTAAGTAAGGAGCGACCCGGCTCAATAGTGACCAAAACTCTAAAAGACGGAATATTGATACCAATAAATACATAAGAGAATCGGATTTTTATTTTGAATGTAAATGTAAAAGTTTCATCAAGTTTAGTCTTACTCACCAACAGCTACAAGACTGAGAAAATCAGCCTTATTTTCGAAAAAAGCGGGAAATACCCCCTAAAAGTTTAGCCTTACGCATCAAAAGTTACGAGGTTGAGAAAATTTGACCTATTTTCGAAAAAAGGATCCCCTAGAAGTCATAAAATCTTAATGAAAATCACAGCATTAGATTCAGCACATCGGAGAACCCTACTATAGAGATTTCAAGCTGCTATCAACAAAAATGTGGAATTCTGACTTTTTGCCAGAAGAAATATCACAGATGTGTGTTTATTTATTTGTTTATTTTTCCTCAGGGGTGATCGTATCGACCCAGTGGTCCTAGAATGTCGTGAGAGGGCTCATTCAAACGTAAATAAAAAGTTCTAGTGCCTTCTTAAGTGACTGAAAAATTGGAGGGAAACGAGGCCCCCTCCCACACTCATTTTGTCCCAAATTCACAGTCATTTTGTTCAGCATAGTCAAAAAGTCTAATAACTATGTCTCTGAGGACGACTTAATCCCCAACAGTCCCCGGAGGAAGGGTTGCAAGTTGTGAACTTAGCCTATTGTTTACATATACTATTGGCCATTAGAGAATTTACAGACGTTTTCAGGGGGTATTTTTTCTGTTTGGGGGTTTTAGGGGAGGGGTTATATGGGAGGATCTTTCAACAGAGGAATTTTTCATGGGGGAAGAGATTTTTCAATGAAGGGGGCGCTGGTTTTGCCGGCATTACATAAAAAACGATAAGAGATTAAATAAAAAAGCAAGTTTTTCAGCTGAAAGTAAGGAGCAACAATAAAACTTAAACCGAACAGAAATTATTACGTATATGAGGGGTTTTGCTCCCTCGTCAGTATCTCACTGTTTACGCTAAAGTATTTTTTAGTACTTTCAGTACTTTTAGATTTATTTTTACTTTTAGTACTTTTAGACCAGAGCACATTGTATCGAAGGAGTTGTCGTAGAAACTTCAAAAAGGGCTTATTCAATTGGAAATTAAAAGGGTATTTTTAGTAGCAAAAAGTAATTGAGGGCAACTAACACCCCTCTCACACCCACCATTCCCCCAAACACATCCAATCAAAGTTTTTAGATAGACATTTTGTTCAACGTGTTGAACAGTCCAGAAATTATGTCTTTGACGATGACGACCTGCCAGGAATTTTGTATGCCCAGGTTTTAAGTTATGGCCTGTGGGTATATATGGTTTATATAGAAAGGGTGATCGTATACGAAGGGGGCTCATTGGAATGGTAACCAGAAATTCTAGTGTCCTTTCTAAGATTCAGATTGATCGGAGGGTGAATACCCCCCAACCCAACCTCGTATTTTCCCGAAACTCTAGAAATTTTTGAATTTCTGAAATGGCCATTTTTTGTTATAGAAACTTCAAAAACGAATAATTTGATCAGAAATTGAAGGGCTAGTGCCTCTTTTAATAGTCGAAAGTGAATGGAGGGCAACTGAACCCCGCCATCCATTCACCCAAACGCATCCAATCAGAATTTTTAGATAGCCATTTTATACAGCGTAGTTAAAAGATCCAGAAATTATGAATTTGAGGATGAAAACCCCTCTCCTCCCGCAGCCCATCAATTTTAAAAACACATCTGGTCAAAATTTTGAGATAGCCAACTTTGCTTGGCGTAATTGAAAGATCTGGAAGAGATATCTTTGGGGAAGAGACCCCCCCCCCCTCAGAGCCCTCAGCTCTGGGTGCAAGCTAGGAATAACTGAGTGTATTAATTTGGAAAATTCAGGAAATTACAAGGGTTATGATCCAATAGGTAATATTTGCATGCTACCAATACTGCTACAGCTACCACTACTACTACTACTATTAACACACTACTCCATTTACAGCACTAAGAGAAAATTTTAACTAAATGAAAAGACGCTATGTACTGTGCATTGTCAAAATAGCGTATCTCAAGAATTGATTTGGGTATTAAATTGAAACTTTCAGAGAATACTTAAACGGGAAGATAATCTTACCAAAAGGAAATGTATGCATACTACTGCTAATACTACTATTACTGCTGCACTTACTACTGCTACTACTACTTCAATTACTACAAATTATAGGGCTAAGAGCATTGAAATGAAAATTTCAAGAAGTATACGAACATACAGGTTATCAAAAGGACATATCAGCATTGTCATAGCAATGGCTAATTGTATTAAGTTGAAGCTTCCAGGACTTGATGAGAGAGATTTTCACCTGACCAAGAGGCAATAGGTTATTACAACTGCTGCTAGTAGTACTACCGCTATTCAATATTATTACTCGTAATATCAATACTACTACTGTGACTGTTATTACAACAATGCCTAAGGGCGTGAAGATGAATTTTTCAAGAAATTTTGAGGAGGGAAGATGAACTGAATCGGAACACGCCCTGTAGTAGCATCAATGTCTTAGGAATAGATTGGCGTGTGAAGCGGAAACTAAAAGGACTTGTTATGAGGTATCCTGAACTAACCAAAAGAAAATTGCATCCTAATGCTACTGCTTCTACTCATGCTACTTCTACTCTTACTATTACTACTTTTATTACTACTGCTGTCACTAAAGCTTAAGCTACTACAATTAATTCTACTGCTACTACTACTACTACTGCTATTAAAAGTAAGGATATTAAGGCGAAAATTTTGGGATATATATAAACTGTATGGAACTAAATCGAAACACACTATGCCAACACAGGTTGTCAAGCGAACGCATCAGAAACACTTCAGGAATGGTTGATGGTATAAATTAAGCCGAAACTTGCAGTGTGTGTTGAATGCAGATATAACCATTGCTACTGCGCAAGCTAAGGGTATTAAGGTAAAGCTTTTAAGGAATATTTAGAGACGAATGTTGAACTAAATCAAAATGAACAATGAGCATGTGGACTTTCAAAAAGGTGACAAAGAAATATCTGAAGAATAACTTATGTTATTAAGCTAGACCTTTAAGGGTAAGTTGTGGGGTATTTTGAACTATCCAGAAGGCACTACATGTATACTTTTTATATTACCGCTACAGTTAATGTAACTAATGACGCTAAAGGTATTAAGATGAAATTTTTAGGGAATGTTTAGGAGTTTCAATTAAAGGAAAACACTGTATGCATGCAAGATTTCAAAAGGATATATAAGAAATACCATAGGCAGCACCACTCTATAATAGCTAGAAATATTATTGAAACTTTTAAAGGAGCTAATTCAATTCAAAATTCAAAGTACTGGTGTCCTTATTAAGAGCAACAAAACATTGGAGGTAAGCAGCCCTTCTCTCAAGCCCATTAATTTTCCAAGCACATCCAGTCAAAATTTGAGACAAACGTTTTGTTCCGCATAGTAGAACAGTCCAGCAACTATGTCTTTAGGGATATTAGGCATGTCAACCCCCCCAAAATTATGTAATTGGCCTATTATGCTTTAAAACTAAATGTTTCTTTAAAATAAATAAAAAGGTATTGTGTTTATGCTAGCCAATAAGACACCTCAGCAATATATCGAGAACGACTGGGGGTATTGAGTTTAAACTTTTGGGAACACAACTATTACTACTTATGCTCTTACAATCTAAATAAATAAAAAGATTGTAATTGTATTCAGGTTGTCAAAGAGAATCTAGATAGAATCTAGATAGGTCAACTTCAGAAGCTATAAAATTAAATTAAAAAATACTGTTTGCGTCAGGATTAAAAATTGTTGAAAAAGTTTCTCCATCATACAAATGCATCATACAATGCAACCCAAATAGCAATAGCAACCTTGGATTCTTACAGAAAAAAATTGAAAAGATAAACAATATTATTTTTTCAATGAAAAAGACTATGATAATAAAAAAATGAAAAAGAAATTAATTGAAAAACTTTTTCCATAAAACAAGTTTTCCAAAGAAAAGTAAAGAGCTCCATTAAGCCAAGAATGAGCAAAAATAAAGTCGAATAATCTTCCAAGCGTAAAACTACCACAAATCACTATCAATAAATAGATGAAACCCTAAACAAATAAATAGCAGAGTCAAACTCAAAACGAGCAAAAATTAACATGAGTAGGGCTGACAACCCACATGCTTTCTCAAGACCTGATCACAATTTGTACTTTACCGAAAACAAAATACTTTTGAATTGCCTGAATCTTTAATGTTAGTCATTGGCTGTATGGGCTTAGCACCTTTGATACATTTTAGCTAATGTGGTTTATGAAAAGCAAGTATATAAGTTTGATTTCAGTTGTGAACATGCTTGTACGACTTACCCACAGACAGTGATAGTGAACTGGCTTGCTCATATACTGACAGTCTTGAGAATATGGACACCTTATTTGTCCAAATCTCACTGTCACATAGAACATTGTGGTAATCAAATCCTGGTGTCGATGGTTATCATGGTGTTCTTTTGCAGCGTCAGTTGACCTGAAATGAAACATCAACATTTAAAATATAGTTATTCATTGTTAATTTTTCTAGGCATAGAGCCAGTACGACAAAACAAAGCGGTCCACTTACGTGTAAGCATGGAAACCAACTGAATCTGATCCGATCAAACAACAAGAAATACTCGTTTCACCCATTGTATAACATACAGTGAAATTTGGGTAAATCAACTATCGAGGAGGTAAGACACTTCGAGTTAACATTCATTTCTAGATGTCGAGGCATGAATATGCTAGGTTATATATAATAGAGAATTAAAAAATATCCTTATTTATTCACAAGGTTCACAATCAGGATGAACCTGCGTGAATAACCAGAATCATTTAGAATATCTGAATTATTCCTGTGAACCTATTTTGGGCAGAAGAGCAAAACAAAAATTCAAATTATATAGAGACTAACTTAAGGAGAAAAACCCAAAATTCGATAAAATTGGGGAAAGACTTCAAGCTGAAGACTATATCCTTTTTTGCGTCTAATTCCAGGCTCTAATGTGTTCACAAATATTAATGCACTGATTACGGCTTCAGGGTCAACAATTGAATTGAAGGGTGTTTATAATCTATTCAAATACCAAAGGGAACATTATTAGACTCTTTTTTCACATTTCCGTATAAATGGTAAATTAGCAATTTAGCAGGTCATAGCAACGAAGTGTAAACAAGTAGTGATTCGGACTAATAGCAGCCAGAGCTCTTAAGCCGAAGCTTTCGTAACAATATATATGTATACATATATACATATATGTATATATATATATATATATATATATATATATATATATATATATATATATATATATATATATATATATATATATATATATATATATATATATATATATATATATATATATATATATATATAGGCGCTTCGCGCCCCTCCAAGCCCCCCCCGCGCGCGTAAGTCGTTACGCGCCATATTAGTTACGCGCCATTGTAGTTGTGTCCCTGTGTCCCACCTGTGATATATATATATATATATATATATATATATATATATATATATATATATATATATATATATATATATGTTCTTAACTATGTAAAACATGCGAATATACAACATTCTTCGCTGTCCCATTGTCTGTGCATATAAATAGACTGTCAGGTTTAATGACTCTTGAACATGCAATAATTGTCCATGGGAAATACAATCCGTATTCAGATCTATGCCTCATTATTCTAATGATGTGTCCCTGTGTCCCGCTCGTCATTTATATTCCCTGTGTCCCGGTCGTCATTTGTGTCCCGGTATCCCAGTTTGTAATTTCTCCCAACACCTAGTTGGTGTGGCGCTTCGCGCCCCCCCAAGCCCCCCCGGGCGCGTAAGTCGTTACGCGCCATATTAGTTACGCACCATTGTAGTTGTGTCCCTGTGTCCCACTTTTGAATAGATATATATATATATATATATATATATATATATATATATATATATATATATATATATATATATATATATATATATATATATATGTTTTTAACTACGTAAAACATGAGAATATACAACATTCTTCGCTGTCCCATTGTCTGTGCATATAAATAGATTGTCAGGTTTAATGACTCTTGAACATGCAACATATAATTGTCCATGGGAAAAACAATCCGTATTCAGATATATACCTCATTATTCTAATTATGTGTCCCTGTGTCCCGGTCGTCATTTATATTCCCTGTGTCCCGGTCGTCATTTGTGTCCCGGTATCCCAGTTTGTAATTTCTCTTTGAGTGTCCCGGTCGTCATTCATATTCCCTGTGTCCCGGTGTCCCGGTCGTAATTTGTGTCCCGGTCTGTAATTTCTATTCGAACAATCCCTGTGTCCCGGTCGTCATTTATATTCCCTGTATCCCGGTCATGATTTGTGTCCGGGTGTCCCAGTCTGTAATTTCTCTTTGAGGTTCCCGGTCGTCATTTATATTCCCTGTGTCCCGGTCGTCATTTGTGTCCCGGTATGTAATTTCATCAGTTGACAAACATGACGTCAGTCAAACGCCACCCCAACACCTAGTTGGTGGGGCGCTTCGCGCCCCCCAAGCCCCCCCGCGCGCGTAAGTCGTTACGCGCCATATTAGTTACGCGCCATTGTAGTTGTGTCCCTGTGTCCCACCTGTGAATAGATATATTATATATATATATATATATATATATATATATATATATATATATATATATATATATATATATATATATATATATATATATATTATATATATATATATATATATATATATATATATATATATATATATATATATATATATATATATATATATATATATATATATATATATATATATATATATATATATATATATGTTTTTAACTACGTAAAACATGCGAATATACAACATTCTTGGCTGTCCCATTGTCTGTGCATATAAATAGATTGTCAGGTTTAATGATTCTTGAACATGCAACATATAATTGTCCATGGGAAAAACAATCCGTATTCAGATCTATATCTCATTATTCTAATGATGTGTCCCTGTGTCCCGGTCGTCATTTATATTCCCTGTGTCCCGGTCGTCATTTGTGTCCCGGTATCCCAGTTTGTAATTTCTCTTTGAGTGTCCCGGTCGTCATTTATATTCCCTGTGTCCCGGTGTCCCGGTCGTAATTTGTGTCCCGGTCTGTAATTTCTATTCGAACAATCCCTGTGTCCCGGTCGTCATTTATATTCCCTGTGTCCCGGTCGTGATTTGTGTCCGGGTGTCCCAGTCTGTAATTTCTCTTTGAGGTTCCCGGTCGTCATTTATATTCCCTGTGTCCCGGTCGTCATTTGTGTCCCGGTATGTAATTTCATCAGTTGACAAACATGACGTCAGTCGACAAACAACTTCATGACGCATACAGCTCAATCCTTAAAATGACGTCAGTCGACAAACATGACGTCAGTCGACAAACAAACATGACGTCACTTGACAGACAGACACACACACACACAGACAACTTATTTATATATATATACTATCTCTTGGGGTGGCGCTTCGCGCCACCGTAACACCTAGTTGGGTGTTGTATAATATATATATATGTTTTTAACTACGTAAAACTTGCGAATATACAACATTCTTTGCTGTCCCATTGTCTGTGTATATAAATAGATTGTCAGGTTTACCGACTCTTGAACATGCAACATATAATGGTCCATGGAAAAACAATCCGTATTCAGATCTATGCCTCATGATTCTAATGATTGCCCTTGAGCTTTGTTGATGGTGATTGCTAATCGACCATTCCCTGTGTCGCCACCGTCATTTATATATCCCTCTGTGCCCCCCGGCTTCCCCTTTGTAGTTGTGTCCCTGTGTCCCGGTCGTCATTTACATTCCCTTTGTCCCGGTCGTCATTTGTGTCCCGGTGTCCCAGTCTGTGATTTCTCTTTGAGTGTCCCGGGCGTCATTTATATTCCTTGTGTCCCGGTCGTCATTTATATCCCCCTGTGCCCCCCGGCGTCCCCGTTGTAGTTGTGTCCCTGTGTCCCGGTCGTCATTTATATTCCCTGTGTCCCGGTCGTCATTTGTATCCCGGTGTCCCGGTCTGTATATACATTCGTTTTTTTAGTTTTGTTTTTCTCCTTTATTTTTCATTTTTTTCCTTTTTTATTTTTTTTTCTTTTTTATTTTTTTTATTTTTTTTAGCTTTTTTAGTTTTTTTATTAGTTTTTAGTTTTTTTTTCTTTTTAGTTTTTTTGTAGTTTTTACCTTTTTTTTAGTTTTTTTAGTTTTTTTTTACTTATGTCCTGGTCGTCATTTATACTCCCTGTGTCCCGGTCGTCATTTGTGTCCCAGTGCTTTGTTGATGGTGATTGCTAATCGAACATTCCTTTTGTCCCGGTCGCTTTCTCTTTGAGTGTCGTCATTTATATTCCCTATGTGCCGGTGTCCCGGTCGTCATTTGTGTCCCGATATCCCGGTCTGTAATTTCGTCAGTTGAAAACATGACGTCAGTCGACACACAAACATGACGTCACCCGACAGACAGACCCACACCCACACAGACAACTTATTTTTATATATATAGATATATATATATATATATATATATATATATATATATATATATATATATATATATATATATATATATATATATATATATATATATATATATATATATATATATATATATATTTTAACTGAAAGGAAGAAAAATTTTATTAGTTATTTGTCCAAGTTTTTTTAGAGCAACTAATGAAACATAACGGCTGTTCAATTAGAACAAGAAGCTTTTTTAAAGCACAAAAAATTTCGGCGTAATGGGCCGGGAGTTTCGAAGGGGAAGCTCCCCTCGTATTTGGAATAATTTCTCTCAGTTTAATTTTTATGGTTGTTCCTTATATTCGGTAGAAAAAAACTTATTTTTCTTGTTTGGTATGAATATAGGATGAAGTGTGCAGTTTGAGGACTAATTGCGAACTTATTGCGAAGAGGATGGTTTATTTTGGATAATCATGCTTCATTCCAAAAACTAAATACAACAAATCAGCTGTTTCTTTTTTTAGAGTGTTACCGTACAAAAATAACTTTATAATTCAAAGAATCATATTTGAGAATGAAGTATCCCTCCTCACATTTAGGGAAACCCTAGGTATGATATTAAAAACAAACAGATACTAAAGTACGGCAAAGCCAGTTTTTTTCAAATGAAATTGAAGAGTAACATTAAAAATCAAAATTGATAGAAACTGTTCCTTGTATGAGGGGGCTGCCTCCTCTTCAAAGCCTCCCCCACTTAAGAAACAAACCTCAAACTCAAGACCCATTAAATTGGGATAAGAAGTATCTTAAAAGCACAATATAACTTTAGCATAAAGAATCAGTGGGAAGTTGAGGAGGGCAGCTTCCCTCATGTGCAGAATTAATTAAATTCTTTTTAAGTTTTAACGTCGCTCGTTACTTCCATCAGAAAAACTTTTTTTTTATTCGGCACAACTTATACAGGACACATATATAGGACACATCAATTTGGCATACAATTTCAACGATAGTTAAGGCATTTTATAAAAAGAATGTAAAACACACACCCATAAATTACAGCTTGTCTGTATATATGCCTGAATGATGAAATATTGTTAAAAACGCGGTCAAAGAACTCATCAAAAATTTTAAGTTTGAATTCGAAAATGGCTTATTACAATAGATTTTTCAAAGCAGAAGGCGTGTTAATAACTAAGCCATAATTAATTACGTAAGCAGTCTGTCTTTTGAACACCAAATCAAGAAGAAGAATAATTGCTTTTCGCCCTTTTATAATATTAAACTTTTGAAAATACAACATAAGTGGTCCTATTGTTAGAATTGGAGTCTCTCCATATTAGTATTGCAAATTAACCAAAATGTCTGTAAAGTAACTATCTTAAGCTAGGTTCGCCATTTCTCTATATTTGTTATTGTTTTTGTACAAGACCTTCTTTTTAACATTTTTTTTTTATTGCTTTTATTTCCTGAGGCCTCTTTACTTTTCTTTCTCAACTGAAACTATACTCCTTAAAAAGTCCTCAACAGCTCTCTGGGTCATAAAACTACATGGTAAACTTCAAGCGTGTAGCTAACCACCCAATGCTGGAGGATTCTAGTGTGATTGAACGACCGTCAGTCTGTGAGATAAATTAACCAAAAGCCCCTGCTGGTTAACGGTCAGAAAACCGTGTACTATAGTATGCAACACGATAAAGACAAAATTGCAAGAGAGGGTCATGGGGAATGTTGTGATTACCTTTACAATACCGATCACTATATCCAACTTCTCCACATTGGCACTATTTTTTGTACCCTCCCCCCCAAAGAAGAGTTTTGCCTTAATAATGAATCTAAATAAAGGTGAACTTTTCATCTTGTATGTACGCAGAAGAATGGACAGCTTTTGGTCCAAGTCATGTCAAAGTCTCCTGATTTTAGGATGTTCTCTGCGATTCATCTTTATTTGGCTTTTCTCGAATTCATACCCCCCCCTCCCCCAAACTAAATTTCTGCACATGTACCTGTTTTTTGTGCTTTTTCTAAAAGTAATTCAGTTCTAAAAAGAATTCAACAGGAACTTATATATTTTCAAGACACACAAAGGATATCAAAGGATAAACCAGTAATAGAATAGAAACTAATGATGCAATTGCGAGGCCTTCACTTTGACATCATTAATATAACCTCACATACCTCACCAAAAATAAAGTCTCAAAAAAGTTAACCTTATAACCTCATAACATCCCATGGAGGGGAGTACAAAAAAAAACTTATAATTGAAAAGAAGAAAAATAAAATAAATAATAAAGGGTAAACGTTTTAATTAAGATAGTGTGAAAATATAAAAAAATATTTTGAAATGAATAAAAAATTGAATTTCACTTTAAGTATAAATGGAAAAAAATGTAGTCTAAGAAATGACGTCAAAGAATAAACGTAGAACGATATTTTTGAAACATGGGGTACACCTGACAGGGATCTAAAATTCCCAACCCCTTACATTACAGTAACATTACCAAGGAGGTAAAATGCCAGACCATTTTATAAAGAACAAATTTTGAACAAGAAATCATTTTGTTAGTCATCAGTAAAGTACCGTTTACGGTTTTATGGATTTTTCAAATAGCAGAATCGCTTGAAAAAGAAAACATGGAGAATTTTGCGACGACATTAAATTATATGCAGTGTATTAAACTTTTATAACCATGGAAATTAGCATTTCTATCAAAATCCTCGGAATCATAAAAATTCATGTCTCGTAGGTCTTTTGAATTTGGGTTTTATTCCTTCTCCGAGATTCAATATTTACCGCATTTTCACCAAAGCCAAATAGTTGATATCTCAATAAACACAATTTCTTTATTGCCTAAGAGCAGTTTACAGTTTTCTGTAAAAACAGAAATGGCACTTTGTCCGGTGTACGATCGAAACTTTATTTCAAGTTAGTACTCATAAAATAGAGGTTTATGATAGTTCAAAGCCTTTGTCATAAAAATGTTAGTTTCTTTCATCTCTATTTGCTTGAATTCTATAAAAAATTCTACAGCATAAAAGCTTTCGACACATTTGCCCATTTCTTCATTCAGAGGCCACTAAAAACTCAAGGGCTAGTTTATTGTTCATATTGATCTTGACATCTTAACTTTTTTCGAGGTTGTGAATTTGTCCTTATAGGGTCCAAAATAATCATAGATTCAGAAGCTTCAATCTTAAAGAGATGTGAGTAAACTTCAATGAAAATACACTTTATGTCCCTAAGTGATCTTCACTAATAAAAAGTTTAAACTTTCACCAAAAACGTTATACATCATCCATTTTAAACGATTTCTAGTGTTGGTATTTGCAATTCATAATGCTAGCACATTCAAAGGCCGCTAAAAACTCAAGGGCTAGTTAGTATACCTATTAATGATCATAACGGTTAAGAAGGTCGTATATATGTCTCTAGAGGGTCCAAAGTCATCAGAGATTCAGGAGGCTCAATCTTGAAACATTCAAGTACATTCCAATCAAAAGC